>NC_089850.1:4032712-4632712 GCF_036373705.1 Amia ocellicauda
TAACTCTAACCCTAACCCTAACCCTAACCCTAGCCCTAGCCCTACCAACTCTGTAACCCTATAACCCTGTCTCTAACCATAAAAACCCCATTGAATCATAACCCTAACACTAACCCTAACCCTAACCCTAAGCCTAACCCTCCAACTCTTTAACACTATAACGGTAACCCTAACCCTAACCCTAACCCTAACCATAGCCCTAACCCTACCAACTCTGTAACCCTATAACCCTATCCCAAACCATAAAAAACCTATAGAATTATAACTCTAACCCTAACCCTAACCCTAACCCTAACCCTAAGCCAACCCAAACCCTATCCCTAACCCTAACCCTATAGCAGTAACCCTACAACTCTGTAACCGTATTACGGTAAGCCTAACCCTAAAAACCCTATAGAATTATAACCCTAACCCTAACCTTAACCCTAACCCTAACCATAACCCTAACCCTAAAGTAGTGACCTGTCAACTCTGTAACCCTATAACCCTATCCCTATCCATAAAAAATCTATAGACATATAACCCCAACACTAACCCTAACCCTGACCATAACCCTATAGTAGTAACCTGACAACTCTGAAACCCAATAAACCTATCCCTAACCAAAAAAAATCTAGAGAATTATAACCCTAACACTAACCCTAACCCTAACCCTAGCCCTAGCACCAACCAACTCTGTAACCCTATAACCCTATCCCTAACCATAAAAACACTATAGAATTATAACCCTAACACTATCCCTAACCCTAACCCTAACCCTACAACACTGTTCCACTATAACGGTAACCCTAACACTAACCCTATCCCTAACCATAACCCTACAACTCTGCAACTTTATAACGGTAACCCTAACCCTAACCCTGACCCTAACCCTATAGTAGTAACCTGACAACTCTGAAACCCAATAACCCTATCCCTAACCATAAAAACACTATAGAATTATAACCCTAACACTATCCCTAACCCTAACCCTATAGCAGTAACCCTACATCTCTGTAACCCGATTATGGTAACCCTAACCCTAAAAACCGTATAGAATTATAACCCTAACCTTAACCCTAACCCTAACCTAACTCTGTAACCCTATGACCCCAACCCTAACCCTAACCATATAAAATCTATAGAATTACAACCCTAACACTAACCCTGACCCTAACCCTACAACTCTGTAACATTATATCGGTAACCCTAACTCTAACCCTAACCCTAACCCTAACCCTAACCTTAACCCTAGCCCTAGCCCTACCAACTCTGTAACCCTATAACCCTGTCTCTAACCATAAAAACCCCATTGAATCATAACCCTAACACTAACCCTAACCCTAACCCTAACCCTAACCCTCCAACTCTTTAACACTATAACGGTAACCCTAACCCTAACCCTAACCCTAACCATAGCCCTAACCCTACCAACACTGTAACCCTATAACCCTATCCCAAACCATAAAAAACCTATACAATTATAACTCTAACCCTAACCATACAACACTGTTCCACTATAACGGTAACCCTAACGCTAACCCTAACTCTAGCCCTAAACCAACCAACTCTGTAACCCTATGACCCCTACCCTAACCCTAACCTTAAAGCAGTAATCCTACAACTCTGTAGCCCTATTATGGTAACCCTAACCTTAAATACCCTATAGAATTATAAACTTAACCCGAACCCTAACCCTAACCCAACCCAAACCCTATCCCTAACCCTAACCCTATAGCAGTACCCCTTCAACTCTGTAACCGTATTACGGTAAGCCTAACCCTAAAAACCCTATAGAATTATAACCCTAACCCTAACCTTAACCCTAACCCTAACCATAACCCTAACCCTATAGTAGTGACCTGTCAACTCTGTAACCCTATAACCCTATCCCTATCCATAAAAAATCTAGAGAAATATAACCCTAACACTAACCCTAACCCTAACCATAACCCTACAACTCTGCAACTTTATAACGGTAACCCTAACCCTAACCCTGACCCTAACCCTATAGTAGTAACCTGACAACTCTGAAACCCAATAACCCTATCCCTAACCAAAAAAAATCTAGAGAATTATAACCCTAACACTAACCCTAACCCTAACCCTAGCCCTAGCCCTACCAACTCTGTAACCCTATAACCCTATCCCTAACCATAAAAACACTATAGAATTATAACCCTAACACTATCCCTAACCCTAACCCTATAGCAGTAACCCTACATCTCTGTAACCCGATTATGGTAACCCTGACCCTAAAAACCGAATAGAATTATAACCCTAACCCTAACCCTAACCTAACTCTGTAACCCTATGACCCCAACCCTAACCCTAACCATATAAAATCTATAGAATTACAACCCTAACACTAACCCTGACCCTAACCCTACAACTCTGTAACATTATATCGGTAACCCTAACTCTAACCCTAACCCTAACCCTAACGCTAACCCTAACCCTAGCCCTAGCCCTACCAACTCTGTAACCCTATAACCCTGTCTCTAACCATAAAAACCCCATTGAATCATAACCCTAACACTAACCCTAACCCTAACCCTAACCCTAACCCTAACCCTAACACTATAACGGTAACCCTAACCCTAACCCTAACACTAACCATAGCCCTAACCCTACCAACTCTGTAACCCTATAACCCTATCCCTAACCATAAAAACACTATAGAATTATAACCCTAACACTGACCCTAACCCTAACCCTAGCCCTAGCACCAACCAACTCTGTAACCCTATAACCCTATCCCTAACCATAAAAACACTATAGAATTATAACCCTAACCCTAACCCTAACACTGACCATAACCCTATAGTAGTAACCTGACAACTCTGAAACCCAATAAACCTATCCCTAACCAAAAAAAATCTAGAGAATTATAACCCTAACACTAACCCTAACCCTAACCCTAGCCCTAGCACCAACCAACTCTGTAACCCTATAACCCTATCCCTAACCATAAAAACACTATAGAATTATAACCCTAACACTACCCCTAACCCTAACCCTAACCCTACAACACTGTTCCACTATAACGGTAACCCTAACGCTAACCCTAACTCTAACCCTAACCCTAACCCTAGCCCTAAACCAACCAACTCTGTAACCCTATGACCCCTACCCTAACCCTAACCTTAGAGCAGTAATCCTACAACTCTGTAGCCCTATTATGGTAACCCTAACCTTAAATACCCTATAGAATTATGAACTTAACCCTAACCCTAACCCTAACCCAACCCAAACCCTATCCCTAACCCTAACCCTATAGCAGTAACCCTACAACTCTGTAACCGTATTACGGTAAGCCTAACCCTAAAAACCCTATAGAATTATAACCCTAACCCTAACCTTAACCCTAACCCTAACCATAACCCTAACCCTATAGTAGTGACCTGTCAACTCTGTAACCCTATAACCCTATCCCTATCCATAAAAAATCTATAGAAATATAACCCTAACACTAACCCTAACCCTAACCATAACCCTACAACTCTGCAACTTTATAACGGTAACCCTAACCCTAACCCTGACCCTAACCCTATAGTAGTAACCTGACAACTCTGAAACCCAATAAACCTATCCCTAACCAAAAAAAATCTAGAGAATTATAACCCTAACACTAACCCTAACCCTAACCCTAGCCCTAGCATCAACCAACTCTGTAACCCTATAACCCTATCCCTAACCATAAAAACACTATAGAATTATAACCCTAACACTATCCCTAACCCTAACCCTATAGCAGTAACCCTACATCTCTGTAACCCGATTATGGTAACCCTAACCCTAAAAACCGTATAGAATTATAACCCTAACCCTAACCCTAACCCTAACCTAACTCTGTAACCCTTTGACCCCAACCCTAACCCTAACCATATAAAATCTATAGAATTACAACCCTAACACTAACCCTGACCCTAACCCTACAACTCTGTAACATTATATCGGTAACCCTAACTCTAACCCTAACCCTAACCCTAACCCTAACCCTAACCCTAGCCCTAGCCCTACCAACTCTGTAACCCTATAACTCTATCCCAAACCATAAAAAACCTATAGAATTATAACACTAACCCTAACCCTAACCCTAACCCTAACCCTACAACACTGTTCCACTATAACGGTAACCCTAACCCTAACCCTAACCCTAACCATAGCCCTAACCCTACCAACTCTGCAACCCTATAACCCTATCCCAAACCATAGAAAACCTATAGAATTATAACTCTAACCCTAACCCTAACCCTAACCCTAACCCTACAACACTGTTCCACTACAACGGTAACCCTAACGCTAACCCTAACTCTAACCCTAACCCTAACCCTAGCCCTAAACCAACCAACTCTGTAACCCTATGACCCCTACCCTAACCCTAACCTTAAAGCAGTAATCCTACAACTCTGTAGCCCTATTATGGTAACCCTAACCTTAAATACCCTATAGAATTATGAACTTAACCCTAACCCTAACCCTAACCCAACCCAAACCCTATCCCTAACCCTAACCCTATAGCAGTAACCCTACAACTCTGTAACCGTATTACGGTAAGCCTAACCCTAAAAACCCTATAGAATTATAACCCTAACCCTAACCTTAACCCTAACCCTAACCATAACCCTAACCCTATAGTAGTGACCTGTCAACTCTGTAACCCTATAACCCTATCCCTATCCATAAAAAATCTATAGAAATATAACCCTAACACTAACCCTAACCCTAACCATAACCCTACAACTCTGCAACTTTATAACGGTAACCCTAACCCTAACCCTGACCCTAACCCTATAGTAGTAACCTGACCACTCTGAAACCCAATAACCCTATCCCTAACCAAAAAAAATCTAGAGAATTATAACCCTAACACTAACCCTAACCCTAACCCTAGTCCTAGCCCTACCAACTCTGTAACCCTATAACCCTATCCCTAACCATAAAAACACTATAGAATTATAACCCTAACACTATGCCTAACCCTAACCCTATAGCAGTAACCCTACATCTCTGTAACCCGATTATGGTAACCCTAACCCTAAAAACCGTATAGAATTATAACCCTAACCCTAACCCTAACCCTAACCCTAACCTAACTCTGTAACCCTATGACCCCAACCCTAACCCTAACCATATATAATCTATAGAATTACAACCCTAACACTAACCCTGACCCTAACCCTACAACTCTGTAACATTATATCGGTAACCCTAACTCTAACCCTAACCCTAACCCTAACCCTAGCCCTAGCCCTACCAACTCTGTAACCCTATAACCCTGTCTCTAACCATAAAAACCCCATTGAATCATAACCCTAACACTAACCCTAACCCTAACCCTAAGCCTAACCCTCCAACTCTTTAACACTATAACGGTAACCCTAACCCTAACCCTAACCCTAACCATAGCCCTAACCCTACCAACTCTGTAACCCTATAACCCTATCCCAAACCATAAAAAACCTATAGAATTATAACTCTAACCCTAACCCTAACCCTAACCCTAACCCTAAGCCAACCCAAACCCTATCCCTAACCCTAACCCTATAGCAGTAACCCTACAACTCTGTAACCGTATTACGGTAAGCCTAACCCTAAAAACCCTATAGAATTATAACCCTAACCCTAACCTTAACCCTAACCCTAACCATAACCCTAACCCTAAAGTAGTGACCTGTCAACTCTGTAACCCTATAACCCTATCCCTATCCATAAAAAATCTATAGACATATAACCCCAACACTAACCCTAACCCTGACCATAACCCTATAGTAGTAACCTGACAACTCTGAAACCCAATAAACCTATCCCTAACCAAAAAAAATCTAGAGAATTATAACCCTAACACTAACCCTAACCCTAACCCTAGCCCTAGCACCAACCAACTCTGTAACCCTATAACCCTATCCCTAACCATAAAAACACTATAGAATTATAACCCTAACACTATCCCTAACCCTAACCCTAACCCTACAACACTGTTCCACTATAACGGTAACCCTAACACTAACCCTATCCCTAACCATAACCCTACAACTCTGCAACTTTATAACGGTAACCCTAACCCTAACCCTGACCCTAACCCTATAGTAGTAACCTGACAACTCTGAAACCCAATAACCCTATCCCTAACCATAAAAACACTATAGAATTATAACCCTAACACTATCCCTAACCCTAACCCTATAGCAGTAACCCTACATCTCTGTAACCCGATTATGGTAACCCTAACCCTAAAAACCGTATAGAATTATAACCCTAACCTTAACCCTAACCCTAACCTAACTCTGTAACCCTATGACCCCAACCCTAACCCTAACCATATAAAATCTATAGAATTACAACCCTAACACTAACCCTGACCCTAACCCTACAACTCTGTAACATTATATCGGTAACCCTAACTCTAACCCTAACCCTAACCCTAACCCTAACCTTAACCCTAGCCCTAGCCCTACCAACTCTGTAACCCTATAACCCTGTCTCTAACCATAAAAACCCCATTGAATCATAACCCTAACACTAACCCTAACCCTAACCCTAACCCTAACCCTCCAACTCTTTAACACTATAACGGTAACCCTAACCCTAACCCTAACCCTAACCATAGCCCTAACCCTACCAACACTGTAACCCTATAACCCTATCCCAAACCATAAAAAACCTATACAATTATAACTCTAACCCTAACCATACAACACTGTTCCACTATAACGGTAACCCTAACGCTAACCCTAACTCTAGCCCTAAACCAACCAACTCTGTAACCCTATGACCCCTACCCTAACCCTAACCTTAAAGCAGTAATCCTACAACTCTGTAGCCCTATTATGGTAACCCTAACCTTAAATACCCTATAGAATTATAAACTTAACCCTAACCCTAACCCTAACCCAACCCAAACCCTATCCCTAACCCTAACCCTATAGCAGTACCCCTTCAACTCTGTAACCGTATTACGGTAAGCCTAACCCTAAAAACCCTATAGAATTATAACCCTAACCCTAACCTTAACCCTAACCCTAACCATAACCCTAACCCTATAGTAGTGACCTGTCAACTCTGTAACCCTATAACCCTATCCCTATCCATAAAAAATCTAGAGAAATATAACCCTAACACTAACCCTAACCCTAACCATAACCCTACAACTCTGCAACTTTATAACGGTAACCCTAACCCTAACCCTGACCCTAACCCTATAGTAGTAACCTGACAACTCTGAAACCCAATAACCCTATCCCTAACCAAAAAAAATCTAGAGAATTATAACCCTAACACTAACCCTAACCCTAACCCTAGCCCTAGCCCTACCAACTCTGTAACCCTATACCCCTATCCCTAACCATAAAAACACTATAGAATTATAACCCTAACACTATCCCTAACCCTAACCCTATAGCAGTAACCCTACATCTCTGTAACCCGATTATGGTAACCCTGACCCTAAAAACCGAATAGAATTATAACCCTAACCCTAACCCTAACCTAACTCTGTAACCCTATGACCCCAACCCTAACCCTAACCATATAAAATCTATAGAATTACAACCCTAACACTAACCCTGACCCTAACCCTACAACTCTGTAACATTATATCGGTAACCCTAACTCTAACCCTAACCCTAACCCTAACGCTAACCCTAACCCTAGCCCTAGCCCTACCAACTCTGTAACCCTATAACCCTGTCTCTAACCATAAAAACCCCATTGAATCATAACCCTAACACTAACCCTAACCCTAACCCTAACCCTAACCCTAACCCTAACACTATAACGGTAACCCTAACCCTAACCCTAACACTAACCATAGCCCTAACCCTACCAACTCTGTAACCCTATAACCCTATCCCTAACCATAAAAACACTATAGAATTATAACCCTAACACTGACCCTAACCCTAACCCTAGCCCTAGCACCAACCAACTCTGTAACCCTATAACCCTATCCCTAACCATAAAAACACTATAGAATTATAACCCTAACCCTAACCCTAACACTGACCATAACCCTATAGTAGTAACCTGACAACTCTGAAACCCAATAAACCTATCCCTAACCAAAAAAAATCTAGAGAATTATAACCCTAACACTAACCCTAACCCTAACCCTAGCCCTAGCACCAACCAACTCTGTAACCCTATAACCCTATCCCTAACCATAAAAACACTATAGAATTATAACCCTAACACTACCCCTAACCCTAACCCTAACCCTACAACACTGTTCCACTATAACGGTAACCCTAACGCTAACCCTAACTCTAACCCTAACCCTAACCCTAGCCCTAAACCAACCAACTCTGTAACCCTATGACCCCTACCCTAACCCTAACCTTAGAGCAGTAATCCTACAACTCTGTAGCCCTATTATGGTAACCCTAACCTTAAATACCCTATAGAATTATGAACTTAACCCTAACCCTAACCCTAACCCAACCCAAACCCTATCCCTAACCCTAACCCTATAGCAGTAACCCTACAACTCTGTAACCGTATTACGGTAAGCCTAACCCTAAAAACCCTATAGAATTATAACCCTAACCCTAACCTTAACCCTAACCCTAACCATAACCCTAACCCTATAGTAGTGACCTGTCAACTCTGTAACCCTATAACCCTATCCCTATCCATAAAAAATCTATAGAAATATAACCCTAACACTAACCCTAACCCTAACCATAACCCTACAACTCTGCAACTTTATAACGGTAACCCTAACCCTAACCCTGACCCTAACCCTATAGTAGTAACCTGACAACTCTGAAACCCAATAAACCTATCCCTAACCAAAAAAAATCTAGAGAATTATAACCCTAACACTAACCCTAACCCTAACCCTAGCCCTAGCATCAACCAACTCTGTAACCCTATAACCCTATCCCTAACCATAAAAACACTATAGAATTATAACCCTAACACTATCCCTAACCCTAACCCTATAGCAGTAACCCTACATCTCTGTAACCCGATTATGGTAACCCTAACCCTAAAAACCGTATAGAATTATAACCCTAACCCTAACCCTAACCCTAACCTAACTCTGTAACCCTTTGACCCCAACCCTAACCCTAACCATATAAAATCTATAGAATTACAACCCTAACACTAACCCTGACCCTAACCCTACAACTCTGTAACATTATATCGGTAACCCTAACTCTAACCCTAACCCTAACCCTAACCCTAACCCTAACCCTAGCCCTAGCCCTACCAACTCTGTAACCCTATAACTCTATCCCAAACCATAAAAAACCTATAGAATTATAACACTAACCCTAACCCTAACCCTAACCCTAACCCTACAACACTGTTCCACTATAACGGTAACCCTAACCCTAACCCTAACCCTAACCATAGCCCTAACCCTACCAACTCTGCAACCCTATAACCCTATCCCAAACCATAGAAAACCTATAGAATTATAACTCTAACCCTAACCCTAACCCTAACCCTAACCCTACAACACTGTTCCACTACAACGGTAACCCTAACGCTAACCCTAACTCTAACCCTAACCCTAACCCTAGCCCTAAACCAACCAACTCTGTAACCCTATGACCCCTACCCTAACCCTAACCTTAAAGCAGTAATCCTACAACTCTGTAGCCCTATTATGGTAACCCTAACCTTAAATACCCTATAGAATTATGAACTTAACCCTAACCCTAACCCTAACCCAACCCAAACCCTATCCCTAACCCTAACCCTATAGCAGTAACCCTACAACTCTGTAACCGTATTACGGTAAGCCTAACCCTAAAAACCCTATAGAATTATAACCCTAACCCTAACCTTAACCCTAACCCTAACCATAACCCTAACCCTATAGTAGTGACCTGTCAACTCTGTAACCCTATAACCCTATCCCTATCCATAAAAAATCTATAGAAATATAACCCTAACACTAACCCTAACCCTAACCATAACCCTACAACTCTGCAACTTTATAACGGTAACCCTAACCCTAACCCTGACCCTAACCCTATAGTAGTAACCTGACAACTCTGAAACCCAATAACCCTATCCCTAACCAAAAAAAATCTAGAGAATTATAACCCTAACACTAACCCTAACCCTAACCCTAGTCCTAGCCCTACCAACTCTGTAACCCTATAACCCTATCCCTAACCATAAAAACACTATAGAATTATAACCCTAACACTATGCCTAACCCTAACCCTATAGCAGTAACCCTACATCTCTGTAACCCGATTATGGTAACCCTAACCCTAAAAACCGTATAGAATTATAACCCTAACCCTAACCCTAACCCTAACCCTAACCTAACTCTGTAACCCTATGACCCCAACCCTAACCCTAACCATATATAATCTATAGAATTACAACCCTAACACTAACCCTGACCCTAACCCTACAACTCTGTAACATTATATCGGTAACCCTAACTCTAACCCTAACCCTAACCCTAACCCTAGCCCTAGCCCTACCAACTCTGTAACCCTATAACCCTGTCTCTAACCATAAAAACCCCATTGAATCATAACCCTAACACTAACCCTAACCCTAACCCTAAGCCTAACCCTCCAACTCTTTAACACTATAACGGTAACCCTAACCCTAACCCTAACCCTAACCATAGCCCTAACCCTACCAACTCTGTAACCCTATAACCCTATCCCAAACCATAAAAAACCTATAGAATTAAAACTCTAACCCTAACCCTAACCCTAACCCTAACCCTAAGCCAACCCAAACCCTATCCCTAACCCTAACCCTATAGCAGTAACCCTACAACTCTGTAACCGTATTACGGTAAGCCTAACCCTAAAAACCCTATAGAATTATAACCCTAACCCTAACCTTAACCCTAACCCTAACCATAACCCTAACCCTAAAGTAGTGACCTGTCAACTCTGTAACCCTATAACCCTATCCCTATCCATAAAAAATCTATAGACATATAACCCCAACACTAACCCTAACCCTGACCATAACCCTATAGTAGTAACCTGACAACTCTGAAACCCAATAAACCTATCCCTAACCAAAAAAAATCTAGAGAATTATAACCCTAACACTAACCCTAACCCTAACCCTAGCCCTAGCACCAACCAACTCTGTAACCCTATAACCCTATCCCTAACCATAAAAACACTATAGAATTATAACCCTAACACTATCCCTAACCCTAACCCTAACCCTACAACACTGTTCCACTATAACGGTAACCCTAACACTAACCCTATCCCTAACCATAACCCTACAACTCTGCAACTTTATAACGGTAACCCTAACCCTAACCCTGACCCTAACCCTATAGTAGTAACCTGACAACTCTGAAACCCAATAACCCTATCCCTAACCATAAAAACACTATAGAATTATAACCCTAACACTATCCCTAACCCTAACCCTATAGCAGTAACCCTACATCTCTGTAACCCGATTATGGTAACCCTAACCCTAAAAACCGTATAGAATTATAACCCTAACCTTAACCCTAACCCTAACCTAACTCTGTAACCCTATGACCCCAACCCTAACCCTAACCATATAAAATCTATAGAATTACAACCCTAACACTAACCCTGACCCTAACCCTACAACTCTGTAACATTATATCGGTAACCCTAACTCTAACCCTAACCCTAACCCTAACCCTAACCTTAACCCTAGCCCTAGCCCTACCAACTCTGTAACCCTATAACCCTGTCTCTAACCATAAAAACCCCATTGAATCATAACCCTAACACTAACCCTAACCCTAACCCTAACCCTAACCCTCCAACTCTTTAACACTATAACGGTAACCCTAACCCTAACCCTAACCCTAACCATAGCCCTAACCCTACCAACACTGTAACCCTATAACCCTATCCCAAACCATAAAAAACCTATACAATTATAACTCTAACCCTAACCATACAACACTGTTCCACTATAACGGTAACCCTAACGCTAACCCTAACTCTAGCCCTAAACCAACCAACTCTGTAACCCTATGACCCCTACCCTAACCCTAACCTTAAAGCAGTAATCCTACAACTCTGTAGCCCTATTATGGTAACCCTAACCTTAAATACCCTATAGAATTATAAACTTAACCCTAACCCTAACCCTAACCCAACCCAAACCCTATCCCTAACCCTAACCCTATAGCAGTACCCCTTCAACTCTGTAACCGTATTACGGTAAGCCTAACCCTAAAAACCCTATAGAATTATAACCCTAACCCTAACCTTAACCCTAACCCTAACCATAACCCTAACCCTATAGTAGTGACCTGTCAACTCTGTAACCCTATAACCCTATCCCTATCCATAAAAAATCTAGAGAAATATAACCCTAACACTAACCCTAACCCTAACCATAACCCTACAACTCTGCAACTTTATAACGGTAACCCTAACCCTAACCCTGACCCTAACCCTATAGTAGTAACCTGACAACTCTGAAACCCAATAACCCTATCCCTAACCAAAAAAAATCTAGAGAATTATAACCCTAACACTAACCCTAACCCTAACCCTAGCCCTAGCCCTACCAACTCTGTAACCCTATAACCCTATCCCTAACCATAAAAACACTATAGAATTATAACCCTAACACTATCCCTAACCCTAACCCTATAGCAGTAACCCTACATCTCTGTAACCCGATTATGGTAACCCTGACCCTAAAAACCGAATAGAATTATAACCCTAACCCTAACCCTAACCTAACTCTGTAACCCTATGACCCCAACCCTAACCCTAACCATATAAAATCTATAGAATTACAACCCTAACACTAACCCTGACCCTAACCCTACAACTCTGTAACATTATATCGGTAACCCTAACTCTAACCCTAACCCTAACCCTAACGCTAACCCTAACCCTAGCCCTAGCCCTACCAACTCTGTAACCCTATAACCCTGTCTCTAACCATAAAAACCCCATTGAATCATAACCCTAACACTAACCCTAACCCTAACCCTAACCCTAACCCTAACCCTAACACTATAACGGTAACCCTAACCCTAACCCTAACACTAACCATAGCCCTAACCCTACCAACTCTGTAACCCTATAACCCTATCCCTAACCATAAAAACACTATAGAATTATAACCCTAACACTGACCCTAACCCTAACCCTAGCCCTAGCACCAACCAACTCTGTAACCCTATAACCCTATCCCTAACCATAAAAACACTATAGAATTATAACCCTAACCCTAACCCTAACACTGACCATAACCCTATAGTAGTAACCTGACAACTCTGAAACCCAATAAACCTATCCCTAACCAAAAAAAATCTAGAGAATTATAACCCTAACACTAACCCTAACCCTAACCCTAGCCCTAGCACCAACCAACTCTGTAACCCTATAACCCTATCCCTAACCATAAAAACACTATAGAATTATAACCCTAACACTACCCCTAACCCTAACCCTAACCCTACAACACTGTTCCACTATAACGGTAACCCTAACGCTAACCCTAACTCTAACCCTAACCCTAACCCTAGCCCTAAACCAACCAACTGTGTAACCCTATGACCCCTACCCTAACCCTAACCTTAGAGCAGTAATCCTACAACTCTGTAGCCCTATTATGGTAACCCTAACCTTAAATACCCTATAGAATTATGAACTTAACCCTAACCCTAACCCTAACCCAACCCAAACCCTATCCCTAACCCTAACCCTATAGCAGTAACCCTACAACTCTGTAACCGTATTACGGTAAGCCTAACCCTAAAAACCCTATAGAATTATAACCCTAACCCTAACCTTAACCCTAACCCTAACCATAACCCTAACCCTATAGTAGTGACCTGTCAACTCTGTAACCCTATAACCCTATCCCTATCCATAAAAAATCTATAGAAATATAACCCTAACACTAACCCTAACCCTAACCATAACCCTACAACTCTGCAACTTTATAACGGTAACCCTAACCCTAACCCTGACCCTAACCCTATAGTAGTAACCTGACAACTCTGAAACCCAATAAACCTATCCCTAACCAAAAAAAATCTAGAGAATTATAACCCTAACACTAACCCTAACCCTAACCCTAGCCCTAGCATCAACCAACTCTGTAACCCTATAACCCTATCCCTAACCATAAAAACACTATAGAATTATAACCCTAACACTATCCCTAACCCTAACCCTATAGCAGTAACCCTACATCTCTGTAACCCGATTATGGTAACCCTAACCCTAAAAACCGTATAGAATTATAACCCTAACCCTAACCCTAACCCTAACCTAACTCTGTAACCCTATGACCCCAACCCTAACCCTAACCATATAAAATCTATAGAATTACAACCCTAACACTAACCCTGACCCTAACCCTACAACTCTGTAACATTATATCGGTAACCCTAACTCTAACCCTAACCCTAACCCTAACCCTAACCCTAACCCTAGCCCTAGCCCTACCAACTCTGTAACCCTATAACTCTATCCCAAACCATAAAAAACCTATAGAATTATAACACTAACCCTAACCCTAACCCTAACCCTAACCCTACAACACTGTTCCACTATAACGGTAACCCTAACCCTAACCCTAACCCTAACCATAGCCCTAACCCTACCAACTCTGCAACCCTATAACCCTATCCCAAACCATAGAAAACCTATAGAATTATAACTCTAACCCTAACCCTAACCCTAACCCTAACCCTACAACACTGTTCCACTACAACGGTAACCCTAACGCTAACCCTAACTCTAACCCTAACCCTAACCCTAGCCCTAAACCAACCAACTCTGTAACCCTATGACCCCTACCCTAACCCTAACCTTAAAGCAGTAATCCTACAACTCTGTAGCCCTATTATGGTAACCCTAACCTTAAATACCCTATAGAATTATGAACTTAACCCTAACCCTAACCCTAACCCAACCCAAACCCTATCCCTAACCCTAACCCTATAGCAGTAACCCTACAACTCTGTAACCGTATTACGGTAAGCCTAACCCTAAAAACCCTATAGAATTATAACCCTAACCCTAACCTTAACCCTAACCGTAACCATAACCCTAACCCTATAGTAGTGACCTGTCAACTCTGTAACCCTATAACCCTATCCCTATCCATAAAAAATCTATAGAAATATAACCCTAACACTAACCCTAACCCTAACCATAACCCTACAACTCTGCAACTTTATAACGGTAACCCTAACCCTAACCCTGACCCTAACCCTATAGTAGTAACCTGACAACTCTGAAACCCAATAACCCTATCCCTAACCAAAAAAAATCTAGAGAATTATAACCCTAACACTAACCCTAACCCTAACCCTAGTCCTAGCCCTACCAACTCTGTAACCCTATAACCCTATCCCTAACCATAAAAACACTATAGAATTATAACCCTAACACTATGCCTAACCCTAACCCTATAGCAGTAACCCTACATCTCTGTAACCCGATTATGGTAACCCTAACCCTAAAAACCGTATAGAATTATAACCCTAACCCTAACCCTAACCCTAACCTAACGCTGTAACCCTATGACCCCAACCCTAAACCTAACCATATAAAATCTATAGAATTACAACCCTAACACTAACCCTGACCCTAACCCTACAACTCTGTAACATTATATCGGTAACCCTAACTCTAACCCTAACCCTAACCCTAACCCTAACCCTAACCCTAGCCCTAGCCCTACCAACTCTGTAACCCTATAACCTTGTCTCTAACCATAAAAACCCCATTGAATCATAACCCTAACACTAACCCTAACCCTAACCCTAACCCTACAACACTGTTCCACTATAAAGGTAACCCTAACGCTAACCCTAACTCTAACCCTAACCCTAACCCTAACCATAGCCCTACCCTACCAACTCTGTAACCCTATAACCCTATCCCAAACCATAAAAAACCTATAGAATTATAACTCTAACCCTAACCCTAACACTAACCCTAACCCTACAACACTGTTCCACTATAACGGTAACCCTAACGCTAACCCTAACTCTAACCCTAACCCTAACCCTAGCCCTAAATCAACCAACTCTGTAACCCTATGACCCCTACCCTAACCCTAACCTTAAAGCAGTAATCCTACAACTCTGTAGCCCTATTATGGTAACCCTAACCTTAAATACCCTATAGAATTATGAACTTAACCCTAACCCTAACCCTAACCCAACCCAAACCCTATCCCTAACCCTAACCCTATTGCAGTAACCCTACAACTCTGTAACCGTATTACGGTAAGCCTAACACTAAAAACCCTATAGAATTATAACCCTAACCCTATCCTTAACCCTAACCCTAACCATAACCCTAACCCTATAGTAGTGACCTGTCAACTCTGTAACCCAATAACCCTATCCCTAACCAAAAAAAATCTAGAGAAATACAACCCTAACACTAACCCTAACCCTAACCCTACAACTCTGTAACATTATATCGGTAACCCTAACTCTAACCCTAACCCTAACCCTAACCCTAACCCTAACCCTAGCCCTAGCCCTACCAACTCTGTAACCCTATAACCCTGTCTCTAACCATAAAAACCCCATTGAATCATAACCCTAACACTAACCCTAACCCTAACCCTAACCCTAACCCTCCAACTCTTTAACACTATAACGGTAACCCTAACCCTAACCCTAACCCTAACCATAGCCCTAACCCTACCAACTCTGTAACCCAATAACCCTATCCCTAACCAAAAAAAATCTAGAGAATTATAACCCTAACACTAACCCTAACCCTAACCATAGCCCTAGCCCTACCAACTCTGTAACCCTATAACCCTATCCCTAACCATAAAAACACTATAGAATTATAACCCTAACACTAACCCTAACCCTAAACCTATAGCAGTAACCCTACATCTCTGTAACCCGATTATGGTATCCCTAACCCTAAAAACCGTATAGAATTATAACCCTAACCCTAACCCTAACCCTAACCTAACTCTGTAACCTTATGACCCCAACCCTAACCCTAACCATATCAAATCTATAGAATTACAACCCTAACACTAACCCTGACCCGAACCCTACAACTCTGTAACATTATATCGGTAACCCTAACTCTAACCCTAACCCTCGCCCTAGCCCTACCAACTCTGTAACCCTATAACCCTGTCTCTAACCATAAAAACCCCATTGAATCATAACCCTAACACTAACCCTAACCCTAACCCTCCAACTCTTTAACACTATAACGGTAACCCTAACCCTAACCCTAACCCTAACCATAGCCCTAACCCTACCAACTCTGTAACCCTATAACCCCTACCCTAACCCTAACCTTAAAGCAGTAATCCTACAACTCTGTAGCCCTATTATGGTAACCCTAACCTTAAATACCCTATAGAATTATGAACTTAACCCTAACCCTAACCCTAACCCAACCCAAACCCTATCCCTAACCCTAACCCTATTGCAGTAACCCTACAACTCTGTAACCGTATTACGGTAAGCCTAACCCTAAAAACCCTATAGAATTATAACCCTAACCCTATCCTTAACCCTAACCCTAACCATAACCCTAACCCTATAGTAGTGACCTGTCAACTCTGTAACCCAATAACCCTATCCCTAACCACAAAAAATCTAGAGAAATACAACCCTAACACTAACCCTAACCCTAACCCTAGCCCTAGCCCTACCAACTCTGTAACCCTATAACCCTAACCCTAACCATATAAAATCTATAGAATTACAACCCTAACACTAACCCTGACCCTAACCCTACAACTCTGTAACATTATATCGGTAACCCTAACTCTAACCCTAACCCTAACCCTAACCCTAACCCTAACCCTAACCCTAACCCTAGCCCTAGCCCTACCAACTCTGTAACCCTATAACCCTGTCTCTAACCATAAAAACCCCATTGAATCATAACCCTAACAATAACCCTAACCCTAACCCTAACCCTAACCCTAACCCTAACCCTAACCCTAACTCTAACCCTAACCCTAACCCTAACCCTAACCCTAACCCTAACCCTAACCCTAACCCTAACCCTAACCATAACCCTCCAACTCTTTAACACTATAACGGTAACCCTAACCCTAACCCTAACCCTAACCATAGCCCTAACCCTACCAACTCTGTAACCCTATAACCCTATCCCAAACCATAAGAAACCTATAGAATTATAACTCTAACCCTAACCCTAACCCTAACCCTAACCCTACAACACTGTTCCACTATAACGGTAACCCTAACGCTAACCCTAACTCTAACCCTAACCCTAACCCTAGCCCTAAACCAACCAACTCTGTAACCCTTTGACCCCTACTCTAACCATAACCTTAAAGCAGTAATCCTACAACTCTGTAGCCCTATTATGGTAACCCTAACCTTAAATACCCTATAGAATTATGAACTTAACCCTAACCCTAACCCTAACCCAACCCAAACCCTATCCCTAACCCTAACCCTATAGCAGTAACCCTACAACTCTGTAACCGTATTACGGTAAGCCTAACCCTAAAAACCCTATAGAATTATAACCCTAACCCTAACCTTAACCCTAACCCTAACCATAACCCTAACCCTATAGTAGTGACCTGTCAACTCTGTAACCCTATAACCCTATCCCTATCCATAAAAAATCTATAGAAATATAACCCTAACACTAACCCTAACCCTAACCATAACCCTACAACTCTGCAACTTTATAACGGTAACCCTAACCCTAACCCTATAGTAGTAACCTGACAACTCTGAAACCCAATAACCCCATCCCTAACCAAAAAAAATCTAGAGAATTATAACCCTAACACTAACCCTAACCCTAACCCTAGCCCTAGCCCTACCAACTCTGTAACCCTATAACCCTATCCCTAACCATAAAAACACTATAGAATTATAACCCAAACACTATCCCTAACCCTAACCCTATAGCAGTAACCCTACATCTCTGTAACCCGATTATGGTAACCCTAACCCTAAAAACCGTATAGAATTATAACCCTAACCCTAACCCTAACCCTAACCTAACTCTGTAACCCTATGACCCCAACCCTAACCCTAACCAAATCAAATCTATAGAATTACAACCCTAACACTAACCCTGACCCTAACCCTACAACTCTGTAACATTATATCGGTAACCCTAACTCTAACCCTAACCCTAACCCTAACCTTAACCCTAGCCCTAGCCCTACCAACTCTGTAACCCTATAACCCTGTCTCTAACCATAAAAACCCAATTGAATCATAACCCCAACACTAACCCTAACCCTAAACCTAACCCTAACCCTCCAACTCTTTAACACTATAACGGTAACCCTAACCCTAACCCTAACCCTAACCATAGCACCTAACCCTACCAACTCTGTAACCCTATGACCCCTACCCTAACCCTAACCTTAAAGCAGTAATCCTACAACTCTGTAGCCCTATTATGGTAACCCTAACCTTAAATACCCTATAGAATTATGAACTTAACCCTAACCCTAACCCTAACCCAACCCAAACCCTATCCCTAACCCTAACCCTATAGCAGTAACCCTACAACTCTGTAACCGTATTACGGTAAGCCTAACCCTAAAAACCCTATAGAATTATAACCCTAACCCTAACCTTAACCCTAACCCTAACCATAACCCTAACCCTATAGTAGTGACCTGTCAACTCTGTAACCCTATAACCCTATCCCTATCCATAAAAAATCTATAGAAATATAACCCTAACACTAACCCTAACCCTAACCATAACCCTACAACTCTGCAACTTTATAACGGTAACCCTAACCCTAACCCTGACCCTAACCCTATAGTAGTAACCTGACAACTCTGAAACCCAATAACCCTATCCCTAACCAAAAAAAATCTAGAGAATTATAACCCTAACACTAACCCTAACCCTAACCCTAGTCCTAGCCCTACCAACTCTGTAACCCTATAACCCTATCCCTAACCATAAAAACACTATAGAATTATAACCCTAACACTATGCCTAACCCTAACCCTATAGCAGTAACCCTACATCTCTGTAACCCGATTATGGTAACCCTAACCCTAAAAACCGTATAGAATTATAACCCTAACCCTAACCCTAACCCTAACCTAACGCTGTAACCCTATGACCCCAACCCTAAACCTAACCATATAAAATCTATAGAATTACAACCCTAACACTAACCCTGACCCTAACCCTACAACTCTGTAACATTATATCGGTAACCCTAACTCTAACCCTAACCCTAACCCTAACCCTAACCCTAACCCTAGCCCTAGCCCTACCAACTCTGTAACCCTATAACCTTGTCTCTAACCATAAAAACCCCATTGAATCATAACCCTAACACTAACCCTAACCCTAACCCTAACCCTACAACACTGTTCCACTATAAAGGTAACCCTAACGCTAACCCTAACTCTAACCCTAACCCTAACCCTAACCCTAACCATAGCCCTACCCTACCAACTCTGTAACCCTATAACCCTATCCCAAACCATAAAAAACCTATAGAATTATAACTCTAACCCTAACCCTAACACTAACCCTAACCCTACAACTCTGTAACATTATATCGGTAACCCTAACTCTAACCCTAACCCTAACCCTAACCCTAACCCTAACCCTAGCCCTAGCCCTACCAACTCTGTAACCCTATAACCCTGTCTCTAACCATAAAAACCCCATTGAATCATAACCCTAACACTAACCCTAACCCTAACCCTAACCCTAACCCTCCAACTCTTTAACACTATAACGGTAACCCTAACCCTAACCCTAACCCTAACCATAGCCCTAACCCTACCAACTCTGTAACCCAATAACCCTATCCCTAACCAAAAAAAATCTAGAGAATTATAACCCTAACACTAACCCTAACCCTAACCATAGCCCTAGCCCTACCAACTCTGTAACCCTATAACCCTATCCCTAACCATAAAAACACTATAGAATTATAACCCTAACACTAACCCTAACCCTAAACCTATAGCAGTAACCCTACATCTCTGTAACCCGATTATGGTATCCCTAACCCTAAAAACCGTATAGAATTATAACCCTAACCCTAACCCTAACCCTAACCTAACTCTGTAACCTTATGACCCCAACCCTAACCCTAACCATATCAAATCTATAGAATTACAACCCTAACACTAACCCTGACCCGAACCCTACAACTCTGTAACATTATATCGGTAACCCTAACTCTAACCCTAACCCTCGCCCTAGCCCTACCAACTCTGTAACCCTATAACCCTGTCTCTAACCATAAAAACCCCATTGAATCATAACCCTAACACTAACCCTAACCCTAACCCTCCAACTCTTTAACACTATAACGGTAACCCTAACCCTAACCCTAACCCTAACCATAGCCCTAACCCTACCAACTCTGTAACCCTATAACCCCTACCCTAACCCTAACCTTAAAGCAGTAATCCTACAACTCTGTAGCCCTATTATGGTAACCCTAACCTTAAATACCCTATAGAATTATGAACTTAACCCTAACCCTAACCCTAACCCAACCCAAACCCTATCCCTAACCCTAACCCTATTGCAGTAACCCTACAACTCTGTAACCGTATTACGGTAAGCCTAACCCTAAAAACCCTATAGAATTATAACCCTAACCCTATCCTTAACCCTAACCCTAACCATAACCCTAACCCTATAGTAGTGACCTGTCAACTCTGTAACCCAATAACCCTATCCCTAACCACAAAAAATCTAGAGAAATACAACCCTAACACTAACCCTAACCCTAACCCTAGCCCTAGCCCTACCAACTCTGTAACCCTATAACCCTAACCCTAACCATATAAAATCTATAGAATTACAACCCTAACACTAACCCTGACCCTAACCCTACAACTCTGTAACATTATATCGGTAACCCTAACTCTAACCCTAACCCTAACCCTAACCCTAACCCTAACCCTAACCCTAACCCTAGCCCTAGCCCTACCAACTCTGTAACCCTATAACCCTGTCTCTAACCATAAAAACCCCATTGAATCATAACCCTAACAATAACCCTAACCCTAACCCTAACCCTAACCCTAACCCTAACCCTAACCCTAACTCTAACCCTAACCCTAACCCTAACCCTAACCCTAACCCTAACCCTAACCCTAACCCTAACCCTAACCATAACCCTCCAACTCTTTAACACTATAACGGTAACCCTAACCCTAACCCTAACCCTAACCATAGCCCTAACCCTACCAACTCTGTAACCCTATAACCCTATCCCAAACCATAAGAAACCTATAGAATTATAACTCTAACCCTAACCCTAACCCTAACCCTAACCCTACAACACTGTTCCACTATAACGGTAACCCTAACGCTAACCCTAACTCTAACCCTAACCCTAACCCTAGCCCTAAACCAACCAACTCTGTAACCCTTTGACCCCTACTCTAACCATAACCTTAAAGCAGTAATCCTACAACTCTGTAGCCCTATTATGGTAACCCTAACCTTAAATACCCTATAGAATTATGAACTTAACCCTAACCCTAACCCTAACCCAACCCAAACCCTATCCCTAACCCTAACCCTATAGCAGTAACCCTACAACTCTGTAACCGTATTACGGTAAGCCTAACCCTAAAAACCCTATAGAATTATAACCCTAACCCTAACCTTAACCCTAACCCTAACCATAACCCTAACCCTATAGTAGTGACCTGTCAACTCTGTAACCCTATAACCCTATCCCTATCCATAAAAAATCTATAGAAATATAACCCTAACACTAACCCTAACCCTAACCATAACCCTACAACTCTGCAACTTTATAACGGTAACCCTAACCCTAACCCTATAGTAGTAACCTGACAACTCTGAAACCCAATAACCCCATCCCTAACCAAAAAAAATCTAGAGAATTATAACCCTAACACTAACCCTAACCCTAACCCTAGCCCTAGCCCTACCAACTCTGTAACCCTATAACCCTATCCCTAACCATAAAAACACTATAGAATTATAACCCAAACACTATCCCTAACCCTAACCCTATAGCAGTAACCCTACATCTCTGTAACCCGATTATGGTAACCCTAACCCTAAAAACCGTATAGAATTATAACCCTAACCCTAACCCTAACCCTAACCTAACTCTGTAACCCTATGACCCCAACCCTAACCCTAACCAAATCAAATCTATAGAATTACAACCCTAACACTAACCCTGACCCTAACCCTACAACTCTGTAACATTATATCGGTAACCCTAACTCTAACCCTAACCCTAACCCTAACCTTAACCCTAGCCCTAGCCCTACCAACTCTGTAACCCTATAACCCTGTCTCTAACCATAAAAACCCAATTGAATCATAACCCCAACACTAACCCTAACCCTAAACCTAACCCTAACCCTCCAACTCTTTAACACTATAACGGTAACCCTAACCCTAACCCTAACCCTAACCATAGCACCTAACCCTACCAACTCTGTAACCCTATGACCCCTACCCTAACCCTAACCTTAAAGCAGTAATCCTACAACTCTGTAGCCCTATTATGGTAACCCTAACCTTAAATACCCTATAGAATTATGAACTTAACCCTAACCCTAACCCTAACCCAACCCAAACCCTATCCCTAACCCTAACCCTATAGCAGTAACCCTACAACTCTGTAACCGTACACTCACCTAAAGGATTATTAGGAACACCATACTAATACTGTGTTTGACCCCCTTTCGCCTTCAGAACTGCCTTAATTCTACGTGGCATTGATTCAACAAGGTGCTGAAAGCATTCTTTAGAAATGTTGGCCCATATTGATAGGATAGCATCTTGCAGTTGATGGAGATTTGTGGGATGCACATCCAGGGCACGAAGCTCCCGTTCCACCACATCCCAAAGATGCTCTATTGGGTTGAGATCTGGTGACTGTGGGGGCCAGTTTAGTACAGTGAACTCATTGTCATGTTCAAGAAACCAATTTGAAATGATTGGACCTTTGTGACATGGTGCATTATCCTGCTGGAAGTAGCCATCAGAGGATGGGTACATGGTGGTCATAAAGGGATGGACATGGTCAGAAACAATGCTCAGGTAGGCCGTGGCATTTAAACGATGCCCAATTGGCACTAAGGGGCCTAAAGTGTGCCAAGAAAACATCCTCCACACCATTACACCACCACCACCAGCCTGCACAGTGGTAACAAGGCATGATGGATCCATGTTCTCATTCTGTTTACGCCAAATTCTGACTCTACCATCTGAATGTCTCAACAGAAATCGAGACTCATCAGACCAGGCAACATTTTTCCAGTCTTCAACTGTCCAATTTTGGTGAGCTTGTGCAAATTGTAGCCTCTTTTTCCTATTTGTAGTGGAGATGAGTGGTACCCGGTGGGGTCTTCTGCTGTTGTAGCCCATCCGCCTCAAGGCTGTACGTGTTGTGGCTTCACAAATGCTTTGCTGCATACCTCGGTTGTAACGAGTGGTTATTTCAGTCAAAGTTGCTCTTCTATCAGCTTGAATCAGTCGGCACATTCTCCTCTGACCTCTAGCATCAACAAGGCATTTTCGCCCACAGGACTGCCGCATACTGGATGTTTTTCCCTTTTCACACCATTCTTTGTAAACCCTAGAAATGGTTGTGCGTGAAAATCCCAGTAACTGAGCAGATTGTGAAATACTCAGACCGGCCCGTCTGGCACCAACAACCATGCCACGCTCAAAATTGCTTAAATCACCTTTCTTTCCCATTCAGACATTCAGTTTGGAGTTCAGGAGATTGTCTTGACCAGGACCACACCCCTAAATGCATTGAAGCAACTGCCATGTGATTGGTTGGTTAGATAATTGCATTAATGAGAAATTGAACAGGTGTTCCTAATAATCCTTTAGGTGAGTGTATTACGGTAAGCCTAACCCTAAAAACCCTATAGAATTATAACCCTAACCCTAACCTTAACCCTAACCCTAACCATAACCCTAACCCTATAGTAGTGACCTGTCAACTCTGTAACCCTATAACCCTATCCCTATCCATAAAAAATCTATAGAAATATAACCCTAACACTAACCCTAACCCTAACCATAACCCTACAACTCTGCAACTTTATAACGGTAACCCTAACCCTAACCCTGACCCTAACCCTATAGTAGTAACCTGACAACTCTGAAACCCAATAACCCTATCCCTAACCAAAAAAAATCTAGAGAATTATAACCCTAACACTAACCCTAACCCTAACCCTAGTCCTAGCCCTACCAACTCTGTAACCCTATAACCCTATCCCTAACCATAAAAACACTATAGAATTATAACCCTAACACTATGCCTAACCCTAACCCTATAGCAGTAACCCTACATCTCTGTAACCCGATTATGGTAACCCTAACCCTAAAAACCGTATAGAATTATAACCCTAACCCTAACCCTAACCCTAACCTAACGCTGTAACCCTATGACCCCAACCCTAAACCTAACCATATAAAATCTATAGAATTACAACCCTAACACTAACCCTGACCCTAACCCTACAACTCTGTAACATTATATCGGTAACCCTAACTCTAACCCTAACCCTAACCCTAACCCTAACCCTAACCCTAGCCCTAGCCCTACCAACTCTGTAACCCTATAACCTTGTCTCTAACCATAAAAACCCCATTGAATCATAACCCTAACACTAACCCTAACCCTAACCCTAACCCTACAACACTGTTCCACTATAAAGGTAACCCTAACGCTAACCCTAACTCTAACCCTAACCCTAACCCTAACCCTAACCATAGCCCTACCCTACCAACTCTGTAACCCTATAACCCTATCCCAAACCATAAAAAACCTATAGAATTATAACTCTAACCCTAACCCTAACACTAACCCTAACCCTACAACACTGTTCCACTATAACGGTAACCCTAACGCTAACCCTAACTCTAACCCTAACCCTAACCCTAGCCCTAAATCAACCAACTCTGTAACCCTATGACCCCTACCCTAACCCTAACCTTAAAGCAGTAATCCTACAACTCTGTAGCCCTATTATGGTAACCCTAACCTTAAATACCCTATAGAATTATGAACTTAACCCTAACCCTAACCCTAACCCAACCCAAACCCTATCCCTAACCCTAACCCTATTGCAGTAACCCTACAACTCTGTAACCGTATTACGGTAAGCCTAACACTAAAAACCCTATAGAATTATAACCCTAACCCTATCCTTAACCCTAACCCTAACCATAACCCTAACCCTATAGTAGTGACCTGTCAACTCTGTAACCCAATAACCCTATCCCTAACCAAAAAAAATCTAGAGAAATACAACCCTAACACTAACCCTAACCCTAACCCTACAACTCTGTAACATTATATCGGTAACCCTAACTCTAACCCTAACCCTAACCCTAACCCTAACCCTAACCCTAGCCCTAGCCCTACCAACTCTGTAACCCTATAACCCTGTCTCTAACCATAAAAACCCCATTGAATCATAACCCTAACACTAACCCTAACCCTAACCCTAACCCTAACCCTCCAACTCTTTAACACTATAACGGTAACCCTAACCCTAACCCTAACCCTAACCATAGCCCTAACCCTACCAACTCTGTAACCCAATAACCCTATCCCTAACCAAAAAAAATCTAGAGAATTATAACCCTAACACTAACCCTAACCCTAACCATAGCCCTAGCCCTACCAACTCTGTAACCCTATAACCCTATCCCTAACCATAAAAACACTATAGAATTATAACCCTAACACTATCCCTAACCCTAAACCTATAGCAGTAACCCTACATCTCTGTAACCCGATTATGGTATCCCTAACCCTAAAAACCGTATAGAATTATAACCCTAACCCTAACCCTAACCCTAACCTAACTCTGTAACCTTATGACCCCAACCCTAACCCTAACCATATCAAATCTATAGAATTACAACCCTAACACTAACCCTGACCCGAACCCTACAACTCTGTAACATTATATCGGTAACCCTAACTCTAACCCTAACCCTCGCCCTAGCCCTACCAACTCTGTAACCCTATAACCCTGTCTCTAACCATAAAAACCCCATTGAATCATAACCCTAACACTAACCCTAACCCTAACCCTCCAACTCTTTAACACTATAACGGTAACCCTAACCCTAACCCTAACCCTAACCATAGCCCTAACCCTACCAACTCTGTAACCCTATAACCCCTACCCTAACCCTAACCTTAAAGCAGTAATCCTACAACTCTGTAGCCCTATTATGGTAACCCTAACCTTAAATACCCTATAGAATTATGAACTTAACCCTAACCCTAACCCTAACCCAACCCAAACCCTATCCCTAACCCTAACCCTATTGCAGTAACCCTACAACTCTGTAACCGTATTACGGTAAGCCTAACCCTAAAAACCCTATAGAATTATAACCCTAACCCTATCCTTAACCCTAACCCTAACCATAACCCTAACCCTATAGTAGTGACCTGTCAACTCTGTAACCCAATAACCCTATCCCTAACCACAAAAAATCTAGAGAAATACAACCCTAACACTAACCCTAACCCTAACCCTAGCCCTAGCCCTACCAACTCTGTAACCCTATAACCCTAACCCTAACCATATAAAATCTATAGAATTACAACCCTAACACTAACCCTGACCCTAACCCTACAACTCTGTAACATTATATCGGTAACCCTAACTCTAACCCTAACCCTAACCCTAACCCTAACCCTAACCCTAACCCTAACCCTAGCCCTAGCCCTACCAACTCTGTAACCCTATAACCCTGTCTCTAACCATAAAAACCCCATTGAATCATAACCCTAACCCTAACCCTAACCCTAACCCTAACCCTAACCCTAACCCTAACCCTAACCCTAACCCTAACCCTAACCCTAACCCTCCAACTCTTTAACACTATAACGGTAACCCTAACCCTAACCCTAACCCTAACCATAGCCCTAACCCTACCAACTCTGTAACCCTATAACCCTATCCCAAACCATAAGAAACCTATAGAATTATAACTCTAACCCTAACCCTAACCCTAACCCTAACCCTACAACACTGTTCCACTATAACGGTAACCCTAACGCTAACCCTAACTCTAACCCTAACCCTAACCCTAGCCCTAAACCAACCAACTCTGTAACCCTTTGACCCCTACTCTAACCATAACCTTAAAGCAGTAATCCTACAACTCTGTAGCCCTATTATGGTAACCCTAACCTTAAATACCCTATAGAATTATGAACTTAACCCTAACCCTAACCCTAACCCAACCCAAACCCTATCCCTAACCCTAACCCTATAGCAGTAACCCTACAACTCTGTAACCGTATTACGGTAAGCCTAACCCTAAAAACCCTATAGAATTATAACCCTAACCCTAACCTTAACCCTAACCCTAACCATAACCCTAACCCTATAGTAGTGACCTGTCAACTCTGTAACCCTATAACCCTATCCCTATCCATAAAAAATCTATAGAAATATAACCCTAACACTAACCCTAACCCTAACCATAACCCTACAACTCTGCAACTTTATAACGGTAACCCTAACCCTAACCCTATAGTAGTAACCTGACAACTCTGAAACCCAATAACCCCATCCCTAACCAAAAAAAATCTAGAGAATTATAACCCTAACACTAACCCTAACCCTAACCCTAGCCCTAGCCCTACCAACTCTGTAACCCTATAACCCTATCCCTAACCATAAAAACACTATAGAATTATAACCCAAACACTATCCCTAACCCTAACCCTATAGCAGTAACCCTACATCTCTGTAACCCGATTATGGTAACCCTAACCCTAAAAACCGTATAGAATTATAACCCTAACCCTAACCCTAACCCTAACCTAACTCTGTAACCCTATGACCCCAACCCTAACCCTAACCAAATCAAATCTATAGAATTACAACCCTAACACTAACCCTGACCCTAACCCTACAACTCTGTAACATTATATCGGTAACCCTAACTCTAACCCTAACCCTAACCCTAACCTTAACCCTAGCCCTAGCCCTACCATCTCTGTAACCCTATAACCCTGTCTCTAACCATAAAAACCCAATTGAATCATAACCCCAACACTAACCCTAACCCTAAACCTAACCCTAACCCTCCAACTCTTTAACACTATAACGGTAACCCTAACCCTAACCCTAACCCTAACCATAGCACCTAACCCTACCAACTCTGTAACCCTATGACCCCTACCCTAACCCTAACCTTAAAGCAGTAATCCTACAACTCTGTAGCCCTATTATGGTAACCCTAACCTTAAATACCCTATAGAATTATGAACTTAACCCTAACCCTAACCCTAACCCAACCCAAACCCTATCCCTAACCCTAACCCTATAGCAGTAACCCTACAACTCTGTATCCGTATTAAGGGAAGCTTAACCCTAAAAACCCTATAGAATTATAACCCTAACCCTAACCTGAACCCTAACTCTAACCATAACCCTAACCCTATAGTAGTAACCTGTCAACTCTGTAACCCAATAACCCTATCCCTAACCAAAAAAAAATCTATAGAAATATAACCCTAACACTAACCCTAACCCTAACCATAACCCTACAACTCTGCAACTTTATAACGGTAACCCTAACCCTAACCCTGTCCCTAACCCTATAGTAGTAACCTGACAACTCTGAAACCCAATAACCCTATCCCTAACCAAAAAAAATCTAGAGAATTATAACCCTAACCCTAACCCTATCCCTAGCCCTACCAACTCTGTAACCCTATAACCCTATCCCTAACCATAAAAACACTATAGAATTATAACCCTAACACTATCCCTAAACCTAACCCTATAGCAGTAACCCTACATCTTTGTAACCCGATTATGGTAACACTAACCCTAAAAACCGTATATAATTATAACCCTAACCCTAACCCTAACCCTAACCTAACTTTGTAACCCTATGACCCCAACCCTAACCCTAACCATATAAAATCTATAGAATTACAATCCTAACACTAACCCTGACCCTAACCCTACAACTCTGTAACATTATATCGGTAACCCTAACTCTAACCCTAACCCTAACCCTAACCCTAGCCCTAGCCCTACCAACTCTGTAACCCTATAACCCTGTCTCTAACCATAAAAACCCCATTGAATCATAACCCTAACACTAACCCTAACCCTAACCCTAACCCTAACCCTAACCCTAACCCTCCAACTCTTTAACACTATAACGGTAACCCTAACCCTAACCCTAACCCTAACCATAGCCCTAACCCTACCAACTCTGTAACCCTATAACCCTATCCCAAACCATAAAAAACCTATACAATTATAACTCTAACCCTAACCCTAACCCTAACCCTAACCCTACAACACTGTTCCACTATAACGGTAACCCTAACGCTAACCCTAACTTTAACCCTAACCCTATCCCTAGCCCTAAACCAACCAACTCTGTAACCCTATGACCCCTACCCTAACCCTAACCTTAAAGCAGTAATCCTACAACTCTGTAGCCCTATTATGGTAACCCTAACCTTAAATACCCTATGGAATTATGAACTTAACCCTAACCCTAACCCTAACCCAACCCAAACCCTATCCCTAATCCTAACCCTATAGCAGTAACCCTACAACTCTGTAACCGTATTACGGTAAGCCTAACCCTAAAAACCCTATAGAATTATAACCCTAACCCTAACCTTAACCCTAACCCTAACCATAACCCTAACCCTATAGTAGTGACCTGTCAACTCTGTAACCCTATAACCCTATCCCTATCCATAAAAAATCTATAGAAATATAACCCTGACACTAACCCTAACCCTAACCATAACCCTACAGCTCTGCAACTTTATAACGGTAACCCTAACCCTAACCCTGACCCTAACCCTATAGTAGTAACCTGAGATTTCTGAAACCCAATAACCCTATCCCTAACCAAAAAAAATCTAGAGAATTATAACCCTAACACTAACCCTAACCCTAACCCTAGCCCTAGCCCTACCAACTCTGTAACCCTATAACCCTATCCCTAACCATAAAAACACTATAGAATTATAACCCTAACACTATCCCTAACCCTAACCCTATAGCAGTAACCCTACATCTCTGTAACCCGATTATGGTATCCCTAACCCTAAAAACCGTATAGAATTATAACCCTAACCCTAACCCTAACCCTAACCTAACTCTGTAACCCTATGACCCCAACCCTAACCCTAACCCTAAAAACCGTATAGAATTATAACCCTAACCCTAACCCTAACCCTAACCTAACTCTGTAACCCTATGACCCCAACCCTAACCCTAACCATATAAAATCTATAGAATTACAACCCTAACACTAACCCTGACCCTAACCCTACAACTCTGTAACATTATATCGGTAACCCTAACTCTAACCCTAACCCTAACCCTAACCCTAACCCTAACCCTCCAACTCTTTAACACTATAACGGTAACCCTAACGCTAACCCTAATTTTAACCCTAACCCTAACCCTAGCCCTAAACCAACCAACTCTGTAACCCTATGACCCCTACCCTAACCCTAACCTTAAAGCAGTAATCCTACAACTCTGTAGCCCTATTATGGTAACCCTAACCTTAAATACCCTATAGAATTATGAACTTAACCCTAACCCTAACCCTAACCCAACCCAAACCCTATCCCTAACCCTAACCCTATAGCAGTAACCCTACAACTCTGTAACCGTATTACGGTAAGCCTAACCCTAAAAACCCTATAGAATTATAACCCTAACGCTAACCTTAACCCTAACCCTAACCATAACCCTAACCCTATAGTAGTGACCTGTCAACTCTGTAACCCTATAACCCTATCCCTATCCATAAAAAATCTATAGAAATATAACCCTAACACTAACCCTAACCCTAACCATAACCCTACAACTCTGCAACTTTATAACGGTAACCCTAACCCTAACCCTGACCCTAACCCTATAGTAGTAACCTGACAACTCTGAAACCCAATAACCCTATCCCTAACCAAAAAAAATCTAGAGAATTATAACCCTAACACTAACCCTAAACCTAACCCTAGCCCTAGCCCTACCAACTCTGTAACCCTATAACCCTATCCCTAACCATAAAAACACTATAGAATTATAACCCTAACACTATCCCTAACCCTAACCCTATAGCAGTAACCCTACATCTCTGTAACCCGATTATGGTAACCCTAACCCTAAAAACCGTATAGAATTATAACCCTAACCCTAACCCTAACCTAACTCTGTAACCCTATGACCCCAACCCTAACCCTAACCATATAAAATCTATAGAATTACAACCCTAAAACTAACCCTGACCCTAACCCTACAACTCTGTAACATTATATCGGTAACCCTAACTCTAACCCTAACCCTAACCCTAACCCTAGCCCTAGACCTACCAACTCTGTAACCCTATAACCCTGTCTCTAACCATAAAAACCCCATTGAATCATAACCCTAACACTAACCCTAACCCTAACCATAACCCTAACCCTCCAACTCTTTAACACTATAACGGTAATCGTAACCCTAACCCTAACCCTAACCATAGCCCTAACCTTACCAACTCTATAACCCTATAACCCTATCCCAAACCATAAAAAACCTATAGAATTATAACTCTAACCCTAACCCTAACCCTAACCCTAACCCTACAACACTGTTCCACTATAACGGTAACCCTAACGCTAACCCTAACTCTAACCCTAACCCTAACCCTACAACTCTGTAACATTATATCGGTAACCCTAACTCTAACCCTAACCCTAACCCTAACCCTAACCCTAACCCTAACCCTAGCCCTAGCCCTACCAACTCTGTAACCCTATAACCCTGTCTCTAACCATAAAAACGCCATTGAATCATAACCCTAACACTAACCCTAAACCTAACCCTAACCCTAACCCTCCAACTCTTTAACACTATAACGGTAACCCTAACCCTAACCCTAACCCTAACCCTAGCCCTAGCCCTACCAACTCTGTAACCCTATAACCCTATCCCTAACCATAAAAACACTATAGAATTATAACCCTAACACTATCCCTAACCGTAACCCTATAGCAGTAACCCTACATCTCTGTAACCCGATTATGGTAACCCTAACCCTAAAAACCGTATAGAATTATAACCCTAACCCTAACCCTAACCCTAACCCTAACCTAACTCTGTAACCCTATGACCCCAACCCTAACCCTAACCATATAAAATCTATAGAATTACAACACTAACCCTAACCCTAACCATAACCCTACAACTCTACAACTTTATAACGGTAACCCTAACCCTAACCCTGACCCTAACCCTATAGTAGTAACCTGACAAATCTGAAACCCAATAACCCTATCCCTAACCAAAAAAAATCTAGAGAATTATAACCCTAACACTAACCCTAACCCTAACCCTAGCCCTAGCCCTACCAACTCTGTAACCCTATAACCCTATCCCTAACCATAAAAACACTATAGAATTATAACCCTAACACTATCCCTAACTTTAACCCTATAGCAGTAACCCTACATCTCTGTAACCCGATTATGGTAACCCCAACCCTAAAAACCGTATAGAATTATAACCCTAACCCTAACCCTAACCCTAACCCTAACCCTAACCCTAACTCTGTAACCCTATAACCCTGTCTCTAACCATAAAAACCCCATTGAAACATAACCCTAACACTAATCCTAACCCTAAACCTAACCCTAACCCTCCAACTCTTTAACACTATAACGGTAACCCTAACCCTAACCCTAACCCTAACCATAGCCCTAACCCTACCAACTCTGTAATCCTATAACCCTATCCCAAACCATAAAAAACCTATAGAATTATAACTCTAACCCTAACCCTAACCCTAACCCTAACCCTAATCCTACAACACTGTTCCACTATAACGGTAACCCTAACGCTAACCCTAACTCTAACCCTAACCCTAACCCTAGCCCTAAACCAACCAACTCTGTAACCCTATGACCCCTACCCTAACCCTAACCTTAAAGCAGTAATCCTACAACTCTGTAGCCCTATTATGGTAACCCTAACCTTAAATACCCTATAGAATTATGAACTTAACCCTAACCCTAACCCTAACCCAACCCAAAACCTATCCCTAACCCTAACCCTATAGCAGTAACCCTACAACTCTGTAACCGTATTACGGTAACCCTAACCCTAAAAACCCTATAGAATTATAACCCTAACCCTAACCTTAACCCTAACCCTAACCATAACCCTAACCCTATAGTAGTGACCTGTCAACTCTGTAACCCTATAACCCTATCCCTATCCATAAAAAATCTATAGAAATATAACCCTAACACAAACCCTAACCCTAACCATAACCCTACAACTCTGCAACTTTATAACGGTAACCCTAACCCTAACCCTATAGTAGTAACCTGACAACTCTGAAACCCAATAACCCTATCCCTAACCAAAAAAAACACTATAGAATTATAACCCTAACACTATCCCTAACCCTAACCCTATAGCAGTAACCCTACATCTCTGTAACCCGATTATGGTAACCCTAACCCTAAAAACCGTATAGAATTATAACCCTAACCCTAACCCTAACCCTAACCTAACTCTGTAACCCTATGACCACAACCCTAACTCCTAACCATATAAAATCTATAGAATTACAACCCTAACACTAACCCTGACCCTAACCCTACAACTCTGTAACATTATATCGGTAACCCTAACTCTAACCCTAGCCCTAGCCCTACCAACTCTGTAACCCTATAACCCTGTCTCTAACCATAAAAACCCCATTGAATCATAACCCTAACCCTAACCCTAACCCTAACCCTACAACACTGTTCCACTATAATGGTAACCCTAATGCTAACCCTAACTCTAACCCTAACCCTAACCCTAGCCCTAACCATAGCCCTAACCCTACCAACTCTGTAACCCTATAACCCTATCCCAAACCATAAAAAACCTATAGAATTATAACTCTAACCCTAACCCTAACCCTAACCCTAACCCTACAACACTGTTCCACTATAACGGTAACCCTAACGCTAACCCTAACTCTAACCCTAACCCTAACCCTAGCCCTAAACCAACCAACTCTGTAACCTTATGACCCCTACCCTAACCCTAACCCTAAAGCAGTAATCCTACAACTCTGTAGCCCTATTATGGTAACCCTAACCTTAAATACCCAATAGAATTATGAACTTAACCCTAACCCTAACCCTAACCCAACCCAAACCCTATCCCTAACCCTAACCCTATAGCAGTAACCCTACAACTCTGTAACCGTATTACGGTAAGCCTAACCCTAAAAACCCTATAGAATTATAACCCTAACCCTAACCTTAACCCTAACCCTAACCATAACCCTAACCCTATAGTAGTGACCTGTCAACTCTGTAACCCTATAACCCTATCCCTATCCATAGAAAATCTATAGAAATATAACCCTAACACTAACCCTAACCCTAACCATAACCCTACAACTCTGCAACTTTATAACGGTAACCCTAACCCTAACCCTGACCCTAACCCTATAGTAGTAACCTGACAACTCTGAAACCCAATAACCCTATCCCTAACCAAAAAAAATCTAGAGAATTATAACCCTAACCCTAACCCAGCCCTAGCCCTACCAACTCTGTAACCCTATAACCCTATCCCTAACCATAAAAACACTATAGAATTATAACCCTAACACTATCCCTAACCCTAACCCTATAGCAGTAACCCTACATCTCTGTAACCCGATTATGGTAACCCTAACCCTAAAAACCGTATAGAATTATAACCCTAACCCTAACCCTAACCCTAACCTAACTCTGTAACCCTATGACCCCAACCCTAACCCTAACCATATCAAATCTATAGAATTACAACCCTAACACTAACCCTGACCCTAACCCTACAACTCTGTAACATTATATCGGTAACCCTAACTCTAACCCTAACCCTAACCCTAACCCTAACCCTAACCCTATCCCTCCAACTCTTTAACACTATAACGGTAACCCAAACCCTAACCCTAACCCTAACCCTAGCCCTAGCCCTACCAACTCTGTAACCCTATAACCCTGTCTCTAACCATAAAAACCCCATTGAATCATAACCCTAACCCTAACCCTAACCCTAACCCTAACCCTACCCTACAACACTGTTCCACTATAACGGTAACCCTAACGCTAACCCTAACTCTAACCCTAACCCTAACCCTATCAACTCTGTACCCCTATAACCCTATCCCTATCCATAAAAAATCTATAGAAATATAACCCTAACACTAACCCTAACCCTAACCATAACCCTACAACTCTGCAACTTTATAACGGTAACCCTAACCCTAACCCTGACCCTAACCCTATAGTAGTAACCTGACAACTCTGAAACCCAATAACCCTATCCCTAACCAAAAAAAATCTAGAGAATTATAACCCTAACCCTAACCCTAGCCCTAGCCCTACCAACTCTGTAACCCTATAACCCTATCCCTAACCATAAAAACACTATAGAATTATAACCCTAACACTATCCCTAAACCTAACCCTATAGCAGTAACCCTATATCTCTGTAACCCGATTATGGTATCCCTAACCCTAAAAACCGTATAGAATTATAACCCTAACCCTAACCCTAACCCTAACCTAACTCTGTAACCCTATGACCCCAACCCTAACCCTAACCATATAAAATCTATAGAATTACAACCCTAACACTAACCCTGACCCTAACCCTACAACTCTGTAACATTATATCGGTAACCCTAACTCTAACCCTAACCCTAACCCTAACGCTAGCCCTAGCCCTACCAACTCTGTAACCCTAGAACCCTGTCTCTAACCATAAAAACCCCATTGAATCATAACCCTAACACTAACCCTAACCCTAACCCTAACCCTAACCCTCCAACTCTTTAACACTATAACGGTAACCCTAACCCTAACCCTAACCCTAACCATAGCCCTAACCCTACCAACTCTGTAACCCTATAACCCTATCCCAAACCATAAAAAACCTATAGAATTATAACTCTAACCCTAACCCTAACCCTAACCCTAACCCTACAACACTGTTCCAGTATAACGGTAACCCTAACGCTAACCCTAATTTTAACCCTAACCCTAACCCTAGCCCTAAACCAACTAACTCTGTAACCCTATGACCCCTACCCTAACCCTAACCTTAAAGCAGTAATCCTACAACTCTGTAGCCCTATTATGGTAACCCTAACCTTAAATACCCTATAGAATTATGAACTTAACCCTAACCCTAACCCTAACCCAACCCAAACCCTATCCCTAACCCTATCCCTATAGCAGTAACCCTACAACTCTGTAACCGTATTACGGTAAGCCTAACCCTAAAAACCCTATAGAATTATAACCCTAACCCTAACCTTAACCGTAACCCTAACCATAACCCTAACCCTATAGTAGTGACCTGTCAACTCTGTAACCCTATAACCCTATCCCTATCCATAAAAAATCTATAGAAATATAACCCTAACACTAACCCTAACCCTAACCATAACCCTACAACTCTGCAACTTTATATCGGTAACCCTAACCCTAACCCTGACCCTAACCCTATAGTAGTAACCTGACAACTCTGAAACCCAATAACCCTATCCCTAACCAAAAAAAATCTAGAGAATTATAACCCTAACACTAACCCTAACCCTAACCCTAGCCCTAGCCCTACCAACTCTGTAACCCTATAACCCCAACCCTAACCCTAACCATAAAAACACTATAGAATTATAACCCTAACACTATCCCTAACCCTAACCCTATAGCAGTAACCCTACATCTCTGTAACCCGATTATGGTAACCCTAACCCTAAAAACCGTATAGAATTATAACCCTAACCCTAACCCTAACCCTAACCTAACTCTGTAACCCTATTACCCTAACCCTAACCCTAACCCTAAAAACCGTATAGAATTATAACCCTAACCCTAACCCTAACCCTAACCTAACTCTGTAACCCTATGACCCCAACCCTAAGCCTAACCATATAAAATCTATAGAATTACAACCCTAACACTAACCCTGACCCTAACCCTACAACTCTGTAACATTATATCGGTAACTCTAACTCTAACCCTAACCCTAACCCTAACCCTAGCCCTAGCCCTACCAACTCTGTAACCCTATAACCCTGTCTCTAACCATAAAAACCCCATTGAGTCATAACCCTATAACTAACCCTAACCCTAACCCTAACCCTAACCCTCCAACTCTTTAACACTATAACGGTAACCCTAACCCTAACTCTAACCCTAACCATAGCCCTAACCCTACCAACTCTGTAACCCTATAACCCTATCCCAAACCATAAAAAACCTATAGAATTATAACTCTAACCCTAACCCTAACCCTAACCCTAACCCTACAACACTGTTCCACTATAACGGTAACCCTCACGCTAACCCTAACTCTAACCCTAACCCTAACCCTAGCCCTAAACCAACCAACTCTGTAACCCTATGACCCCTACCCTAACCCTAACCTTAAAGCAGTAATCCTACAACTCTCTAGCCCTATTATGGTAACCCTAACCTTAAATACCCTATAGAATTATGAACTTAACCCTAACCCTAACCCTAACCCAACCCAAACCCTATCCCTAACCCTAACCCTATAGCAGTAACCCTACAACTCTGTAACCGTATTACGGTAAGCCTAACCCTAAAAACCCTATAGAATTATAACCCTAACCCTAACCTTAACCCTAACCCTAACCATAACCCTAACCCTATAGTAGTGATCTGTCAACTCTGTAACCCTATAACCCTATCCCTATCCATAAAAAATCTATAGAAATATAACCCCAACACTAACCCTAACCCTAACCATAACCCTACAACTCTGCAACTTTATAACGGTAACCCTAACCCTAACCCTGACCCTAACCCTATAGTAGTAACCTGACAACTCTGAAACCCAATAACCCTATCCCTAACCAAAAAAAATCTAGAGAATTATAACCCTAACACTAACCCTAACCCTAACCCTAACCCTAACCTAACTCTGTAACCCTATGACCCCAACCCAAAGCCTAACCATATAAAATCTATAGAATTACAACCCTAACACTAACCCTAACCCTAACCCTAGCCCTAGCATCAACCAACTCTGTAACCCTTATAACCCTATCCCTAACCATAAAAACACTATAGAATTATAACCCTAACACTATCCCTAACCCTAACCCTATAGCAGTAACCCTACATCTCTGTAACACGATTATGGTAACCCTAACCCTAAAAACCGTATAGAATTATAACCCTAACCCTAACCCTAACCCAAACCTAACTCTGTAACCCTATGACCCCAACCCTAACCCTAACCATATAAAATCTATAGAATTACAACCCTAACACTAACCCTGACCCTAACCCTACAACTCTGTAACATTATGTCGGTAACCCTAACTCTAACCCTAACCCTAACCCTAACCCTAACCCTAACCCTAGCCCTAGCCCTACCAACTCTGTAACCCTATAACTCTATCCCAAACCATAAAAAACCTATAGAATTATAACTCTAACCCTAACCCTAACCCTAACCCTAACCCTACAACACTGTTCCACTATAACGGTAACCCTAACCCTAACCCTAACCCTATCCATAGCCCTAACCCTACCAACTCTGTAACCCTATAACCCTATCCCAAACCATAGAAAACCTATAGAATTATAACTCTAACCCTAACCCTAACCCTAACCCTAACCCTACAACACTGTTCCACTACAACGGTAACCCTAACGCTAACCCTAACTCTAACCCTAACCCTAACCTTAGCCCTAAACCAACCAACTCTGTAACCCTATGACCCCTACCCTAACCCTAACCTTAAAGCAGTAATCCTACAACTCTGTAGCCCTATTATGGTAACCCTAACCTTAAATACCCTATAGAATTATGAACTTAACCCTAACCCTAACCCTAACCCAACCCAAACCCTATCCCTAACCCTAACCCTATAGCAGTAACCCTACAACTCTGTAACTGTATTACGGTAAGCCTAACCCTAAAAACCCTATAGAATTATAACCCTAACCCTAACATTAACCCTAACCCTAACCCTAACCCTAACCCTAACCCTAACCCTAACCCTAACTCTAACCCTAACCCTAACCCTAACCCTAACCCTAACCCTAACCCTAACCCGATTATGGTAACTCTAACCCTAAAAACCGTATAGAATTATAACCCTAACCCTAACCCTAACCCTAACCTAACTCTGTAACCCTATGACCCCAACCCTAACCCTAACCATATAAAATCTATAGAATTACAACCCTAACACTAACCCTGACCCTAACCCTACAACTCTGTAACATTATATCGGTAACCCTAACTCTAACCCTAACCCTAACCCTAACCCTAACCCTAACCCTAGCCCTAGCCCTACCAACTCTGTAACCCTATAACCCTGTCTCTAACCATAAAAACCCCATTGAATCATAACCCTAACACTAACCCTAACCCTAACCCTAACCCTAACCCTCCAACTCTTTAACACTATAACGGTAACCCTAATCCTAACCCTAACCCTAACCATAGCCCTAACCCTACCAACTCTGTAACCCTATAACCCTATCCCAAACCATAAAAAACCTATACAATTATAACTCTAACCCTAACCATACAACACTGTTCCACTATAACGGTAACCCTAACGCTAACCCTAACTCTAACCCTAACCCTAACCCTAGCCCTAAACCAACCAACTCTGTAACCCTATGACCCCTACCCTAACCCTAACCTTAAAGCAGTAATCCTACAACTCTGTAGCCCTATTATGGTAACCCTAACCTTAAATACCCAATAGAATTATAAACTTAACCCTAACCCTAACCCTAACCCAACCCAAACCCTATCCCTAACCCTAACCCTATAGCAGTAACCCTACAACTCTGTAACCGTATTACGGTAAGCCTAACCCTAAAAACCCTATAGAATTATAACCCTAACCCTAACCTTAACCCTAACCCTAACCATAACCCTAACCCTATAGTAGTGACCTGTCATCTCTGTAACCCTATAACCCTATCCCTATCCATAAAAAATCTATAGAAATATAACCCTAACACTAACCCTAACCCTAACCATAACCCTACAACTCTGCAACTTTATAACGGTAACCCTAACCCTAACCCTGACCCTAAACCTATAGTAGTAACCTGACAACTCTGAAACCCAATAACCCTATCCCTAACCAAAAAAAATCTAGAGAATTATAACCCTAACACTAACCCTAACCCTAACCCTAGCCCTAGCCCTACCAACTCTGTAACCCTATAACCCTATCCCTAACCATGAAAACACTATAGAATTATAACCCTAACACTATGCCTAACCCTAACCCTATAGCAGTAACCCTACATCTCTGTAACCCGATTATGGTAACCCTAACCCTAAAAACCGTATAGAATTATAACCCTAACCCTAACCCTAACCCTAACCCTAACCTAACTCTGTAACCCTATGACCCCAACCCTAACCCTAACCATATATAATCTATAGAATTACAACCCTAACACTTACCCTGACCCTAACCCTACAACTCTGTAACATTATATCGGTAACCCTAACTCTAACCCTAACCCTAACCCTAACCCTAGCCCTAGCCCTACCAACTCTGTTTCCCTATAACCCTGTCTCTAACCATAAAAACCCCATTGAATCATAACCCTAACACTAACCCTAACCCTAACCCTAAGCCTAACCCTCCAACTCTTTAACACTATAACGGTAACCCTAACCCTAACCCTAACCCTAACCATAGCCCTAACCCTACCAACTCTGTAACCCTATAACCCTATCCCAAACCATAAAAAACCTATAGAATTATAACTCTAACCCTAACCCTAACCCTAACCCTAACCCTAAGCCAACCCAAACCCTATCCCTAACCCTAACCCTATAGCAGTAACCCTACAACTCTGTAACCGTATTACGGTAAGCCTAACCCTAAAAACCCTATAGAATTATAACCCTAACCCTAACCTTAACCCTAACCCTAACCATAACCCTAACCCTAAAGTAGTGACCTGTCAACTCTGTAACCCTATAACCCTATCCCTATCCATAAAAAATCTATAGAAATATAACCCCAACACTAACCCTAACCCTGACCATAACCCTATAGTAGTAACCTGACAACTCTGAAACCCAATAAACCTATCCCTAACCAAAAAAAATCTAGAGAATTATAACCCTAACACTAACCCTAACCCTAACCCTAGCCCTAGCACCAACCAACTCTGTAACCCTATAACCCTATCCCTAACCATAAAAACACTATAGAATTATAACCCTAACACTATCCCTAACCCTAACCCTAACCCTACAACACTGTTCCACTATAACGGTAACCCTAACACTAACCCTATCCCTAACCATAACCCTACAACTCTGCAACTTTATAACGGTAACCCTAACCCTAACCCTGACCCTAACCCTATAGTAGTAACCTGACAACTCTGAAACCCAATAACCCTATCCCTAACCAAAAAAAATCTAGAGAATTATAACCCTAACACTAACCCTAACCCTAACCCTAGCCCTAGCCCTACCAACTCTGTAACCCTATAACCCTATCCCTAACCATAAAAACACTATAGAATTATAACCCTAACACTATCCCTAACCCTAACCCTATAGCAGTAACCCTACATCTCTGTAACCCGATTATGGTAACCCTAACCCTAAAAACCGTATAGAATTATAACCCTAACCCTAACCCTAACCTAACTCTGTAACCCTATGACCCCAACCCTAACCCTAACCATATAAAATCTATAGAATTACAACCCTAACACTAACCCTAACCCTAACCCTAGCCCTAGCATCAACCAACTCTGTAACCCTTATAACCCTATCCCTAACCATAAAAACACTATAGAATTATAACCCTAACACTATCCCTAACCCTAACCCTATAGCAGTAACCCTACATCTCTGTAACACGATTATGGTAACCCTAACCCTAAAAACCGTATAGAATTATAACCCTAACCCTAACCCTAACCCAAACCTAACTCTGTAACCCTATGACCCCAACCCTAACCCTAACCATATAAAATCTATAGAATTACAACCCTAACACTAACCCTGACCCTAACCCTACAACTCTGTAACATTATGTCGGTAACCCTAACTCTAACCCTAACCCTAACCCTAACCCTAACCCTAACCCTAGCCCTAGCCCTACCAACTCTGTAACCCTATAACTCTATCCCAAACCATAAAAAACCTATAGAATTATAACTCTAACCCTAACCCTAACCCTAACCCTAACCCTACAACACTGTTCCACTATAACGGTAACCCTAACCCTAACCCTAACCCTATCCATAGCCCTAACCCTACCAACTCTGTAACCCTATAACCCTATCCCAAACCATAGAAAACCTATAGAATTATAACTCTAACCCTAACCCTAACCCTAACCCTAACCCTACAACACTGTTCCACTACAACGGTAACCCTAACGCTAACCCTAACTCTAACCCTAACCCTAACCTTAGCCCTAAACCAACCAACTCTGTAACCCTATGACCCCTACCCTAACCCTAACCTTAAAGCAGTAATCCTACAACTCTGTAGCCCTATTATGGTAACCCTAACCTTAAATACCCTATAGAATTATGAACTTAACCCTAACCCTAACCCTAACCCAACCCAAACCCTATCCCTAACCCTAACCCTATAGCAGTAATCCTACAACTCTGTAACTGTATTACGGTAAGCCTAACCCTAAAAACCCTATAGAATTATAACCCTAACCCTAACCTTAACCCTAACCCTAACCCTAACCCTAACCCTAACCCTAACCCTAACCCTAACTCTAACCCTAACCCTAACCCTAACCCTAACCCTAACCCTAACCCTAACCCGATTATGGTAACTCTAACCCTAAAAACCGTATAGAATTATAACCCTAACCCTAACCCTAACCCTAACCTAACTCTGTAACCCTATGACCCCAACCCTAACCCTAACCATATAAAATCTATAGAATTACAACCCTAACACTAACCCTGACCCTAACCCTACAACTCTGTAACATTATATCGGTAACCCTAACTCTAACCCTAACCCTAACCCTAACCCTAACCCTAGCCCTAGCCCTACCAACTCTGTAACCCTATAACCCTGTCTCTAACCATAAAAACCCCATTGAATCATAACCCTAACACTAACCCTAACCCTAACCCTAACCCTAACCCTCCAACTCTTTAACACTATAACGGTAACCCTAATCCTAACCCTAACCCTAACCATAGCCCTAACCCTACCAACTCTGTAACCCTATAACCCTATCCCAAACCATAAAAAACCTATACAATTATAACTCTAACCCTAACCATACAACACTGTTCCACTATAACGGTAACCCTAACGCTAACCCTAACTCTAACCCTAACCCTAACCCTAGCCCTAAACCAACCAACTCTGTAACCCTATGACCCCTACCCTAACCCTAACCTTAAAGCAGTAATCCTACAACTCTGTAGCCCTATTATGGTAACCCTAACCTTAAATACCCTATAGAATTATAAACTTAACCCTAACCCTAACCCTAACCCAACCCAAACCCTATCCCTAACCCTAACCCTATAGCAGTAACCCTACAACTCTGTAACCGTATTACGGTAAGCCTAACCCTAAAAACCCTATAGAATTATAACCCTAACCCTAACCTTAACCCTAACCCTAACCATAACCCTAACCCTATAGTAGTGACCTGTCATCTCTGTAACCCTATAACCCTATCCCTATCCATAAAAAATCTATAGAAATATAACCCTAACACTAACCCTAACCCTAACCATAACCCTACAACTCTGCAACTTTATAACGGTAACCCTAACCCTAACCCTGACCCTAAACCTATAGTAGTAACCTGACAACTCTGAAACCCAATAACCCTATCCCTAACCAAAAAAAATCTAGAGAATTATAACCCTAACACTAACCCTAACCCTAACCCTAGCCCTAGCCCTACCAACTCTGTAACCCTATAACCCTATCCCTAACCATGAAAACACTATAGAATTATAACCCTAACACTATGCCTAACCCTAACCCTATAGCAGTAACCCTACATCTCTGTAACCCGATTATGGTAACCCTAACCCTAAAAACCGTATAGAATTATAACCCTAACCCTAACCCTAACCCTAACCCTAACCTAACTCTGTAACCCTATGACCCCAACCCTAACCCTAACCATATATAATCTATAGAATTACAACCCTAACACTAACCCTGACCCTAACCCTACAACTCTGTAACATTATATCGGTAACCCTAACTCTAACCCTAACCCTAACCCTAACCCTAGCCCTAGCCCTACCAACTCTGTTTCCCTATAACCCTGTCTCTAACCATAAAAACCCCATTGAATCATAACCCTAACACTAACCCTAACCCTAACCCTAAGCCTAACCCTCCAACTCTTTAACACTATAACGGTAACCCTAACCCTAACCCTAACCCTAACCATAGCCCTAACCCTACCAACTCTGTAACCCTATAACCCTATCCCAAACCATAAAAAACCTATAGAATTATAACTCTAACCCTAACCCTAACCCTAACCCTAACCCTAAGCCAACCCAAACCCTATCCCTAACCCTAACCCTATAGCAGTAACCCTACAACTCTGTAACCGTATTACGGTAAGCCTAACCCTAAAAACCCTATAGAATTATAACCCTAACCCTAACCTTAACCCTAACCCTATCCATAACCCTAACCCTAAAGTAGTGACCTGTCAACTCTGTAACCCTATAACCCTATCCCTATCCATAAAAAATCTATAGAAATATAACCCCAACACTAACCCTAACCCTGACCATAACCCTATAGTAGTAACCTGACAACTCTGAAACCCAATAAACCTATCCCTAACCAAAAAAAATCTAGAGAATTATAACCCTAACACTAACCCTAACCCTAACCCTAGCCCTAGCACCAACCAACTCTGTAACCCTAAAACCCTATCCCTAACCATAAAAACACTATAGAATTATAACCCTAACACTATCCCTAACCCTAACCCTAACCCTACAACACTGTTCCACTATAACGGTAACCCTAACACTAACCCTATCCCTAACCCTAACCCTACAACTCTGCAACTTTATAACGGTAACCCTAACCCTAACCCTGACCCTAACCCTATAGTAGTAACCTGACAACTCTGAAACCCAATAACCCTATCCCTAACCAAAAAAAATCTAGAGAATTATAACCCTAACACTAACCCTAACCCTAACCCTAGCCCTAGCCCTACCAACTCTGTAACCCTATAACCCTATCCCTAACCATAAAAACACTATAGAATTATAACCCTAACACTATCCCTAACCCTAACCCTATAGCAGTAACCCTACATCTCTGTAACCCGATTATGGTAACCCTAACCCTAAAAACCGTATAGAATTATAACCCTAACCCTAACCCTAACCTAACTCTGTAACCCTATGACCCCAACCCTAACCCTAACCATATAAAATCTATAGAATTACAACCCTAACACTAACCCTGACCCAAACCCTACAACTCTGTAACATTATATCGGTAACCCTAACTCTAACCCTAACCCTAACCCTAACGCTAACCCTAACCCTAGCCCTAGCCCTACCAACTCTGTAACCCTATAACCCTGTCTCTAACCATAAAAACCCCATTGAATCATAACCCTAACACTAACCCTAACCCTAACCCTAACCCTAACACTATAACGGTAACCCTAACCCTAACCCTAACACTAACCATAGCCCTAACCCTACCAACTCTGTAACCCTATAACCCTATCCCTAACCATAAAAACACTATAGAATTATAACCCTAACACTGACCCTAACCCTAACCCTAGCCCTAGCACCAACCAACTCTGTAACCCTATAACCCTATCCCTAACCATAAAAACACTATAGAATTATAACCCTAACCCTAACCCTAACACTGACCATAACCCTATAGTAGTAACCTGACAACTCTGAAACCCAATAAACCTATCCCTAACCAAAAAAAATCTAGAGAATTATAACCCTAACACTAACCCTAACCCTAACCCTAGCCCTAGCACCAACCAACTCTGTAACCCTATAACCCTATCCCTAACCATAAAAACACTATAGAATTATAACCCTAACACTACCCCTAACCCTAACCCTAACCCTACAACACTGTTCCACTATAACGGTAACCCTAACGCTAACCCTAACTCTAACCCTAACCCTAACCCTAGCCCTAAACCAACCAACTCTGTAACCCTATGACCCCTACCCTAACCCTAACCTTAGAGCAGTAATCCTACAACTCTGTAGCCCTATTATGGTAACCCTAACCTTAAATACCCTATAGAATTATGAACTTAACCCTAACCCTAACCCTAACCCAACCCAAACCCTATCCCTAACCCTAACCCTATAGCAGTAACCCTACAACTCTGTAACCGTATTACGGTAAGCCTAACCCTAAAAACCCTATAGAATTATAACCCTAACCCTAACCTTAACCCTAACCCTAACCATAACCCTAACCCTATAGTAGTGACCTGTCAACTCTGTAACCCTATAACCCTATCCCTATACATAAAAAATCTATAGAAATATAACCCTAACACTAACCCTAACCCTAACCATAACCCTACAACTCTGCAACTTTATAACGGTAACCCTAACCCTAACCCTGACCCTAACCCTATAGTAGTAACCTGACAACTCTGAAACCCAATAAACCTATCCCTAACCAAAAAAAATCTAGAGAATTATAACCCTAACACTAACCCTAACCCTAACCCTAGCCCTAGCATCAACCAACTCTGTAACCCTATAACCCTATCCCTAACCATAAAAACACTATAGAATTATAACCCTAACACTATCCCTAACCCTAACCCTATAGCAGTAACCCTACATCTCTGTAACCCGATTATGGTAACCCTAACCCTAAAAACCGTATAGAATTATAACCCTAACCCTAACCCTAACCCTAACCTAACTCTGTAACCCTATGACCCCAACCCTAACCCTAACCATATAAAATCTATAGAATTACAACCCTAACACTAACCCTGACCCTAACCCTACAACTCTGTAACATTATATCGGTAACCCTAACTCTAACCCTAACCCTAACCCTAACCCTAACCCTAACCCTAGCCCTAGCCCTACCAACTCTGTAACCCTATAACTCTATCCCAAACCATAAAAAACCTATAGAATTATAACTCTAACCCTAACCCTAACCCTATCCCTAACCCTACAACACTGTTCCACTATAATGGTAACCCTAACCCTAACCCTAACCCTAACCCTAGCCCTAGCCCTACCAACTCTGTAACCCTATAACTCTATCCCAAACCATAAAAAACCTATAGAATTATAACTCTAACCCTAACCCTAACCCTAACCCTAACCCTACAACACTGTTCCACTATAACGGTAACCCTAACCCTAAATCTAACCCTAACCATAGCCCTAACCCTACCAACTCTGTAACCCTATAACCCTATCCCAAACCATAGAAAACCTATAGAATTATAACTCTAACCCTAACCCTAACCCTAACCCTAACCCTACAACACTGTTCCACTACAACGGTAACCCTAACGCTAACCCTAACTCTAACCCTAACCCTAACCCTAGCCCTAAACCAACCAACTCTGTAACCCTATGACCCCTACCCTAACCCTAACCTTAAAGCAGTAATCCTACAACTCTGTAGCCCTATTATGGTAACCCTAACCTTAAATACCCTATAGAATTATGAACTTAACCCTAACCCTAACCCTAACCCAACCCAAACCCTATCCCTAACCCTAACCCTATAGCAGTAACCCTACAACTCTGTAACCGTATTACGGTAAGCCTAACCCTAAAAACCCTATAGAATTATAACCCTAACCCTAACCTTAACCCTAACCCTAACCATAACCCTAACCCTATAGTAGTGACCTGTCAACTCTGTAACCCTATAACCCTATCCCTATCCATAAAAAATCTATAGAAATATAACCCTAACACTAACCCTAACCCTAACCATAACCCTACAACTCTGCAACTTTATAACGGTAACCCTAACCCTAACCCTGACCCTAACCCTATATTAGTAACCTGACAACTCTGAAACCCAATAACCCTATCCCTAACCAAAAAAAATCTAGAGAATTATAACCCTAACACTAACCCTAACCCTAACCCTAGTCCTAGCCCTACCAACTCTGTAACCCTATAACCCTATCCCTAACCATAAAAACACTATAGAATTATAACCCTAACACTATGCCTAACCCTAACCCTATAGCAGTAACCCTACATCTCTGTAACCCGATTATGGTAACCCTAACCCTAAAAACCGTATAGAATTATAACCCTAACCCTAACCCTAACCCTAACCCTAACCTAACTCTGTAACCCTATGACCCCAACCCTAACCCTAACCATATATAATCTATAGAATTACAACCCTAACACTAACCCTGACCCTAACCCTACAACTCTGTAACATTATATCGGTAACCCTAACTCTAACCCTAACCCTAACCCTAACCCTAGCCGTAGCCCTACCAACTCTGTAACCCTATAACCCTGTCTCTAACCATAAAAACCCCATTGAATCATAACCCTAACACTAACCCTAACCCTAACCCTAAGCCTAACCCTCCAACTCTTTAACACTATAACGGTAACCCTAACCCTAACCCTAACCCTAACCATAGCCCTAACCCTACCAACTCTGTAACCCTATAACCCTATCCCAAACCATAAAAAACCTATAGAATTATAACTCTAACCCTAACCCTAACCCTAACCCTAACCCTAAGCCAACCCAAACCCTATCCCTAACCCTAACCCTATAGCAGTAACCCTACAACTCTGTAACCGTATTACGGTAAGCCTAACCCTAAAAACCCTATAGAATTATAACCCTAACCCTAACCTTAACCCTAACCCTAACCATAACCCTAACCCTAAAGTAGTGACCTGTCAACTCTGTAACCCTATAACCCTATCCCTATCCATAAAAAATCTATAGAAATATAACCCCAACACTAACCCTAACCCTGACCATAACCCTATAGTAGTAACCTGACAACTCTGAAACCCAATAAACCTATCCCTAACCAAAAAAAATCTAGAGAATTATAACCCTAACACTAACCCTAACCCTAACCCTAGCCCTAGCACCAACCAACTCTGTAACCCTATAACCCTATCCCTAACCATAAAAACACTATAGAATTATAACCCTAACACTATCCCTAACCCTAACCCTAACCCTACAACACTGTTCCACTATAACGGTAACCCTAACACTAACCCTATCCCTAACCATTACCCTACAACTCTGCAACTTTATAACGGTAACCCTAACCCTAACCCTGACCCTAACCCTATAGTAGTAACCTGACAACTCTGAAACCCAATAACCCTATCCCTAACCATAAAAACACTATAGAATTATAACCCTAACACTATCCCTAACCCTAACCCTATAGCAGTAACCCTACATCTCTGTAACCCGATTATGGTAACCCTAACCCTAAAAACCGTATAGAATTATAACCCTAACCTTAACCCTAACCCTAACCTAACTCTGTAACCCTATGACCCCAACCCTAACCCTAACCATATAAAATCTATAGAATTACAACCTTAACACTAACCCTGACCCTAACCCTACAACTCTGTAACATTATATCGGTAACCCTAACTCTAACCCTAACCCTAACCCTAACCCTAACCTTAACCCTAGCCCTAGCCCTACCAACTCTGTAACCCTATAAGCCTGTCTCTAACCATAAAAACCCCATTGAATCATAACCCTAACACTAACCCTAACCCTAACCCTAACCATAACCCTCCAACTCTTTAACACTATAACGGTAACCCTAACCCTAACCCTAACCCTAACCATAGCCCTAACCCTACCAACACTGTAACCCTATAACCCTATCCCAAACCATAAAAAACCTATACAATTATAACTCTAACCCTAACCATACAACACTGTTCCACTATAACGGTAACCCTAACGCTAACCCTAACTCTAGCCCTAAACCAACCAACTCTGTAACCCTATGACCCCTACCCTAACCCTAACCTTAAAGCAGTAATCCTACAACTCTGTAGCCCTATTATGGTAACCCTAACCTTAAATACCCTATAGAATTATAAACTTAACCCTAACCCTAACCCTAACCCAACCCAAACCCTATCCCTAACCCTAACCCTATAGCAGTACCCCTTCAACTCTGTAACCGTATTACGGTAAGCCTAACCCTAAAAACCCTATAGAATTATAACCCTAACCCTAACCTTAACCCTAACCCTAACCATAACCCTAACCCTATAGTAGTGACCTGTCAACTCTGTAACCCTATAACCCTATCCCTATCCATAAAAAATCTAGAGAAATATAACCCTAACACTAACCCTAACCCTAACCATAACCCTATAACTCTGCAACTTTATAACGGTAACCCTAACCCTAACCCTGACCCTAACCCTATAGTAGTAACCTGACAACTCTGAAACCCAATAACCCTATCCCTAACCAAAAAAAATCTAGAGAATTATAACCCTAACACTAACCCTAACCCTAACCCTAGCCCTAGCCCTACCAACTCTGTAACCCTATAACCCTATCCCTAACCATAAAAACACTATAGAATTATAACCCTAACACTATCCCTAACCCTAACCCTATAGCAGTAACCCTACATCTCTGTAACCCGATTATGGTAACCCTAACCCTAAAAACCGTATAGAATTATAACCCTAACCCTAACCCTACCCTAACCCTAACCTAACTCTGTAACCCTATGACCCCAACCCTAACCCTAACCATATATAATCTATAGAATTACAACCCTAACACTAACCCTGACCCTAACCCTACAACTCTGTAACATTATATCGGTAACCCTAACTCTAACCCTAACCCTAACCCTAACCCTAGCCCTAGCCCTACCAACTCTGTAACCCTATAACCCTGTCTCTAACCATAAAAACCCCATTGAATCATAACCCTAACACTAACCCTAACCCTAACCCTAAGCCTAACCCTCCAACTCTTTAACACTATAACGGTAACCCTAACCCTAACCCTAACCCTAACCATAGCCCTAACCCTACCAACTCTGTAACCCTATAACCCTATCCCAAACCATAAAAAACCTATAGAATTATAACTCTAACCCTAACCCTAACCCTAACCCTAACCCTAAGCCAACCCAAACCCTATCCCTAACCCTAACCCTATAGCAGTAACCCTACAACTCTGTAACCGTATTACGGTAAGCCTAACCCTAAAAACCCTATAGAATTATAACCCTAACCCTAACCTTAACCCTAACCCTATCCATAACCCTAACCCTAAAGTAGTGACCTGTCAACTCTGTAACCCTATAACCCTATCCCTATCCATAAAAAATCTATAGAAATATAACCCCAACACTAACCCTAACCCTGACCATAACCCTATAGTAGTAACCTGACAACTCTGAAACCCAATAAACCTATCCCTAACCAAAAAAAATCTAGAGAATTATAACCCTAACACTAACCCTAACCCTAACCCTAGCCCTAGCACCAACCAACTCTGTAGCCCTATAACCCTATCCCTAACCATAAAAACACTATAGAATTATAACCCTAACACTATCCCTAACCCTAACCCTAACCCTACAACACTGTTCCACTATAACGGTAACCCTAACACTAACCCTATCCCTAACCATAACCCTACAACTCTGCAACTTTATAACGGTAACCCTAACCCTAACCCTGACCCTAACCCTATAGTAGTAACCTGACAACTCTGAAACCCAATAACCCTATCCCTAACCAAAAAAAATCTAGAGAATTATAACCCTAACACTAACCCTAACCCTAACCCTAGCCCTAGCCCTACCAACTCTGTAACCCTATAACCCTATCCCTAACCATAAAAACACTATAGAATTATAACCCTAACACTATCCCTAACCCTAACCCTATAGCAGTAACCCTACATATCTGTAACCCGATTATGGTAACCCTAACCCTAAAAACCGTATAGAATTATAACCCTAACCTTAACCCTAACCCTAACCTAACTCTGTAACCCTATGACCCCAACCCTAACCCTAACCATATAAAATCTATAGAATTACAACCCTAACACTAACCCTGACCCTAACCCTACAACTCTGTAACATTATATCGGTAACCCTAACTCTAACCCTAACCCTAACCCTAACCCTAACCTTAACCCTAGCCCTAGCCCTACCAACTCTGTAACCCTATAACCCTGTCTCTAACCATAAAAACCCCATTGAATCATAACCCTAACACTAACCCTAACCCTAACCCTAACCCTAACCCTCCAACTCTTTAACACTATAACGGTAACCCTAACCCTAACCCTAACCCTAACCATAGCCCTAACCCTACCAACACTGTAACCCTATAACCCTATCCCAAACCATAAAAAACCTATACAATTATAACTCTAACCCTAACCATACAACACTGTTCCACTATAACGGTAACCCTAACGCTAACCCTAACTCTAACCCTAACCCTAACCCTAGCCCTAAACCAACCAATCTGTAACCCTATGACCCCTACCCTAACCCTAACCTTAAAGCAGTAATCCTACAACTCTGTAGCCCTATTATGGTAACCCTAACCTTAAATACCCTATAGAATTATAAACTTAACCCTAACCCTAACCCTAACCCAACCCAAACCCTATCCCTAACCCTAACCCTATAGCAGTACCCCTTCAACTCTGTAACCGTATTACGGTAAGCCTAACCCTAAAAACCCTATAGAATTATAACCCTAACCCTAACCTTAACCCTAACCCTAACCATAACCCTAACCCTATAGTAGTGACCTGTCAACTCTGTAACCCTATAACCCTATCCCTATCCATAAAAAATCTATAGAAATATAACCCTAACACTAACCCTAACCCTAACCATAACCCTACAACTCTGCAACTTTATAACGGTAACCCTAACCCTAACCCTGACCCTAACCCTATAGTAGTAACCTGACAACTCTGAAACCCAATAACCCTATCCCTAACCAAAAAAAATCTAGAGAATTATAACCCTAACACTAACCCTAACCCTAACCCTAGCCCTAGCCCTACCAACTCTGTAACCCTATAACCCTATCCCTAACCATAAAAACACTATAGAATTATAACCCTAACACTATCCCTAACCCTAACCCTATAGCAGTAACCCTACATCTCTGTAACCCGATTATGGTAACCCTAACCCTAAAAACCGTATAGAATTATAACCCTAACCCTAACCCTAACCTAACTCTGTAACCCTATGACCCCAACCCTAACCCTAACCATATAAAATCTATAGAATTACAACCCTAACACTAACCCTGACCCTAACCCAACAACTCTGTAACATTATATCGGTAACCCTAACTCTAACCCTAACCCTAACCCTAACCCTAACCCTAACCCTAGCCCTAGCCCTACCAACTCTGTAACCCTATAACCCTGTCTCTAACCATAAAAACCCCATTGAATCATAACCCTAACACTAACCCTAACCCTAACCCTAACCCTAACCCTCCAACTCTTTAACACTATAACGGTAACCCTAACCCTAACCCTAACACTAACCATAGCCCTAACCCTACCAACTCTGTAACCCTATAACCCTATCCCTAACCATAAAAACACTATAGAAGTATAACCCTAACACTGACCCTAACCCTAACCCTAGCCCTAGCACCAACCAACTCTGTAACCCTATAACCCTATCCCTAACCATAAAAACACTATAGAATTATAACCCTAACCCTAACCCTAACACTGACCATAACCCTATAGTAGTAACCTGACAACTCTGAAACCCAATAAACCTATCCCTAACCAAAAAAAATCTAGAGAATTATAACCCTAACACTAACCCTAACCCTAACCCTAGCCCTAGCACCAACCAACTCTGTAACCCTATAACCCTATCCCTAACCATAAAAACACTATAGAATTATAACCCTAACACTACCCCTAACCCTAACCCTATCCCTACAACACTGTTCCACTATAACGGTAACCCTAACGCTAACCCTAACTCTAACCCTAACCCTAACCCTAGCCCTAAACCAACCAACTCTGTAACCCTATGACCCCTACCCTAACCCTAACCCTAATCCTACAACTCTGTAGCCCTATTATGGTAACCCTAACCTTAAATACCCTATAGAATTATGAACTTAACCCTAACCCTAACCCTAACCCAACCCAAACCCTATCCCTAACCCTAACCCTATAGCAGTAACCCTACAACTCTGTAACCGTATTACGGTAAGCCTAACCCTAAAAACCCTATAGAATTATAACCCTAACCCTAACCTTAACCCTAACCCTAACCCTAACCCTAACCCTAACCCTAACCCTAATCCTATAGTAGTAACCTGACAACTCTGAAACCCAATAACCCTATCCCTAACCAAAAAAAATCTAGAGAATTATAACCTTAACACTAACCCTAACCCTAACCCTAGCCCTAGCCCTACCAACTCTGTAACCCTATAACCCCAACCCTAACCCTAACCATAAAAACACTATAGAATTATAACCCTAACACTATCCCTAACCCTAACCCGATAGCAGTAACCCTACATCTCTGAAACCCGATTATGGTAACCCTAACCCTAAAAACCGTATAGAATTATAACCCTAACCCTAACCCTAACCCTTACCTAACTCTGTAACCCTATGACCCCAACCCTAACCCTAACCATATAAAATCTATAGAATTACAATCCTAACACTAACCCTGACCCTAACCCTACAACTCTGTAACATTATATCGGTAACCCTAACTCTAACCCTAACCCTAACCCTAACCCTAGCCCTAGCCCTACCAACTCTGTAACCCTATAACCCTGTCTCTAACCATAAAAACCCCATTGAATCATAACCCTAACACTAACCCTAACCCTAACCCTAACCCTAACCCTAACCCTAACCCTCCAACTCTTTAACACTATAACGGTAACCCTAACCCTAACCCTAACCCTAACCATAGCCCTAACCCTACCAACTCTGTAACCCTATAACCCTATCCCAAACCATAAAAAACCTATACAATTATAACTCCAACCCTAACCCTAACCATAACCCTAACCCTACAACACTGTTCCACTATAACGGTAAACCTAATGCTAACCCTAACTCTAACCCTAACCCTAACCCTAGCCCTAAACCAACCAACTCTGTAACCCTATGACCCCTACCCTAACCCTAACCTTAAAGCAGTAATCCTACAACTCTCTAGCCCTATTATGGTAACCCTAACCTTAAATACCCTATAGAATTATGAACTTAACCCTAACCCTAACCCTAACCCAACCCAAACCCTATCCCTAACCCTAACCCTATAGCAGTAACCCTACAACTCTGTAACCGTATTACGGTAAGCCTAACCCTAAAAACCCTATAGAATTATAACCCTAACCCTAACCTTAACCCTAACCCTAACCATAACCCTAACCCTATAGTAGTGACCTGTCAACTCTGTAACCCTATAACCCTATCCCTATCCATAAAAAATCTATAGAAATATAACCCCAACTCTAACCCTAACCCTAACCATAACCCTACAACTCTGCAACTTTATAACGGTAACCCTAACCCTAACACTGACCCTAACCCTATAGTAGTAACCTGACAACTCTGAAACCCAATAACCCTATCCCTAACCAAAAAAAATCTAGAGAATTATAACCCTAACACTAACCCTAACCCTAACCCTAACCCTAACCTAACTCTGTAACCCTATAACCCTATCCCTAACCATAAAAACACTATAGAATGATAACCCTAGCACTATCCCTAACCCTAACCCTAGCCCTAGCATCAACCAACTCTGTAACCCTTATAACCCTATCCCTAACCATAAAAACACTATAGAATTATAACCCTAACACTATCCCTAACCCTAACCCTATAGCAGTAACCCTACATCTCTGTAACACGATTATGGTAACCCTAACCCTGAAAACCGTATAGAATTATAACCCTAACCCTAACCCTAACCCAAACCTAACTCTGTAACCCTATGACCCCAACCCTAACCCTAACCATATAAAATCTATAGAATTACAACCCTAACACTAACCCTGACCCTAACCCTACAACTCTGTAACATTATGTCGGTAACCCTAACTCTAACCCTAACCCTAACCCTAACCCTAACCCTAACCCTAGCCCTAGCCCTACCAAATCTGTAACCCTATAACTCTATCCCAAACCATAAAAAACCTATAGAATTATAACTCTAACCCTAACCCTAACCCTAACCCTAACCCTACAACACTGTTCCACTATAACGGTAACCCTAACCCTAACCCTAACCCTATCCATTGCCCTAACCCTACCAACTCTGTAACCCTATAACCCTATCCCAAACCATAGAAAACCTATAGAATTATAACTCTAACCCTAACCCTAACCCTAACCCTAACCCTACAACACTGTTCCACTACAACGGTAACCCTAACGCTAACCCTAACTCTAACCCTTACCCTAACCCTAGCCCTAAACCAACCAACTCTGTAACCCTATGACCCCTACCCTAACCCTAACCTTAAAGCAGTAATCCTACAACTCTGTAGCCCTATTATGGTAACCCTAACCTTAAATACCCTATAGAATTATGAACTTAACCCTAACCCTAACCCTAACCCAACCCAAACCCTATCCCTAACCCTAACCCTATAGCAGTAACCCTACAACTCTGTAACCGTATTACGGTAAGCCTAACCCTAAAAACCCTATAGAATTATAACCCTAACCCTAACCTTAACCCTAACCCTAACCCTAACCCTAACCCTAACCCTAACCCTAACCCTAACTCTAACCCTAACCCTAACCCTAACCCTAACCCTAACCCTAACCCGATTATGGTAACTCTAACCCTAAAAACCGTATAGAATTATAACCCTAACCCTAATTCTAACCCTAACCTAACTCTGTAACCCTATGACCCCAACCCTAACCCTAACCATATAAAATCTATAGAATTACAACCCTAACACTAACCCTGACCCTAACCCTACAACTCTGTAACATTATATCGGTAACCCTAACTCTAACCCTAACCCTAACCCTAACCCTAACCCTAACCCTAGCCCTAGCCCTACCAACTCTGTAACCCTATAACCCTGTCTCTAACCATAAAAACCCCATTGAATCATAACCCTAACACTAACCCTAACCCTAACCCTAACCCTAACCCTCCAACTCTTTAACACTATAACGGTAACCCTAATCCTAACCCTAACCCTAACCATAGCCCTAACCCTACCAACTCTGTAACCCTATAACCCTATCCCCCACCATAAAAAACCTATACAATTATAACTCTAACCCTAACCATACAACACTGTTCCACTATAACGGTAACCCTAACGCTAACCCTAACTCTAACCCTAACCCTAACCCTAGCCCTAAACCAACCAACTCTGTAACCCTATGACCCCTACCCTAACCCTAACCTTAAAGCAGTAATCCTACAACTCTGTAGCCCTATTATGGTAACCCTAACCTTAAATACCCTATAGAATTATAAACTTAACCCTAACCCTAACCCTAACCCAACCCAAACCCTATCCCTAACCCTAACCCTATAGCAGTTACCCTACAACTCTGTAACCGTATTACGGTAAGCCTAACCCTAAAAACCCTATAGAATTATAACCCTAACCCTAACCTTAACCCTAACCCTAACCATAACCCTAACCCTATAGTAGTGACCTGTCATCTCTGTAACCCTATAACCCTATCCCTATCCATAAAAAATCTATAGAAATATAACCCTAACACTAACCCTAACCCTAACCATAACCCTACAACTCTGCAACTTTATAACGGTAACCCTAACCCTAACCCTGACCCTAACCCTATAGTAGTAACCTGACAACTCTGAAACCCAATAACCCTATCCCTAACCAAAAAAAATCTAGAGAATTATAACCCTAACACTAACCCTAACCCTAAACCTAGTCCTAGCCCTACCAACTCTGTAACCCTATAACCCTATCCCTAACCATAAAAACACTATAGAATTATAACCCTAACACTATGCCTAACCCTAACCCTATAGCAGTAACCCTACATCTCTGTAACCCGATTATGGTAACCCTAACCCTAAAAACCGTATAGAATTATAACCCTAACCCTAACCCTAACCCTAACCCTAACCTAACTCTGTAACCCTATGACCCCAACCCTAACCCTAACCATATATAATCTATAGAATTACAACCCTAACACTAACCCTGACCCTAACCCTACAACTCTGTAACATTATATCGGTAACCCTAACTCTAACCCTAACCCTAACCCTAACCCTAGCCCTAGCCCTACCAACTCTGTAACCCTATAACCCTGTCTCTAACCATAAAAACCCCATTGAATCATAACCCTAACACTAACCCTAACCCTAACCCTAAGCCTAACCCTCCAACTCTTTAACACTATAACGGTAACCCTAACCCTAACCCTAACCCTAACCATAGCCCTAACCCTACCAACTCTGTAACCCTATAACCCTATCCCAAACCATAAAAAACCTATAGAATTATAACTCTAACCCTAACCCTAACCCTAACCCTAACCCTAAGCCAACCCAAACCCTATCCCTAACCCTAACCCTATAGCAGTAACCCTACAACTCTGTAACCGTATTACGGTAAGCCTAACCCTAAAAACCCTATAGAATTATAACCCTAACCCTAACCTTAACCCTAACCCTAACCATAACCCTAACCCTATAGTAGTGACCTGTCAACTCTGTAACCCTATAACCCTATCCCTATCCATAAAAAATCTATAGAAATATAACCCCAACTCTAACCCTAACCCTAACCATAACCCTACAACTCTGCAACTTTATAACGGTAACCCTAACCCTAACACTGACCCTAACCCTATAGTAGTAACCTGACAACTCTGAAACCCAATAACCCTATCCCTAACCAAAAAAAATCTAGAGAATTATAACCCTAACACTAACCCTAACCCTAACCCTAACCCTAACCTAACTCTGTAACCCTATAACCCTATCCCTAACCATAAAAACACTATAGAATGATAACCCTAGCACTATCCTTAACCCTAACCCTAGCCCTAGCATCAACCAACTCTGTAACCCTTATAACCCTATCCCTAACCATAAAAACACTATAGAATTATAACCCTAACACTATCCCTAACCCTAACCCTATAGCAGTAACCCTACATCTCTGTAACACGATTATGGTAACCCTAACCCTAAAAACCGTATAGAATTATAACCCTAACCCTAACCCTAACCCAAACCTAACTCTGTAACCCTATGACCCCAACCCTAACCCTAACCATATAAAATCTATAGAATTACAACCCTAACACTAACCCTGACCCTAACCCTACAACTCTGTAACATTATGTCGGTAACCCTAACTCTAACCCTAACCCTAACCCTAACCCTAACCCTAACCCTAGCCCTAGCCCTACCAACTCTGTAACCCTATAACTCTATCCCAAACCATAAAAAACCTATAGAATTATAACTCTAACCCTAACCCTAACCCTAACCCTAACCCTACAACACTGTTCCACTATAACGGTAACCCTAACCCTAACCCTAACCCTATCCATTGCCCTAACCCTACCAACTCTGTAACCCTATAACCCTATCCCAAACCATAGAAAACCTATAGAATTATAACTCTAACCCTAACCCTAACCCTAACCCTAACCCTACAACACTGTTCCACTACAACGGTAACCCTAACGCTAACCCTAACTCTAACCCTTACCCTAACCCTAGCCCTAAACCAACCAACTCTGTAACCCTATGACCCCTACCCTAACCCTAACCTTAAAGCAGTAATCCTACAACTCTGTAGCCCTATTATGGTAACCCTAACCTTAAATACCCTATAGAATTATGAACTTAACCCTAACCCTAACCCTAACCCAACCCAAACCCTATCCCTAACCCTAACCCTATAGCAGTAACCCTACAACTCTGTAACCGTATTACGGTAAGCCTAACCCTAAAAACCCTATAGAATTATAACCCTAACCCTAACCTTAACCCTAACCCTAACCCTAACCCTAACCCTAACCCTAACCCTAACCCTAACTCTAACCCTAACCCTAACCCTAACCCTAACCCTAACCCTAACCCTAACCCTAACCCGATTATGGTAACTCTAACCCTAAAAACCGTATAGAATTATAACCCTAACCCTAACCCTAACCCTAAACTAACTCTGTAACCCTATGACCCCAACCCTAACCCTAACCATATAAAATCTATAGAATTACAACCCTAACACTAACCCTGACCCTAACCCTACAACTCTGTAACATTATATCGGTAACCCTAACTCTAACCCTAACCCTAACCCTAACCCTAACCCTAACCCTAGCCCTAGCCCTACCAACTCTGTAACCCTATAACCCTGTCTCTAACCATAAAAACCCCATTGAATCATAACCCTAACACTAACCCTAACCCTAACCCTAACCCTAACCCTCCAACTCTTTAACACTATAACGGTAACCCTAATCCTAACCCTAACCCTAACCATAGCCCTAACCCTACCAACTCTGTAACCCTATAACCCTATCCCAAACCATAAAAAACCTATACAATTATAACTCTAACCCTAACCATACAACACTGTTCCACTATAACGGTAACCCTAACGCTAACCCTAACTCTAACCCTAACCCTAACCCTAGCCCTAAACCAACCAACTCTGTAACCCTATGACCCCTACCCTAACCCTAACCTTAAAGCAGTAATCCTACAACTCTGTAGCCCTATTATGGTAACCCTAACCTTAAATACCCAATAGAATTATAAACTTAACCCTAACCCTAACCCTAACCCAACCCAAACCCTATCCCTAACCCTAACCCTATAGCAGTAACCCTACAACTCTGTAACCGTATTACGGTAAGCCTAACCCTAAAAACCCTATAGAATTATAACCCTAACCCTAACCTTAACCCTAACCCTAACCATAACCCTAACCCTATAGTAGTGACCTGTCATCTCTGTAACCCTATAACCCTATCCCTATCCATAAAAAATCTATAGAAATATAACCCTAACACTAACCCTAACCCTAACCATAACCCTACAACTCTGCAACTTTATAACGGTAACCCTAACCCTAACCCTGACCCTAACCCTATAGTAGTAACCTGACAACTCTGAAACCCAATAACCCTATCCCTAACCAAAAAAAATCTAGAGAATTATAACCCTAACACTAACCCTAACCCTAAACCTAGTCCTAGCCCTACCAACTCTGTAACCCTATAACCCTATCCCTAACCATAAAAACACTATAGAATTATAACCCTAACACTATGCCTAACCCTAACCCTATAGCAGTAACCCTACATCTCTGTAACCCGATTATGGTAACCCTAACCCTAAAAACCGTATAGAATTATAACCCTAACCCTAACCCTAACCTAACTCTGTAACCCTATGACCCCAACCCTAACCCTAACCATATATAATCTATAGAATTACAACCCTAACACTAACCCTGACCCTAACCCTACAACTCTGTAACATTATATCGGTAACCCTAACTCTAACCCTAACCCTAACCCTAACCCTAGCCCTAGCCCTACCAACTCTGTAACCCTATAACCCTTTCTCTAACCATAAAAACCCCATTGAATCATAACCCTAACACTAACCCTAACCCTAACCCTAAGCCTAACCCTCCAACTCTTTAACACTATAACGGTAACCCTAACCCTAACCCTAACCCTAACCATAGCCCTAACCCTACCAACTCTGTAACCCTATAACCCTATCCCAAACCATAAAAAACCTATAGAATTATAACTCTAACCCTAACCCTAACCCTAACCCTAACCCTAAGCCAACCCAAACCCTATCCCTAACCCTAACCCTATAGCAGTAACCCTACAACTCTGTAACCGTATTACGGTAAGCCTAACCCTAAAAACCCTATAGAATTATAACCCTAACCCTAACCTTAACCCTAACCCTAACCATAACCCTAACCCTAAAGTAGTGACCTGTCAACTCTGTAACCCTATAACCCTATACCTATCCATAAAAAATCTATAGAAATATAACCCCAACACTAACCCTAACCCTGACCATAACCCTATAGTAGTAACCTGACAACTCTGAAACCCAATAACCCTATCCCTAACCAAAAAAAATCTAGAGAATTATAACCCTAACACTAACCCTAACCCTAACCCTAGCCCTAGCCCTACCAACACTGTAACCCTATAACCCTATCCCTAACCATAAAAACACTATAGAATTATAACCCTAACACTATCCCTAACCCTAACCCTATAGCAGTAACCCTACATCTCTGTAACCCGATTATGGTAACCCTAACCCTAAAAACCGTATAGAATTATAACCCTAACCTTAACCCTAACCCTAACCTAACTCTGTAACCCTATGACCCCAACCCTAACCCTAACCATATAAAATCTATAGAATTACAACCCTAACACTAACCCTGACCCTAACCCTACAACTCTGTAACATTATATCGGTAACCCTAACTCTAACCCTAACCCTAACCCTAACCCTAACCTTAACCCTAGCCCTAGCCCTACCAACTCTGTAACCCTATAACCCTGTCTCTAACCATAAAAACCCCATTGAATCATAACCCTAACACTAACCCTAACCCTAACCCTAACCCTAACCCTCCAACTCTATAACACTATAACGGTAACCCTAACCCTAACCCTAACCCTAACCATAGCCCTAACCCTACCAACACTGTAACCCTATAACCCTATCCCAAACCATAAAAAACCTATACAATTATAACTCTAACCCTAACCATACAACACTGTTCCACTATAACGGTAACCCTAACGCTAACCCTAACTCTAACCCTTACCCTAACCCTAGCCCTAAACCAACCAACTCTGTAACCCTATGACCCCTACCCTAACCCTAACCTTAAAGCAGTAATCCTACAACTCTGTAGCCCTATTATGGTAACCCTAACCTTAAATACCCTATAGAATTATGAACTTAACCCTAACCCTAACCCTAACCCAACCCAAACCCTATCCCTAACCCTAACCCTATAGCAGTAACCCTACAACTCTGTAACCGTATTACGGTAAGCCTAACCCTAAAAACCCTATAGAATTATAACCCTAACCCTAACCTTAACCCTAACCCTAACCCTAACCCTAACCCTAACCCTAACCCTAACCCTAACTCTAACCCTAACCCTAACCCTAACCCTAACCCTAACCCTAACCCTAACCCTAACCCGATTATGGTAACTCTAACCCTAAAAACCGTATAGAATTATAACCCTAACCCTAACCCTAACCCTAACCTAACTCTGTAACCCTATGACCCCAACCCTAACCCTAACCATATAAAATCTATAGAATTACAACCCTAACACTAACCCTGACCCTAACCCTACAACTCTGTAACATTATATCGGTAACCCTAACTCTAACCCTAACCCTAACCCTAACCCTAACCCTAACCCTAGCCCTAGCCCTACCAACTCTGTAACCCTATAACCCTGTCTCTAACCATAAAAACCCCATTGAATCATAACCCTAACACTAACCCTAACCCTAACCCTAACCCTAACCCTCCAACTCTTTAACACTATAACGGTAACCCTAATCCTAACCCTAACCCTAACCATAGCCCTAACCCTACCAACTCTGTAACCCTATAACCCTATCCCAAACCATAAAAAACCTATACAATTATAACTCTAACCCTAACCATACAACACTGTTCCACTATAACGGTAACCCTAACGCTAACCCTAACTCTAACCCTAACCCTAACCCTAGCCCTAAACCAACCAACTCTGTAACCCTATGACCCCTACCCTAACCCTAACCTTAAAGCAGTAATCCTACAACTCTGTAGCCCTATTATGGTAACCCTAACCTTAAATACCCAATAGAATTATAAACTTAACCCTAACCCTAACCCTAACCCAACCCAAACCCTATCCCTAACCCTAACCCTATAGCAGTAACCCTACAACTCTGTAACCGTATTACGGTAAGCCTAACCCTAAAAACCCTATAGAATTATAACCCTAACCCTAACCTTAACCCTAACCCTAACCATAACCCTAACCCTATAGTAGTGACCTGTCATCTCTGTAACCCTATAACCCTATCCCTATCCATAAAAAATCTATAGAAATATAACCCTAACACTAACCCTAACCCTAACCATAACCCTACAACTCTGCAACTTTATAACGGTAACCCTAACCCTAACCCTGACCCTAACCCTATAGTAGTAACCTGACAACTCTGAAACCCAATAACCCTATCCCTAACCAAAAAAAATCTAGAGAATTATAACCCTAACACTAACCCTAACCCTAAACCTAGTCCTAGCCCTACCAACTCTGTAACCCTATAACCCTATCCCTAACCATAAAAACACTATAGAATTATAACCCTAACACTATGCCTAACCCTAACCCTATAGCAGTAACCCTACATCTCTGTAACCCGATTATGGTAACCCTAACCCTAAAAACCGTATAGAATTATAACCCTAACCCTAACCCTAACCTAACTCTGTAACCCTATGACCCCAACCCTAACCCTAACCATATATAATCTATAGAATTACAACCCTAACACTAACCCTGACCCTAACCCTACAACTCTGTAACATTATATCGGTAACCCTAACTCTAACCCTAACCCTAACCCTAACCCTAGCCCTAGCCCTACCAACTCTGTAACCCTATAACCCTTTCTCTAACCATAAAAACCCCATTGAATCATAACCCTAACACTAACCCTAACCCTAACCCTAAGCCTAACCCTCCAACTCTTTAACACTATAACGGTAACCCTAACCCTAACCCTAACCCTAACCATAGCCCTAACCCTACCAACTCTGTAACCCTATAACCCTATCCCAAACCATAAAAAACCTATAGAATTATAACTCTAACCCTAACCCTAACCCTAACCCTAACCCTAAGCCAACCCAAACCCTATCCCTAACCCTAACCCTATAGCAGTAACCCTACAACTCTGTAACCGTATTACGGTAAGCCTAACCCTAAAAACCCTATAGAATTATAACCCTAACCCTAACCTTAACCCTAACCCTAACCATAACCCTAACCCTAAAGTAGTGACCTGTCAACTCTGTAACCCTATAACCCTATACCTATCCATAAAAAATCTATAGAAATATAACCCCAACACTAACCCTAACCCTGACCATAACCCTATAGTAGTAACCTGACAACTCTGAAACCCAATAACCCTATCCCTAACCAAAAAAAATCTAGAGAATTATAACCCTAACACTAACCCTAACCCTAACCCTAGCCCTAGCCCTACCAACACTGTAACCCTATAACCCTATCCCTAACCATAAAAACACTATAGAATTATAACCCTAACACTATCCCTAACCCTAACCCTATAGCAGTAACCCTACATCTCTGTAACCCGATTATGGTAACCCTAACCCTAAAAACCGTATAGAATTATAACCCTAACCTTAACCCTAACCCTAACCTAACTCTGTAACCCTATGACCCCAACCCTAACCCTAACCATATAAAATCTATAGAATTACAACCCTAACACTAACCCTGACCCTAACCCTACAACTCTGTAACATTATATCGGTAACCCTAACTCTAACCCTAACCCTAACCCTAACCCTAACCTTAACCCTAGCCCTAGCCCTACCAACTCTGTAACCCTATAACCCTGTCTCTAACCATAAAAACCCCATTGAATCATAACCCTAACACTAACCCTAACCCTAACCCTAACCCTAACCCTCCAACTCTATAACACTATAACGGTAACCCTAACCCTAACCCTAACCCTAACCATAGCCCTAACCCTACCAACACTGTAACCCTATAACCCTATCCCAAACCATAAAAAACCTATACAATTATAACTCTAACCCTAACCATACAACACTGTTCCACTATAACGGTAACCCTAACGCTAACCCTAACTCTAACCCTAACCCTAACCCTAGCCCTAAACCAACCAACTCTGTAACCCTATGACCCCTACCCTAACCCTAACCTTAAAGCAGTAATCCTACAACTCTGTAGCCCTATTATGGTAACCCTAACCTTAAATACCCTATAGAATTATAAACTTAACCCTAACCCTAACCCTAACCCAACCCAAACCCTATCCCTAACCCTAACCCTATAGCAGTACCCCTTCAACTCTGTAACCGTATTACGGTAAGCCTAACCCTAAAAACCCTATAGAATTATAACCCTAACCCTAACCTTAACCCTAACCCTAACCATAACCCTAACCCTATAGTAGTGACCTGTCAACTCTGTAACCCTATAACCCTATCCCTATCCATAAAAAATCTATAGAAATATAACCCTAACACTAACCCTAACCCTAACCATAACCCTACAACTCTGCAACTTTATAACGGTAACCCTAACCCTAACCCTGACCCTAACCCTATAGTAGTAACCTGACAACTCTGAAACCCAATAACCCTATCCCTAACCAAAAAAAATCTAGAGAATTATAACCCTAACACTAACCCTAACCCTAACCCTAGCCCTAGCCCTACCAACTCTGTAACCCTATAACCCTATCCCTAACCATAAAAACACTATAGAATTATAACCCTAACACTATCCCTAACCCTAACCCTAACCCTACAACACTGTTCCACTATAACGGTAACCCTAACGCTAACCCTAACTCTAACCCTAACCCTAACCCTAGCCCTAAACCAACCAACTCTGTAACCCTATGACCCCTACCCTAACCCTAACCTTAGAGCAGTAATCCTACAACTCTGTAGCCCTATTATGGTAACCCTAACCTTAAATACCCTATAGAATTATGAACTTAACCCTAACCCTAACCCTAACCCAACCCAAACCCTATCCCTAACCCTAACCCTATAGCAGTAACCCTACAACTCTGTAACCGTATTACGGTAAGCCTAACCCTAAAAACCCTATAGAATTATAACCCTAACCCTAAACCAAACCCTAACCCTAACCCTGACCTTAACCCTAGCCCTAACCCTACCAACTCTGTAAGCCTATAACCCTATCCCTATCAACAAAAACCCTATAGAATTATTACTCTAATACTAACCCTAACCCTAACCCTAACCCTACAACTCTGTAACACTATAACGGTAACCCTAACGCTAACCCTAACCCTAACCCTAACCCTATAGAATTATAACTCTAACCCTAACCCTAACCCAAGCCTTAACCCTAACCCTACGACTTTGTAACACTGTATCCCTAACCCTATTGTAGTAACCCGACAACTCTGTAACCCTATAACCCTATCCCTATCCATAAAAACCCTTTTGAATAATAATCATTACTAAAATCCCTAACCCTAACCGTATACCTAAACCTACAAGCTCTGTAACGCTATAACCCCAACCCAAACCCTAACCTTATAGCAGTAACCCTTCCACTCTGTAACCGTATTACGGTAACCATAACCCTAAAAACCCTATGGAATTATAACTCTAACCCTAACCCTAACCCTAACCTTAACCCTAACCCTAACCCTAACCCTAACCCTAACCCTAACCATAATCCTAACCCTAACCTACCAACTATATAACCCTATGACCCCAACCCTAACCCTAACCCTAACCCTAACCTTATAGCAGTAACCTTACAACACTGTAACCCTATAACGGTAAACTTAACCCTAACAACCCTATAGAATTATAATCCTAACAATGACCCTAACCCTAACCCTAACCCTATAGAATTATAACTCTAACCCAAACCCTAACCCAAGCCTTAACCCTAACCCTACAACTTTGTAACACTGTATCCCTAACCGTATTGTAGTAACCCGACAACTCTGTAACCCTATAACCCTATCCCTAACCATAAAAACCCTATTGAATAATTATCATTACTAAAAACCCTAACCCTAACCGTAGACCTAAACCTACAAGCTCTGTAACGCTATAACCCCAACCCAAACCCTAACCCTATAGCAGTAACCCTTCCACTCTGTAACCGTATTACGGTAACCATAAGCCTAAAAACCCTATAGAATTATAACTCTAACCCTAACCCTAACCCTAACCCTAACCCTAACCCTATCCCTAACTCTAGCACTTACACTACCAACTCTGTAACCCTATTACCCTAAACATAAACCTATAAACCCGATAGACTTATAACCATAATTCAAGCTATTTAACCCTATCCCTAACCTTGGAAACCTTATTGACTAATAACCATAACTCTAATAATATAACCCTGACTTTAACCCTAGAGAAATTGTAGCCTTATTACCCTAAACCTAACCCTAACCCTAACCCACCAACTCTGTAACCCAATGACCCCAAACCAATCATTAACCCTAACCCTAACCCTATTGCAGTAACCCTACAACTCTGTAACCCTATTATGGTAACCCTAACCCTAAAAACCCTATAGAGTTATAACGTAAACCCTAACCCTAACTCTAGCCCTAACACTACCAACTCTGTAACCCTATTACCCTAAACATAACTTTATAAACCCGATAGACTTATACCCATAACCATAACTATTTAATCCTATGCCTAACCTTGGAAACCTTATGGACTAATAACCATAACTGTAAACATATATCACTGACTTTAACCCAAGAGAAATTGTAGGCTGATTACCCTAACAATAATCCTAACCCTAACCTACCAACTATATAACCCTATGACCCCAACCCTAACCCTAACCCTAACCCTAACCTTATAGCAGTAACCTTACAACACTGTAACCTTATAACGGTAAACCTAACCCTAACAACCCTATAGAATTATAATCCTAACAATGACCCTTACCCTTACCTTAACCCTACAACTCTGTAATACTACAACGGTAACCCTAACCCTAACCCTAGCCCTAACCATACCAACTCTGTAACCCTATAACCCTATCCCTAACCATAAAAACCCTATAGAATTATAACCTTAACACTAACCCTAACCCTAACGGTAGACCTAAACCTACCAACTCTGTTACCCTATGACCCCAACTCAAAGCCTAACCCTATAGCAATAACCCTACAACTCTGTAACCCTATTATGGTAACCCTAACCCTAAAAACCATATAGAATTATAACCCTAACCCTAACCCTAACCCTAACCCTACAACTCTGTTACATTGTAACGGTAACCCGAACCCTAACCCTAACCCTATAGTAGTAACCTGACAACTCTATAACCCTATAACCATATCCCTAACCATAAAAACCCTACAGAATTATAATCCTTACAATAACCCTAACCCTAACCCTAACCCTACAACTTTGTAACACTATAACGGTAACCCTAACCCTAACCCTAACCCTTACCCTAGCGCTAACCCTACCAACTCTGTAACCCTATAACCCTATCCCTAACCATAAAAACCCTATAGAATTATAATCCTAACTATAACCCTAACCCTAACCGTAACCCTACAACTCTGTAACAGTATAACGGTAACCCTAACCCTCACCCTAACCCTAACCCAAGACCTAACCCTACCAACTCTGCTACCGTATAACCCTATCCCTAACCATATAAACCCTATAGAATTATAACCCTAACACTAACCCTAACCCTAACGGTAGACCTAAACCTACCAACTCTGTAACACTATGACCCCAACCCTAACCCTAACCCTAACCCTAACCCTAACCCTACAACTCTGTAACATTGTAACGGTAACCCGAACCCTAACCCTAACCCTATAGTAGTAACCTGACAACTCTGGAACCCTATAACTCTATCCCTAACCATAAAAACCCTATAGAATTATAATCCTAACTATAACCCTAAACCTAACCCTAACCCTACAACTCTGTACACTATAACGGTAACCCTAACCCTAACCCTAACCCTAGCCCTAACCCTACAAAATCTGTAACCCTATAACCCTATCCCTAACCATAGAAACCCTATAGAATTATAATCCTAACAATAACCCTAACCCTAACCCTAACCCTACAACTCTGTAACACTATAACGGTAACCCTAACCCTAACCTTCCAAATCTGTAACCCTATTACCCCAAACCTAACTTTAACCCTAACCCTAACCCTATAGCAGTAACCCCACAAGTCTGTAACCCTATTTTGGTAACCCTAACCCTAAAAACCCTATAGAATTATAACCCTAACCCTAACCCTGACCCTAACTCTAGCCCTAACACTACCAATTCTGTAGCCCTATTACCCTCAACATAACCGTATAAACCCGATGGACTTATAACCATAACCCTAACTATTTAACCCTATCCCTAAACTTGTAAACCTTATAGACTAATAACCATAACTGTAAACATATAACCCTGACTTTAACCCAAGAAACATTGTAGCCTTATTACCCTAATTCTTAACGTAAACCTAGAGACCAAACCCTACAGCTCAGTAACCCTATAATTTTCTCCCTAACCCTACAGACTTATGACCCTTACCCAAACCAAATAACCATAAACCAAACCCTAGGAACCTTATACCATTATAACTCCAAACCTAACCTTTAAAAGCCAATTGAATTATAACCAAAACCCTAAGCATATAATGCTAAATGTAACCCATTTAAACCGTGTGGCATTATAACCCTAACCCTAACCCTATCAATATTGCAGTAACCCTACAACTCTGTAACCTTATAACCCTAACACTAACCCTATTAACCCTATAGAATTATAACCCTAACACTAACCCTAACCCTAACCTTAGACCTAAACCTACCATCTCTGAATCCCTACGACCCTAACCCTAACCCTATAGCAGTAACCCTTCAACTCTATAACGCTATAACGGTAACCCTAACCTCAATAACCCAATTGAATTATATCTCTAACCCTAACCCTACAGCAGTAACCCTAGAACACTGTAACCCTATTACCCTAAACCTAACCCTAAAAACCCTATAGACTTATAACCATAACCCTAAAATGTTATCCCTAACCCTGACCTTGCAAGCCATATATACTTATATCCATAACCCTAAACATATAACCCTGACTTTAACCCAAAAAACATTGTAGCCTTATAACCCTAACCCTAAACATAAAACTAGAGCCCTAACCCTACAGCTCTCTAACCCTATAGCCCTAACCCTAACCCTAGAAACCCTACAGACTTATAACCCTAAAGCAAACCAAATAACCCTATACCATACCCCAGAAAATGTATGGCCTTAAAAGCCAAACCCTAACCTTACAAACCCTATAGAATTATAACCATAACCATAATCATATAACCCTAAATTAAAACCATTGAACCTTGTAGTTTTACAACCCAATCCCTAACCCTAACCCTAGCCCTAACCCTACCAACTCTTTAACCCTATAACCCTAACCCTAGAGTAGTAACCCGACAACTCTGTATCCCTATTACCCTAAACATAACCCTACAAACCCTATTGACTTATCACCATATCCCTAACAACTTAACCCAAACCCTAACCTTGGAAACATTATTGAATAATAACCATATCTATAAACATATAACCCTGACTTTAACCCACGAAACGTTGTAGCCTTATTACCCTAACCCTAACCCTAACCCTAACCTACCAACTCTGTAACCCTATGACCCCAACCCTAACCCTAACCCTAACCTTATAGCAGTAACCTTACAACTCTGTAACCCTATAACCCTAACCCTATAGTAATAACCCGACAACTCTGCAACCCTATAACCCTATCCCTAACCATAAAAACCCTATAGAATTATAACCCTAACACTAACCCTAACCCTAACCCTAACCCTACAACTCTGTAACACTATAACGGTAATCCTAACCCTAAAAACCCTATAGAATTATAACCCTAACACTAACTCTACAACTCTGTAAGACTATAACGGTAACCCTAACCCTAAAAACCCTATAGAATAATAACCCTAACCCTAACCCTAACCCTAACTCTGACTTTAACCAAAGAAACGTTGTAGCCTTATTACCCTAACCCTAACCCTAACACTAACCTACCAACTCTGTAACCCTACGACCCCAACCCTAACCCTAACCCTAACCCTAACCTTATAGCAGTAACCTTACAACTCTGTAACTGTATAATGGTAACCCTAACCCTAAAAACCCTATAGAATTATAACCCTAACCCTAACCTTAACCCGAACCCTAACCCTACAACTCTGTAACACTATAACGGCAACCCTAACCCTAAAAACCGTATAGAATTATAACCATAACCCTAACTATTTATCCCTATCCCTAACCTTGGAAACCTTATAGACTAATAACCATAACTCTAACCATATAATCCTAAGTGTAACCCAAGAAGCTTTGTAGCCTTGAATCCCTGACCCATACCCTAACCCTATAGCAGTAACCCTACAGCTCTGTAACCCTATGACGGCAACCCTAAACCTACAAACCCTACAGAATTATAACCCTAACCATAACCCTAACCCTAGACCTAACCCTAACCCTTCCAACTCTGTAACCCTATAACTCAAATCCAAAACCTAAAAAACTTATAGACTTATAACCATAACCCTTAACATATAACCCTGACTTTAACCCAAGAAACCGTATAGCCTTATAACCCTTACCCTAAAGATAAACCTAGTGCACTAACCCTACGGCTCTGTAACCCAAGAACGGCAACCCTAACCCTAGAAACCCTACAGACTTATAAACCTAAAGCAAACCAAATAACTCTAAACCATACCCCAGAAACCGTATACCCTCATAAGCCCAACCCTAACCTAAGAAACCCTATAGAATTATAACCATAACCATAATCATACAACCCTAAATGTAAACCATTGAACCTTGTAGCCTTATAACCCTAACACTAACCCTAACCCTAAAAACCCTATAGAATTGTAAACCTAACCCTAACCCTTACACTAACTCTAGCCCTAATCTTACCTACTCTGTAACCCTAATACCCTAAACCTAACCCTAAAAACCCTATAGACTTTTAACCATAACCCTATCAATTTAACCCTAACCTTAACGTTGGAAACCTTAAAGACTTATAACCATGCCCCTAATCATATATTACTGACATTAACCCATAAAACCTTGTAGCCTTATAACCCTAACCCTAAACCTAAACCTATAGCCCTAACCCTACAGCTCTGTATCCCTATAACACGATCCCTAACCCTAGAAACCCTACAGACTTATAACCCTAACCCAAACCAAATAACCCTAACCCTAACCCTATAACGGTAACCCTAACCCTACCAAATCTGTAACCCTATTACCCTAAACCTAACCCGAAAAAACCTATACACTTATAACCATAACCCTAAACATATATCCCTGACTTTAACCCAAGAAACCTTGAAGCCTTAAAACCCTAACCCTAAACCTATACCTAGTGCCCTAAACCTAAAGCTCTGTAACCCCATAACCCTAACCCTAACCCAAACAACATATCCCTAAACCATACGCTAGAAACCGTATAGTCTTTTAACCCCAACCCTAACCTTAAAAAGCCAACCATATATAACCGTTATAACCATAACACTAAGTATATAACCCTAAATGTAACCCATTAAACCTTGTAGTTTTACAACCCTAACCCTAACCCTAACACTATAGCAGTAACCCTACAACTCTGTAACCCTAACCCTAACCCTAACCCTTTAGAATTATAACCTAACACTAAACCTAACCCTAACCTTAGACCTAAACCTACCAACTCTGTAACCCTACGACCCTAAACCTAACACGAAAAAACCTATACACTTATAACCCTAACCCTAACCCTGTTATAGTAGGTGTCTGAAATCTGGTACAGTCGTTCCAGGGTACAATGTCAGTGTGCCCCTGAAATTTGGAGTGGGTGGTATCACGGGAAGTGTGTGTCCGACACACCTGATGTTGGACATGCAGTGTTTCGCTCCCGAGGGCCACTTTGAAAAGTTCCTAAAATCTGCCCCTTTTGAGCTAGAGGTCTGAAATTTGGAACTGAACGGTCTGAACGTGTGCCTATAATTTGGAGTGGATGGCATCATGGGAAATATGTTTCCAACACTCAAGTTGTGTACAAGTGTGTGAGTGGGTGAGTTAGTGAAAAATATCACCACTGTGGACGTGACAGCAGTGCAACAGGTTGACACCAGTGTTTGCCCAGTTTGTCAAGTTTACACTGTTGTAAAAACCCATGAGCCCTTGACCACCAGTGATTGCCCATGTTGTCAAGTTTACAGTGCTGTAAAATCCGTGTTTGGCCGTGTCAGCAGTGTAAACTGGCTCAAACCAGTGTGTGCACTGAACTAATTGGGTTGGAAAATTGCACCTTCAACTCTCGTTTTTACTGCTCTGCTAGGCATGATATGTAAGTGGCTGATATCAAATAATATAAATGTGTACTTCAAATACTGTAGCAAATATTCTGGTAATGAAAGGCAATGTCTTGTTTGTGATCCTAATGTTAACACAGGGTATGATTTTTGATGGTAGTATGAAAATCAAGTACAGGTAATTGAAAAAATATATATTTCATTTGAATATTTTATTTATTTCCATCACCTTTCTACAGTGATTTTGTTTTTCTATATACTGTATGTATATTTTCAGTTAGTTATTCATATAGTGAGCATCATCCTTTAGAAACTCTTTGTTAGGTATGCAATGAATTCCTATGTAGACCGTTAAACAAATGCAATATTTTATATAATGTGCTAAATTTGAAAATTAAAGTTTCACACTTAAACTATGAACTCAAAAAGCAGGAAAGAAAGCACACCCTTTATTATACACCGATCAGCCATAACATTATGACCACCTGCCTAATATTGTGTAGGTCCCCCTTTTGCCACCAAAACAGCCCTGACCCGTCGAGGCATGGACTCCACTAGACCTCTGAAGGTGTGCTGTGGTATCTGGCACCAAGACGTTACCAGCAGATCCTTTAAGTCCTGTAAGTTGCGAGGTGGGGCCTCCATGGATCGGACTTGTTTGTCCAGCACATCCCACAGATACTCGATTGGATTGAGATCTGGGTAATTTGGAGGCCAAGTCAACACCTTGAACTCGTGATTCATCAGACCAGGCCACCTTCTTCCATTGCGCTTTCGGCTGTGGACAGAGGTCAGCATGGGCACCCTGACTGGTCTGCGGCTACACAGCCTCATACGCAATAAACTGTGATGCACTGTGTGTTCTGACACGTTTCTATCAGAACCAGCATTCACTTTTTCATCAATTTGAGCTACAGTAGCTTGTCTGTTGGATCGGACCACATGGGCCAGCCTTCGCTCCCCACATGCATCAATGAGCCTTGGCTGCCCATGACCCCATCGCTGGTTCACTGCTTTTCCTTCCTTTGACCACTTTTGATAGGTATTGACCACTGCAGACTGGGAACACCCCACAAGAGCTGCAGTTTTGGAGATGCTCTGACCCAGTTGTCTAGCCATCACAATTTGGACCTTGTCAAAGCTACTCAGATCCTTACGCTTGCCCAGTTTTCCTGCTTCTAACACATCAACTTTGAGGACGAAATGTTCACTTGCTGCCTAATATATCCCACCCACTGACAGGTGCCATGATAATGAGATTATCAGTGTTGTTCACTTCACCTGTCAGTGGTCATAATGTTATGGCTGATTGATGTATATTTATCTTAGAGAGACAAAATTGGAAAATGTGGAAAATTCATATTTTTTAGATTTGACTGAATCTGAAATATTTTATTACAGTTGAAAATGCTTTTGAAATGAAATATTAAAACAGTAGGAGAAGGAAGTTTTGAATATATAAACTAGAATAGATAGGAGATTGTAATTGGGGTAGAACAGTTGAATAGATCTGGAAACAACCCCCTTTGTTTTTTCAGGCTTTGCTCATTCAGTCATTGTTCATGTTCCCTATAAACATCTGATCACCACGAAGGGTCAGACAGTCACTCTTATCTGTGACTACACCACTACAGCTAACCCAAACAACTCCAACATTTGATGGTCCTTCCTTTTAGTGCACACATCATCACCTCAGAGAGGGAAGATTCCATTAAATCCAACCATATTTTTAGATATTTTCAATGTACTTGTATGATTAAGACTTTGCCTCAACATATCTATGGCAAAATGCCCTTGTTTAAGCTAAAGGTGTTAACGGTCCCAAGAGTGCCAAGATATTGCAAATTTTCATTCAGTGAGCTCCTACAGTATTCTTCTTTAAAACTGTTTATCTAGCTATCACATCATTCCCCCAATACAAACCCACTACAGTATGGCAAGCCAAATTATCATTTAGAGATATCTCTAAATGCATTTAAAGGTATCTTCAGATATTTAAAGATATCTCTAAATGTACTTTTAAATGAGATATCTTGAAATGATTTGCAGATATCTCTAATTGATTTGCAGATATCTTTAAATGATTTAGAGATATCTTTAAATATTTGAAGATATCTTTAAATGATTTAGAGATATCTCTAAATGATAATTTGGCTTGCCATACTACAGTTGTTTTTGTAGTTTGTCATAAGCAGTCAGGCTATTCTACTTCTGCCTTAGAGGTTTAAATCACGGTTCTTTATAATTGTCTTAAAATGAGGATTGTTTGATATGTGCACCGTGTGGAAAACTGCTTTCAATTCCTACTTATCAGGAATAAGTTCAAATTGTCATGAAATCATAGGGTAATGAGAAGGTGCACCAATAGCTACCAACACATTAGATGCAATATCTGAAGCATTATCACATTCCTTCAACCACCCCACGTTATTTGCTCCAGTTCATTCATAGAGAATGAAGTTACTACAAACAATTGTTTTATTTTCAGACACATGGTTTCATTTACAGTGGCTCTCAAATTTATTATTATTATTATTATTATTATTATTTTATTTTTTTATTTCTTGGCAGATGCCCTTATCCAGGGCGACTTAAAACATAAGTGCAAACAAAGTGCAAAAATACAGAGAAGTACAAGGCATCAATCATTACACATTCAATTTAACTAAAACACAGCAATTCAAAATAACACATTTTACAAATTCCAGTTTACAATTTACACAAGTACAGTAAGTGACTTTCTACATCCTGGACAGTGAAAGCTAAGTGCTGTCAAGATGTAGGGTCACAGACAAGGGCTATGGAAAAGGGAGCAAGGAGGAAAACGATCAAGAACGCAAGAAGCAAATTAAACTGTGAAGTGCTATCTAGCAGGGATAGAGGAAAAGATGCGTCTTGAGTAAACACCGGAATGAGGTAAAGGACTCTGCTGTTTTGACTTCGGTGGGCAGGTCGTTCCACCATTTAGGGGCCAGGGATGAGAAGGAGCGGGCTCTGGAGGAAGGAGAGTGGAGAGGAGGCAGAGTTAGCCTTCTGGCACTGGAGGAACGTAGTGGTCTGGAGGGGATGTATGGAGAGACGAGTGACTGAAGACAGCTTGGTGCAGTGTGGTCAAGACAGCGGTAGGTGAGGGTCAAAGTCTTGAACTGAATGCGTGCCGCTATCGGGAGCCAGTGGAGGGAGCAGAGCAGTGGAGTAGCGTGTGCGAATCGTGGCAGAGAGAATACCAGATGAGCTGCAGAGTTTTGGATGAGCTGGAGTGGGCAGGTAGTAGTTGCAGGCAGGCCGGCCAGGAGGGAGTTGCAGTAGTCCAGGCGGGAGAGGACCAGTGACTGGACGAGTAGCTGAGTCGAGTAGTCGGTGAGGAAGGGACGGATCTGGCGTATGTTGGTCAGGAAGAATCTGCAGGTGCGTGGTAGCGTGGTGATGTGCTGGGAGTAATTATTCACCCACCTTGGACTTTTCCACCTTTCATTGTGTTACAACATGAAATCAAAATGTATTTAATCAGGAGTTTTTGCCACTGAACTTGTCCATAATGTCAAAGTGAAAAATAGGTCACAGCTGAGAGGGCTCAGTGTGAAACATGACCAACTACATACACCTCAATTGTTGAGCGTGAGAAACTTGCAACCCCCTTCAAATTCTCCCTGGGCAGGCTCGATCAGACCAAGACAACAGCAGGTGGTAAGTCATATTTTATTTAAGCAGATTTGATGCAACGTGCACAGGGCACAAAGGCTGTGCAAGACAAATGACAATTACACACAATTAGGGAAGATAACAGGCAATAAATACACTAGCTAAAACCCACCTTTAATATTCAGGGCACATAAGACTAAAATACCCTAAACCTAAAGAAAAAAATAAAGGACCTAATAAAACACCATCATAGTCCGTAGTCGGAAAACAGTCTGCAAAATATGAAGGGCTTTCCTTTTCTTTTATACAGTGAGGGAAAAAAGTTTTTGATCCCCTGCTGATTTTGTACGTTTGCCCACTGACAAAGAAATGATCAGTCTATAATTTTAATGGTAGGTGTATTTTAACAGTGAGAGACAGAATAACAACAAAAATATCCAGAAAAACGCATTTCAAAAAAGTTATAAATTGATTTGCATGTTAATGAGGGAAATAAGTATTTGATCCCCTATCAATCAGCAAGATTTCTGGCTCCCAGGTGTCTTTTATACAGGTAACGAGCTGAGATTAGGAGCACTCTCTTAAAGGGAGTGCTCCTAATCTCAGCTCGTTACCTATATAAAAGACACCTGTCCACAGAAGCAATCAATCAATCAGATTCCAAACTCTCCACGATGGCCAAGACCAAAGAGCTGTCCAAGGATGTCAGGGACAAGATTGTAGACCTACACAAGGCTGGAATGGGCTACAAGACCATCGCCAAGCAGTTTGGTGAGAAGGTGACAACAGTTGGTGCGATTATTCGCAAATGGAAGAAACACAAAATAACTGTCAGTCTCCCTCACTCTGGGGCTCCATGCAAGATCTCACCTCGTGGAGTTTCAATGATCATGAGAACGGTGAGGAATCGGCCCAGAACTACATGGGAGGATCTTGTTAATGATCTCAAGGCAGCTGGGACCATAGTCACCAAGAAAACAATTGGTAACACACTACGCCGTGAAGGACTGAAATCCTGGAGCGCCCGCAAGGTCCCCCTGCTCAAGAAAGCACATGTACAGGCCTGTCTGAAGTTTGCCAATGAACATCTGAATGATTCAGAGGAGAACTGGGTGAAAGTGTTGTGGTCAGATGAGACCAAAATCGAGCTCTTTGGCATCAACTCAACTCGCCGTGTTTGGAGGAGGAGGAATGACCCCAAGAACACCATCCCCACCATCAAACATGGAGGTGGAAACATTATGCTTTGGGGGTGTTTTTCTGCTAAGGGGACAGGACAACTGCACCGCATCAAAGGGACGATGGACGGGGCCATGTACCGTCAAATCTTGGGTGAGAACCTCCTTCCCTCAGCCAGGGCATTGAAAATGGGTCGTGGATGACTATTCCAGCAAGACAATGACCCAAAACACACAGCCAAGGCAACAAAGGAGTGGCTCAAGAAGAAGCACATTAAGGTCCTGGAGTGGCCTAGCCAGTCTCCAGACCTTAATCCCATAGAAAACCTGTGGAGGGAGCTGAAGGTTCGAGTTGCCAAACATCAGCCTCGAAACCTTAATGACTTGGAGAGGATCTGCAAAGAGAAGTGGGACCCTGCTGAGATGTGTGCAAACCTGGTGGCCAACTACAAGAAACATGTGACCTCTGTGATTGCCAACAAGGGTTTTGCCACCAAGTACCAAGGGGAAGGGGTCAAATACTTATTTCCCTCATTAACATGCAAATCAATTGATAACTTTTTTGGAATGTGTTTTTCTGGATTTGTTTGTTGTTATTCTGTCTCTCACTGTAAAAATACACCTACCATTAAAATTATAGACTGATCATTTCTTTGTCAGTGGGCAAACATACAAAATCAGCAGGGGATTAAATACTTTTTTCCCTCACTGTAGGTTGTAAATCCCAGAACAGCCACCAGGAGGACAGTAACGGTTAAACAATGCAATTGCAGTTTCAGTCCTGGTTTGAAAATTACTCCAACTGTTCAAAATAAAGTGCACTAAGTTCCATGTTTAATTCTATTATTAAATCAAAAAGGCTGGGCGGTGTATGGTTGGCTGTTATCTTAAATAACACAAGTGAAGCAATAAACCAATTCAAAAACAATTAAGGAATAAAGAATAAAGGAAACCAAAACAAGTTTATTGATAAGTGGAAATAACAAAGAGAAACCAAAAGGTTAATTTAGTGCACTCAATCATAATTAGTGAAGAAGGAACCCAACAAACAATAATTAATAATTGTGATTAAGGCCAGTCACACCCCGCTCATGACATATAATTTGCAAATTGTTCTAAAGTAGTTAAAAATACAAAACAGAAAATACTTCATTAATACCTGATTAAATCAATTCTGTTTGCACACTGTATAACACTGCTAGATTACAGGAATGGACCGTGATTGCTGTAGATTTAGAAACATTATTACTATTTATATATGTGTCATTTCTCACAGATTTTCTAAGATTAATTTCTAATGATGTACATAATTCATTCATACACAAGCACAAGGTTTAATTAACTATAAATATTTAAAACCACATCCCAACTAGAAATATTTTCAGTTTTCCATTACAGTATATATTATATAGAAGTTTTTTATGTAGACTTCAAAACTTGGCAGCTGCATTATTTGTTAGAGGCTATTTTCTTCTTCTTATGTAACCACTATTATGTACAGACTTGTAGTTTTCTATTAGCAGGTGGGGTCGAATTTTGATTTAATTCCACCCTAAATCTTGTCAAACAATGATATTGAATAAAATTATGTAACTCTCAAGATTCCCTGTAATGCCAATGCGTTCATTGCTTGGGGCTGCTTCAATGCATATGAGTCAATACAGGGACTGTTGAAACTTATATGAAAGTCTACCACTGGATCCTTTTGGATCAGTTAGTTTAAGTGAAAGTCAACACAAGGACCAGAGGAAGAGCAAGTGGAAATTATTAGCTTGGAATAACCCACTGCTAAGATTCACCCAATATGCTCAGTTTTCTGCAGTTTTCTGAGACAGAAAGCAGTCAACTGCCTCTAGTCTTCAATAAGGAGAACACGAATGCTTGAAACCATCTGTCATAAAAGTCCTTTCCACGTCTTTTCCATCCAATGGAGAGGAAATCAGATTCAGATTTAAAAATGGACATGGCAGTCTCTACCCATCTGCCTTTGGATAACATATTCAAAGTTATATGCATGAATCTGAGTGCTTCTTTAAAGAGGCTGTTTCAAATATCTTGTGATTTCTTTGAATTTCCATGGGACTAGTATAACATATTATGGGACTGAAAATAATTCAAATATTTATTTCACACTATTTCATACTTTCAGGACTTTAAGAACTTCTGCTGAATTGATGGTATACTGACATGGTTAGCCAGTACTGTAAGTGTAGGAGAGACTATCAGACAAGTGCCTTTTCACCCAATACAGCCGGCACTTTGACATAATGTTGTGATATCTGAAGTGTCTTGATACAGTGTACGAGACAGACAAATGTGGAAGATGTAGTTGAGAACACCAGGTAAGCAGCTCAACAAGGACGCTCCAAAGTGCAAGTGTTTTCAGTGATAACGGCACCTCATACACTACTTCCTCGTCTCCTTGAATTACGAAATAGTAAATGTGAATTATTGTTGCAGTTTAATATTTCTATTTCTTAATCTTACATTGAATTGTTTTTTCTTGGAAGACCCCATACCACATGATGTATACAGTAGAGCAGATTTAAGGAGGAAACCTTAAGAGGTGCTCCTTTGGCTTGAATGACTAGTGCAGGGTTCGTACGGTTGCTTCAAATCCTTGAAAATGCTTGAATTTTAAGGTGGTTTTTTCAAGGTTGTGAAAGTGCTTGATATTTGAATAAAGTGCTTGAAAGTGCTGGAATTTTGTGAATATATATTGTAGCAAGACAAGGGGGCAGGTCATTGACCATTGTTACGTGCCTGCTTGGCTTCTCTCTTTTATGACCCACAGGACCATGGACAGCAGTAGGAGGCCTTCCAAGGGAGCTCTACACCCATGTCAGGACCTTGGACAGTGTAATGGAATTTTCCAGAGAGCAAGCAGAGCAGACACACCTGGGATTCCCACACTCATTTAAGACCACAGCACAGGTGCAGCCCATTACACCTGGGCTATAATTTCCCACAAGCTTTGGTTGCTTTTGTCTCAGTAGTTGGTGAACGAAAGGACAAGGAGGGTGTGCTGGAGAGCGGAAAAGGAAGACAGGAGCGACCAGAAACAAAAGAAAGGATTTCCCCAAACACAGACCTTGGACTGGACGACCCTGAGTATTGAACAACCCTTTTTTTGGATGACAAGCCCCTCTGGCTTTGACTACTGCTTGTGATATTTTTAAAATTTGCTAATCACTGTCATAATAAATCGGCAGTCTGATTAAATGAATTAACTTCGGGATATAACTACAGTGGTTGGAGAGCCAGTCGATTGCTTTATGCCGAGGCCAATACCGCTCCTGTTTGATGCGCTGCGAGTGTGAGCTGCTGAGACATGGCGGCATCAGCGCCCAGTGTTGCAAATATGCCGGAATGCTGCCGTTTTAAAGAGAGGTGGCTTGATATAATTAAATATACATTATACACTATGGTTAAAAAAGGTCCACATTTGTGGACAGAATTGTAAGATTTGCAAGAAAAAGATTCAAGTTTTCACTCTGTCGAGTTATGCCAAAAGTAAATGGCAGGGAATTTTCCATAATTTCTAGACGTAAATGGCCAATGTAGGCATGTGTTTGATGGTTTGCTGACAATTCCTCTTTCTGTGCACATCCATGTATCTGCATATCAGTGTCATGTGTGTGCAAAGCAATAAGCATACCGGTAGAACAACCGCAACAAAACGAGAAAGAGACACTGATACATTCGCAGGGGAGGAGTGTCATTCAGCACTGGCACAGGGCAAGGGCTGAGGGAGATTCCATAACATAAAGACGGTCACCGTTTACTAGGTTAAGGATATAGGAACTTATACTTGGTTGTTTTGAAGAGAATAAACATGATGATTTGGCAGTAAGTGAGCATACTGAATATACATGGATTGACTCATAGAACTTTGTTATGCTCTATTATACATTTGCTCGTTGAATGTACATGGAAGTTCAATAAAGAAAAGTATTAATGTAGTTTTTATGATTTGCATGTTTAAAACAATTGTCACTAAAGCTTTCATTCAAACTAAAGTTACTGTGTACTGGTGTTCACTAATTTTGACTGATTGCAAGATTGATTTATACTGATTTAATATCAACCTGATTTAAAGCCAGGTAACAACACAGTCCCAAGTGTACATGAAGGCACTCATGAAACATTTTTGGTGTTACAGCATAATAACATCTAATAGTGTGGCAAAATTATAATTTAGTTCAGTGCAGAAAAGTGTGCATTTTAGATGAGAAGGTTTAGTTTACCAAGGCTGCAAGGTGCTGGAAAAGCTTTGACCGTGCACCTTGAAAGTACTTGAAAAGTGCTTGAATTTGACTTTTGAAAAGCTGTATGAACCCTGTAGTGGCAACAGTTCACAATGAACTACTCATGGCTACAATGGACAACTTGTTAAAGGAAATTCACTATGGGCTTGACAGTAGAGCAAAACAGAGCTGGCATGACGTTGGCTCAGTGTTTCATTTACACAGCCCAACTTTCACAAATTGCTTCTTCTGCTTTGTCAGGGGTTAACACATGCCTAGGGCAGGATTAAATCCAAAATGTTCACAAAGTGCGAGCGCAAAACTTTGCGGAAGAGTCGCAGGAGGGAATCTCGCAGCTCAGCTCCTCGCTGAATTAAATCTAAAATGTGCAGACCTGCGAACTGGGAGGGGCCTGATTTTGTGGCGTGGCTTCTGGGGTGGGCGGGCAGCGCGAGAGAAACCGCGAGCCAATCACAGTGTATGCAATTTGAGTGACAGCACGGGCGGGAGAGCAGGACGGGCTGCGAGAAGAGCGACGCATCAATAAAGCAGAGAAACAGTGGATTAAATCAAAACTGTGACCCACCGCTAATAACAAACTACACAACTGTACTCAGTTGCGGCTTCATTTTCAGTAAGATGACACTTCCTTCTAATCATAAATGTAACCGCTGTGAGGTGTGCAGTTTGCTATTAGCGGGTGTTGTCAAAGTTTTAATTTTATCCAGCCCCACGATGGCGCATGAAGGTACAGAAATCTTCCACTCCGCACTGTAAATCGAAAGCATGAATCTACTGGCTGAAACACAATTACACACCTGTACTGTGTAGTGGTTACAAATATGATTAGGAGAAAATAATACAATAATAAAAACAAAAGCCGCCCTTGATGACAGCTGTGTATTTTCATTTTTTTATGTCTTCTCAAACAACCTTATCCAGGCATTATCTATTAGCTGGTGGATCAATGCTGATATCTTCGGTTATATGTCAATACCAGAACAATGAAAGTCTCTTATTCAGGGACGCTTTAAAGCAGCGTTTACTTGTCATGTGCACTTTGTATTGCTCTGTTTTGTAAGACTGCTCATAAATAAATAAACAAATATAATAATAATAATAATAATAATAATAATATGTGTAGCGTGGTGCATTCAATAAAAACTGACTCACTGGCTAATAAAAAACTACTAAATGAACATAGTGGTAACATTAATTATTAGAATAAACGATCAACTGAAGAATGAAGCCGCAACTGAGTCCAGTTCTGTAGTTTTGTATTAGCGGGGGGTCAAAGATTTGATTCAATCCGGCCCCTAGTTTGCTGGTATAATGTTGGTTGATGTGTGATTGTTCACTGGATGTGTCCCATTGTGATAGTATGTGGTTGTGAAGCAAATATATATTTCATGGAGATATTGATATAAGTTGTTCGACTCCGAAATGACTAAAAATCGCTCATTTCAGGTATTTAATTTTCTACATTTTCTGGTGGAGGACCCCCAGACCCCCACCGTGAATTCCTCATTATGCCTTGCCTTCATTTTCCTGGCTACGCCACTGATCCATACATAAATACTCTTTACAGTACATGTTGTAATATGACATTGTAATATAATTGTGTATATGTCAGTTGTATATATGTCAATCTACATCATTGATTTTCCACAGTGCCAGCTGTGATAGAGTTGCTGATAGTGGCTTGGCGCTCCCACAACGTCCCCTACTGTAGTTTGAAAGGAGCCTGTAGCATATAGGCTAACGCAGCACAAAATTATCTCCACGGTGAGATGATGGTTGTGTGCAAATCTATTATTCAATGTATCCTTCAGCAGGTGACACAATAACGCTATGCTGTGTCTAGCAACCCGATAACGTCTTATTAAAAGGTGATCGGAAGGTCTAGAAAGTTCCGATGGATCTGAAAGTGTAGGGCTGGCATCGTCTTCCACGCCTTTGGGCATTGATGTCTGCCATTATAATTTTAATTGTCATAATAGTCCACTTTCTCTTGTATAGATGGCGATATGGTGCGCATTCAATCCAATATGGTGCGTCATCCGTGTGTGATCTGTGATTAGTAATGAATGATTGACTCATACTACATTATTACAGGTTTCGTTATGCTGTTGTGTAAATGTTATATATATAGACTTATTTATATATGAAATTGCCCATATCTCCCCTTCGAAAACCTATGAAACATTACATTGAATAGTTTTACGGATTCTTGTGGCATTTAAATCGACCAATTAGCGGCAATTGCTATTAACATTGCAACTTGTATGTGTACTGGCTTGCAAGTTATACAACCATATATGACTGTAACAATATTCTATAAATGTCATCCAGACGTCTCCAGATGCTTTACCTTTTTGTGTACATATTCATAGTGGCAATTATACAGTTGCTGACAGTGTAATTCGATGTAGTTTTCGTGTCTTAAAGTTCGCCTTCATTCCCAAATATACACATAGCCCACGAGCATCGCTAGACCCTATTCAGTGGGGCTTCAGCCCCCCTACATTTTCTGTCAGCCCCCCTAAAAATATTACGATCAAAGACGTATGAAGCAACGGAGAACAGCATCCAAACTCTGCCCCCATTACGCCATCTGTAGAAACACCGTTTTCCAGCCCCTATAACTGTAAGTGAGAAGCGCCGAGCAGCCTATAGAGAGAGATGCGTGAACTGTAGAAATACTGTACTGTCCCAACATCGGCTACAAAATGCATACATCAAAATCCACATTCAATCCGTAGTGAGTGCGTTGTATCCAAATGTATCAAAAACATGGAAACATCCCCGTTACATAGGGTATAGGCTGAATATACACTCACCTAAAGGATTATTAGGAACACCATACTAATTCTGTGTTTGACCCCCTTTCGCCTTCAGAACTGCCTTAATTCTACGTGGCATTGATTCAACAAGGTGCTGAAAGCATTCTTTAGAAATGTTGGCCCATATTGATAGGATAGCATCTTGCAGTTGATGGAGATTTGTGGGATGCACATCCAGGGCACGAAGCTCCCGTTCCACCACATCCCAAAGATGCTCTATTGGGTTGAGATCTGGTGACATCCCCCACACCATTACACCACCACCACCAGCCTGCACAGTGGTAACAAGGCATGATGGATCCATGTTCTCATTCTGTTTATGCCAAATTCTGACTCTACCATCTGAATGTCTCAACAGAAATCGAGACTCATCAGACCAGGCAACATTTTTCCAGTCTTCAACTGTCCAATTTTGGTGAGCTTGTGCAAATTGTAGCCTCTTTTTCCTATTTGTAGTGGAGATGAGTGGTACCCGGTGGGGTCTTCTGCTGTTGTAGCCCATCCGCCTCAAGGTTGTACGTGTTGTGGCTTCACAAATGCTTTGCTGCATACCTCGGTTGTAACGAGTGGTTATTTCAGTCAAAGTTGCTCTTCTATCAGCTTGAATCAGTCGGCCCATTCTCCTCTGACCTCTAGCATCAACAAGGCATTTTCGCCCACAGGATTGCCGCATACTGGATGTTTTTCCCTTTTCACACCATTCTTTGTGCGTGAAAATCCCAGTAACTGAGCAGATTGTGAAATACTCAGACCGGCCCGTCTGGCACCAACAACCATGCCACGCTCAAAATTGCTTAAATCACCTTTCTTTCCCATTCAGACATTCAGTTTGGAGTTCAGGAGATTGTCTTGACCAGGACCACACCCCTAAATGCATTGAAGCAACTGCCATGTGATTGGTTGGTTAGATAATTGCATTAATGAGAAATTGAACAGGTGTTCCTAATAATCCTTTAGGTGAGTGTACATCATTGTAGTGAGTATGAGTGAGGTGTAATATACACTCGATAGTAGCACTTTTCCCACAAAAGATCTTATAAGAAAGAATCAATTGTTAAGACATGAAAGGAAGACAGCAAGAGCAGAATAAACGAGTTTATGAAACCAAAATTAAACGAAACGAACACTGACATTGCTGAACAAAACACAATATAAAATGACATTCAATATCAACATATTTTCTCTCTGTGCAATTCCCAGGCCACATTGACTCTGTGCTTGATTGAAACATTGTTGCTAACCAGGATATATTTTTGTTAATGTCACAAATGGGCATTTTAAGCATAGCTTTTAGAAGAGTATTTTTGTAGTTTTTAGCTTTTGTATTGGTTTTAGTTTAGTATATAGCCCAGTAAATTTGAAAGGCATTTTTACAGTTATTTTAGAATTATAAAAAAGCCCTTTGTGACTCAAACTGCAGACTTTGTGCCCCAATAGTATGCCTATACATTCATATACTACTGTTGTGAATTTTGTGTCCATATAATGGTTTAAAATAAATGTATTTGAATTATTCCCTTCGGAGTCAGTAGTGCATATTCTGACATCTAGCTGAACCTGCACAGGGAGAAAAGGGTGGCAGCGAGCTTCCTTTCTCGCCACAATAAACGTGGGTTGGCGTAGTCGATTTGTGGATTCAGCTGTTACCGTCACCCTTGACATTAACGGGGCTGTGCAACTTAACATTGTTTTTCATGTTTTGGCAATGACATGGACTATTAAATTAGCAGTTTAAGTTAGCAAGGCAGTTTTTAAATAAGTGCCTTATGTTTTTAGGTTTTTTTGGGAGGTGGGTAGTCCATGAACACTATCATAAATGGTATTATCATATTTACACTGTTGTAGCTGTATTTTACCATGCAGCATGTTTTTGGTAGGATGTTGACTTTTTTAAAGGAGTAATTGTTTTGTTTTGCACTTTTATTACTACCAAGATGGACAGAGTGCCACCAGTGCATCATTTAATGGCAGGGTAACCACTCTGCCAGGAACAATGAATTAATCAATAACCATCAGTAACATGCAGCCTTCAGACACTGGAAGCTACATCTGTACAGTCAACAATATGGGGGAAATGAATTGTCAAAATCAAGGGAGCATTTTCGTGATTGTCTTTGGTACTTCACGTTTGTTTAATCTACAGCAGGGGTGGCCAACCCTGTTCCTGGAGAGCCGCAATCCTGCAAATTTTCCAGGTCTCTCTAAATCACCAATCATTGGATACCTTGAACACATGGACATTTCGTCTAATTAAGACCCACAATTGGTTCAATTTAGCAGTTAACAATCTGGATAGAACAAAAACCTGAGGCTCTCCAGGACCAGGGTAAGCCACCCCTGATCTACAGTATAGTTAATCAAAACTACATCTGTGTCACAAACTGGCCTTTTCCCTCTTGCCAGCTCAAGTCCTGAAAATACATTTGTACTCTCTATTCAGGCATCAGGTTCAAAATCAAACATGACCCTGCTCTTCCACTAATGCCAGTGCATTAGCACTAGGAATAGATTCATCCAATACAAAGAAGTTTGAAATTAAATTCTCTTCCTCCTGAACTTTTAAGATTGCTAATTGAGTACTTTGGTTAATCTGTGAATAGTTTAGTAATATGTATGCATCATAAAATATGTATTTGATTTATTTATGTATTTACTTACATATGTAAACTCTATATGGCATGCTGTCCTGGTACACTTTAGAAACTCTAACTGTTGTGTCCTGTCTGGGAGACATTCACCAATATGATTTTATTATCATCTTTTGTCAATTGCAGTCAAACTCTCAAACCCTTACTCTGCTGTACACGCCACAGTGGAATTAGGTCACCAGGAGTCTCTGATATGTAAATCGGAGGAAGGCACTTGGCTAACTGGACCAAGGCACTACCAGAAGTGCACTCGGACAGATGACTGAGTCACTACAGAGGACATAACTTTCCTTTATTGTAACATGCAATCATTACATAACATTGTAGAAATAACAGAGAAGTAGAGCTGACAAAACACACATAAAAAAAATGTTTTCAGGAAAATAGTTACCTGTTATCAATCGTATGTGTATCTTGAATTGAAAGATCTGTTGTGTTCTGTCTGTTTGTATCTCTTTCCTTTTCCTAAATGATGATTGGAATGTAGAACGATGAACACCTTGCAGAGGTGTAGAATGCTTATAAGAAACAGATGACAAAATATTTACAATAATCATTTAACTTTTCATATTGTGCGTCATTTTTTAGACATATGCTTTTCCTTTTATTCTTTCCAGATACACAATCTGGAGTTATGACTATCGGCAATCTGTCACAGTTCGAATTTGGGAAGTACCAGTGCAATGCCCCTAACAGCCTTGACTTTGCAACTTGCACCATTGAACTCTCTGAAGGTTACGGGAAAAAGCAGCATTTAGAGTAACTCGGCAGATATGCAAAATGTTTTATTTTAATTTGTGTTAATTTGGCTGTGTATATAGTGCTGAATTACACTGCGAAGTCTCTCTCTATTGTTCTTTCGGTGTCTTTATCGCTGTGTATGTTTGGGGAAAGAAAAGCATATTCTATCCATCTATCTTTCTAGTAATGTAATTTTGATCAATAAATGTTTATATAAAAATAAAAATGTTCTTCTCAGGTTATGGCCACTATTCTTTGATTGCATAGAAAAATGAAGGCAGCACTTATTATCTCACACATTCATGGCCAATGAGATGATACATTCCACAGAGATTCATTCAGAATTGTATGCTAATATGTGCCTGTATCTGGATTAAAGCCTTGGCAACCCTACAGGTGCAAAACATCACTGGCAATTTACATTCGCAGCAGGCAAGTCTAGTGAATGATTCAATAATAACATTTTTTTTCTGAACGGTCTATTTTACACTGCCAGCATCATCAGCTGAGACTTGCAAGTGCCTTTCACAGTCTTGCAGATCCCAGAGAAGTGCCATTGTGCAACTGGACATCTTTCAACCTTGTGAGCTGACAGCAATCACTCTGCCACTCTTGCAAAATCAAAGATGCATAAGCTTTGCAAGAATTTCATGACATTGGGGAGTGTATTGGGCTAAACATGATAACTTGACCATTATTGAAATACATACAAACCAACAAAATACTGTTCAATTTGCACTTTAAACCCCAGATATGCTGTCCTAAAACTGAACATTTCATAATTTACATATCAAATACATTTTCAGCTGTAACAAAATTGAAGGCAGCACACACAATTCAGTATCAGACTGCCTTGTCATTTCTGTGATGACTCATTCATTCAGTCATCAGTCATTGGTCAGAAATCTACTACATCACTGCATAGAATTCTATGACATCATAATGGCATTCTACTTCCAGATTATGCTTTAGCATCTCACAACTGACTTGACTCCATTCCAAATTGATCCAGACAGCAGTGAAGATCTGTGAAAGAGCCAACCTAATTTGCCAACCTGGTAATTTATATATTTCGTTTTCGAGTTTTGCAAACTTTGGGTGAGTAAGATAAAGAGTAAAGAATGTCTGTGAAATCATCTGAGATGGGGACCAGCAGCAGCGGGTCCACTGTTGCCACGGATGAGGATAACGCTGAATAACGGCTGGTGGAGCATGAGGTGCTCTTCTCCAAGGGAAACCTGTATGAAGTCCTGGATTTCCTGGGCCGGGGCGTCTTTGGCCAGGTGGTGAAGTGCAGGAATCACCGTACCAATGAGATAGTGGCCATCAAGATCTTGAAGAGAAAACCCGTCTATGAGCAGCAGTGCCTGATCGAAGGCAACATCCTGGCCAGGCTGAGCAGAGAGAGCCCCGAACAATACAACCTCATCTGGGCTTACGAGTGCTTCAGGAACAAGGGCCACTTGTGCCTGGTGTTCGAGATGCTGGACCAGAACATGTTCGACTTCCTCAGCTTCAGGCCCCTGCCCTTCAAGCACATCAGGCCCATCCTGCAGCAGGTCGCCACTGCCCTGATGAAGCTGGAGAGTTTGGGGATGATCCACACCAACCTCAAGCCTGACAACATTATGCTGGTGGACTTGGCTAGGCAGGCCCTCCGATTCAAACTGATCGACTTCGGCCTGGCCATCCATGTCTCGGAGGCAATGTGCTCTGCCTGCCTGCAGGCCACATATTTCAGGGCTCCAGAGATCATCCTTGGCCTGCCCTACAATCCAGCAATCAATATGTGGTTGCTGGGCTGCATCATTGTGGAGCTGTTTCTGGGGTGGCCTCTATACCCCGGGGCATCGGTGTATGATCAAATCTGGTACATTGTTGAGATGCAGGGTTTGCCTGCGGAGAACCTGCTAAGTGCTGGGACAAAGACAGGAGAGTTCTTTAAGAGAGACTCGGCCGACTCTCTGTGGAGACTGAAGACGCCAGAGGAGCATGAGGGAGAGATGGGGATCTAGTCAAAGGAGCAGCAGCTGTACATGTCCAGTGGATTTGATTACATTGCACTGCTCCATATGCCAATGGATCTGGAAGGTAATGACTTGCTGGCGGAATTGACAGACCGACTGCAGTTCATCGACCTGCTGAAGAGGATGCTGAAGATGGACCCAAATGACAGGATTACCCCATCCTAGTCCAGAACCATCCATTTGTCACCTTGACACATCTATTTGAGTTCCTCCCCAGCACATATGTCATGTCTTGTGCCCAGGACTTGGAGGTCTGCTATAGTTGAGTCAATACCAACACAGCCCCCAGCACGACCTCCAACAGCCAGCTCAATGCAGCCCCCAACACGGCATCCAACAGTCAGCTCAACGCTGCACCCAACAAGGCACAGCAACTCGTGGCTGCAGAGGGGAACGAAGGGCACCGCGGGCAGCCAGATATCATCACCCCCACCATCGTACAGGTACCAACTCTCTCTTCTCACTAATCTTCTTTGATGACACCAGACCCTTCAGCATTTTGTCAGCAGAGAATCCCACATGAACTTGCATGAATGAGATTGTTTTTGTCTGTAACATCTATTGACATCAGTTTTGATACTGTTTGCATTAGCCATCACATCAGACTTGATTAAACGATCCATAATTGATGTGATAACATTAGAAAGATCCGCAGCCAGAAAAGAAATCATTGGTCTGTCTGTTTGATATAGATTCAAGAAAGGTGCAACCTCTTTTGAAAATGACAACTTTGCAGGCATCAGTGGGTCTCTGCACCCTTCTTAGTATAGGATTTTGTTCCAGGGTTGGGGAATGTGTCTGCCTCTACTGCATTCACATATTTCTTCAAGTCTGGCAATATCTTGATCATTCTCTCTGTAACTGGGACATTCTCTACTCATCTTGTTTTACAGAATTTGTGTGGAATAAGAGGAGATGTTTCTCCAACAGCTTTGGCATAATCCTCTCTTCGGGCAGGAGAATCTTTCAGTAACATTACTGGTATACATTCCAATCTGAGGCATCTACACCTTTATTTAAATGCCCCATGCAAAAAATATAGAGGACACAGCTACCCACATTTAGTAACACAGTATTGTCATCTCATTCAAGTTCAGTCTGTATAAGGTCTTGGAATTTAAAATTGACATTAGGTCCATCCATTGAAAGCTGTACAAGACTTTTGTAATTTAACCCCTCTGTCGACTTGTGGAAGACCTCTACCATGTCCTCTGCTGTGGTGTGGCCCATTAATTCAGAAGTGAAGTAACGTGTAGCTACAGCATCATTGTCCCAAAATCTTAAATTAATGTCCATTTGCTTTGTTTGGGTCTTATGATTGAAGCTTTCATCAAAAAGCAAAACATATCCATTCTTAAGAGACCTTATCCTGTCCATCATATGTAACTTGCAGTATGGTGCTATGCCAAAAACAGTGAAATAAGAGGATTTAGTATCTCCACATTTAAAGCTGCTGGCAATGTCACTATCTGGGAACATTCTTTTGAAGAAAGACCGTATAAAAGAAAAAAATGTGCAAAGCTGTAATTTACCATATATGCCCCAAATATAGGCTACTCATACTATTAAATGAATCTAAACCATAATCCTATGAATTCATTCAAATTGCAATTGTGTCATCAAATCAGCTATCCCCCAATATAAGCATTGAACCACTAAATCCTAATTGTAGACTATGCTTAATGTTAGTGCGATTTAATACCCAGTATTATGACTACACCACAACTGGATTCGGGCCTTATTTCAAGGGCCTGTTGTCAATTTTTTTAATTACTCCTCTTTGGTTGATTCAAATGTTAAATAACGATTAATTTACACAAATCTATGAGTTTAAATACATGTCTAAATACCGGTTGCAGAGGCTAAGAATTTGTCTTGCGTTAACGGTAATTAGCTTGCAACCTAATAAGCTACATTTTCAATTCTGTCAGCAACCACTAATGCTACCTAACATACACTTTTAAAATAACTAGCAAGCTAACGTTATAGCTACATACCGCTTTCTTCTGATGACCTGAACGACCAGTGGGACTCAGTAAGCTTCAGGCACCACAAGATTTCAGCCTCCAGGGTCTTTGCTGGTGTTTATCTGAGACGTGCTCCACTGTGTCTCATACTACTGTCACTGGTGGGAGCGGCTTCATTAGCTGACTGCTGTTCTCTTGGCGTGGACTGCAGTAGAGCACTGATGGGCACTTGGGTTGAAGATGATGCTCCTGTCGGCTTCATGAGGGTAGCATGCTTCTTACTGTTTGCGTGGCTGCAAAGTGCTCCCTCTCCCATATTTGATCGATCGATAGTAGCTTTACAAACTTTACATTTAGCTTTTTTGTCATCTACTTTTAACACCTAGTCATAATTTTGTAGCCAAAGCTCTTGAAATTTACATTTTCCTGACATGTTTGCCTTCATTAGCAGGTAGAAGAGACTGCATATCTTGACTGAAGTGATTCCCAGTTGATGAGCAGGAAGGGGATAAATGGGCACTGAAAAATTAGGTAGCCTAACTATAACAATATGCAATATGGGAAATGCATGATAAAGAAAAATACTGCATGGAAAATATTACATTTTGATAAATGGCAACTACAATTTAAACATGCTACAAACAAAATGCCCTGATATTCCATGACTTGGACCAAAAAATTATAAAATCCCATGACTTTCCATGTCTGGAATAAACTTTTTAAAATTCCAAGATATTCCAGATATTCCATGACCCATGGGAACCCTGGTAGCAGTTATACTTATGAAGAGAAAAAAGAAGCATGTAACATTATTATTATAATATTTAATTCCGACAATCACTAGTCACAACTTTGTGCTATGAAACATCATCAGAAACATAGGCTACATAAACTTTTTTCCATTTACCATTGTAACAAATGCTTCATGCACACACACACACACACACACACACACACACACACACACACACACACACAAGCAGGTCTCACAAATGAAATACTTTGGATGTTGTATGGTTTGTTGAAAGGCATATGGCAAACCGTTGTAACATTTAATCCATAATTGCTGATATCAAGAATTCAACTTCTGATATCAAAAATACACTTGTTGATATCAAAAATACCAGTCCATTCCTGATATCAGAAATAGTATTTTGGATATCAAAAATTGAATTCTTGATATCAAAAATGCATACTAATTAGCTTCCAGTTTTATGTTTGAAAATAAAAAATGCATACTAATTAACAACCCTTTACACTCTGCCCCATTATTTTCAGATCATTATAAATACATGTATCAAATACGTTTATCAAAATATAAATAATAAAATAAAATATAGAAACTAGAGACCAGGAAGTTTCAAACGATGTCTGACTCGCGTATGTAGGGCCTTCCTATCTTGAGCTACAGGCTTGCGAAATCGTCAATTTCTCATAGTGTACAGGACTAATCTGCATCTGCTCGAGTTTTTGTTCGTACTCTGTTAGCCGCTTAGCCCTTATGATATGACAGGCCACAACTTTATCTTTCATTTGATATAAGATAAATGCATATGGTACAAACTATTAAGGAGAAACACACAAACAGGAAAAATGCCAGTAGAGAATGAGGTCCCCGCGCCTAACCCTGATCTCTCTGTGTTACGGGCAGAATATGCGCTCTTGCTAGCTGACAAATTGGCATCGATACATGAAAAAATCGCTCACACTTTACCAGGAAACAGTGGTCTTCCTATTCATCCATATGTGGTTGGGGATAAAGTGCTAATTAAAACCTTGAATCCTAGGAAGCTGGGGGACACGGCTTACAGCCCACCCTGCGAGGTGATGGCTGTGACTCGAACTGCTGTTTTAACTGATCTTTTCCCACAATGGATACATGCATCCAGGGTGAAACGTGCGCCTGATAATTTTGTCTGAAGTTTTCTCCTTCCAGATACAATGATGTGGCATATCCTGTTCCTCCTGATCTGCTGCCTGAGCTACAGATTCGATAGCTTGCCCACAACTTCACCTTCTCGTGCCCAGCTGGAGGAACTCTTCCCTTTTCACAAGAGTAACTTATTCTGGAAATATGCTCATGACATCACGAGACAGACTGCAGGAGACGTCCCATGTTATGTGTGTGCTTTAATGCCACATGGCGCTAATTTACCTTTAACATTTAACGTCTTGGCATCAGATGAAAATGAGATGTATTGTTTAATGTTGGCTAGTATTTTGGATCCTGGTAGTATTTTTAATTCTTTATGTGCTTCCTACAACATTGATATAAGTGACTCCGGTCCTAGGCTGTTTGTACAACCTGTTCAGCTTCCTCCATCATCCCCTGGTAAACCTTTCTTCTCACTCTGCTGGTCCAGAACAGATGCTTGGAGTATCAATAATGGTCTTGGTAACTTACCCCCAGCTATGTGTAAACACACGCACACACACCCTTCACCCCATAACATCTCTCTGATTCATAAAACGCCTAGCCTTCATAAGCATAGTGAACTAACCTATGATGATAGAAAACCATCCTGTAACATATCCTTTCCACTCTGGGGTACATTCATGGTGAAAGATTGGTATTGGGTTTGTGGCAATAAAGCTTATTCCCACTTACCCTATGATTGGGTCGGATCTTGTGCCTTCTTATGGCTGACTGATGGGCTCTATATTTTGGTTAAGGGTCAGCTCCCCTCCATGAGGAGACAAAAACGAGAGTCAACCCTCCTTAATCAGCAAAGCATAGACTCCTCTATTCTGGAAGAGCACAGAATAACCTCCAGAGCGCAACGTTTCTGGACTGCTATGATCTCCCCCGTGGGTGTGGCTCAGCAGTGGAATGTTAACGAACACGTACATTATAGACTTGCACAGTTTACCAATGAAACAATCATGGCACTAGAAGCCGTCAGGGTTGAGCTAACGGCAACACGGCTCATGACCACCCAGAATCGATTACTAGCCAATGAAGGGGGCATCTGCACTCTCATTGGAAAACACTGCTGTACCTTTATCCCACCGAATGATGCGGATGAAGGAAATATTACCAAAGCTTTACAGGATATGAGAGACGTTGCCAAGCAGCTTCAAAAAGTTGAAGTGGGAGAGGAAAGTTGGGGATGGTGGTGGACGATGTTTGGGTGGTTAGCACCTTATGTATCCATGGCTTTACCTTGTATAACCATTATCGTATTGTTGGTGTGTTTTGGTCCATGCATCTGTATGTGTATTCAAAATTGTTTAACTAACATGATGACTTCAATGATGGAATCTGTGGATCCTAAAAGGCTTGGTGCTCACCGGGCCCAGCTAATGAAAGCTAAGGATCATGCTGGAACCAAGTATTAATGTAACTGTTGCTATGCTCCATATTACATTAAAGAGGGCAACTGTAAGGATTTTTTTATATCATATTCATATACTAATTGTTGGGGATAATTGAGTTTGGTGGGCATAATGATTATTTAACCTTTTATTTAATACATTGTATTGTATTCTTATTGTAGGATTAGCCTTTAACAGAAGTTGCAGAGTTAACATTGTTAAAATATCTCACTGGAGGAAATGTTGCCGTGGCAATGGGGGTTGAAATTTGTCATTGTTGCAGAAATAATATCATAAATAACATACTCGCGCATAACTATTTCTGTGAAGGTCTAGACAATTGAACTCATGGCCTTCTTGACTCTATCTTGGAAATGTCAAACCGCAAAACTCCCTATATTTATATTATATTTTGAGGAACAGCTCAGAGCTAATAACATAAACAATATACATGCTGCTCTTCAGACAAACCAGAAATAAGATAGAGTCCCACGTCATCTACTACTAGCCAAACCGTGCAGCTGTGTCAACTAAAACTCTTGAGTGTGTTATGAATGTTATGACTTATGAGATCGAACACATTTCATGTCTGCCTAGCAACTAGATCTTTAATATGTTTGTAATATCTGTATGTACCTGCCCCAGAACCCTTGGCAATCAGATTTCTGACATGTATAAAAGTGTGTGTTGTTGCAAAAATAAACTGAAGACAAATGATCTGGCATTGTGTCGGTGACTTTACTTCCCGGGCTCGTAATGCACTGAAGGGTTCCTACTGTTGCTGTGATAAACTTGGGAAGCGATCCACATGTACCTGAAGGGTTTTGACTGGCAGTCAAGTTGTACCTTAACATTAATTTTCTTTCAAAACTAAACAAACATTATCTACTGCAGAAAACTGCACAATACTTCATATTGGATTTCATGAAACCTATTGCTTTAATATTAAAATGGAATACAATAGAAATTACTTATGGAATGTCAATTACTTTGAAAACATTATATTCTAAAGTGTGCCATGCAAATAAAAATAGTGAATCAGTTAATTATCATAATGCTGATGTCTGTATTGCTGTTAATTGCTGATTAATATTAATATTTGTATGCAGACACTTTATTAAGGGTGATTTACAATTGTTTCAAGATATCACATTATTTTACATACAGTTGCCCATTTACTTTTCATTTTTTCAGATAAGGTTGAACTTGCAGTGTACATAAATGTAGATGAGAGAATATATATACTGTTCATTTTGCTTCAATCAGGAATCTGAATTTTGATTAAAAATACATATTGTTTTTACTGCCTCCCTGCTCAGAAGCACATTTTTGTTTTTAAATGGTAAAATTCTGTGATATACTTATGAAACATTTTACATTGGTGTGCCTGCTTCCAGCAGTGATTGAATGTTTTCTTGGCTTTTGATTTTGGCAGAATGGACTTAGTTCTTCAGAGGAGCTGGGCATGGTCTTTCTATGGCAAGCCAAATTATCATTTTGATATATCTCTAAATTATTTAAAGATATCTTTAAATGATTTAGAGATATCTGCAAACCATTTAGATATATCTATATAAAGTGCTTTTGAAAGATATCTCTAAATTATTTGCTTTAGAGATATCTCAAAATATTTCAGTTATATAGAAATTAATTAACAAATTAACAGGAAGTGATACTCTTGGGCTACATAAAGGAATTGATTTGAAGATATATTTAAATGATTTAGAGAACATATACTTTTAAATTATATATCTTGAAATGATTTGCAGATATCTTGAAATATTTGCAGATATCTTGAAATGATTTAGAGATATCTCAAAATATTTTAAGATATCTTTAAATGAATTAAAGATATCTCTAAATGATAATTTGGCTTGCCATACCTTTCTGTGTTATTATCCTGTGATGAAGTTTTCAAAGTGTTTTATTGAACCTAATCGAGAAGCACTGTGGGATTTCCTGGGCAATACATTTCCAATCTCCGAATTTGTGAATTTAATAAACTAACTATTTATTTGGAACTGTGAAGTTCCTTAATCAGAAAAAATAATATTCTATTTTGCACCTTCATTGTGGATTCATTGGATGTTGTGATTGTTAAATATCACATCATAACCTCATTCACCATCAAAAGCAGATGTTCTGCTGTGTTCTCTCTTGTTCTGTTTCACATAAATGCTCCCCACACTTAATTTAATGTTAGCATTTTGCTGTAAAAGGCAGCCTCAAGTGAATTGTACATGCTACAAGTTTTACTAAATTACTAAAGTAACATTTGTAATGATTCATGACTCGTCTGGGTAACATTCAATGTGTTTATTGTCGTCTCGCTCTGTATCTCCTCTTTACAACTGCTGCTCTCTGCCAAACATCATTTTGACATTCTTGACAACATTAGAGTAGTCCTACTAATTCACTTTTGACAGTGGATTAAAAAGCCTTGAACGTTTCTGTCTATTTATGTAATTTAGAAATGGTGTTTTGCAGATCTGTTACTTTTTAATTCTCTTGTAATGGATGATTTAGTTGGCTATTTTATAGAATGAAAAGTATGACATTTGAGCAAAATAAAATGGGCTCATTTAACCAAAGAGAATTATCTTGAAGAATCAGAGAATCAGGGTCATTCTTCACCCAAGATTTATTCAGATTCTACATCTTATAGCCCCTGAGATACCGCCACACAGAAATGTGGTCTTATTATCCTCTTGAATTTTTAAAGATCAATGTTTGAAAACGATTAAGGTAATTGGATCAAGGCTTTTAAAAAATAATGCTGAATGTGACACAGCTGAAGTAGAAGCACTACTCACCAGCAATATTTCCCTAGAATAATATGTTGTTCCTGTGAATCAGTACAAGGCCTGGAAAGCATACTTCTGGACTGAAGAAGCAATAAGAAACAGTCACCAGACATATAGATAGGAAGCTAGAAAAACAATGTGTCCACTGCTCACATTCCAATAGCAATGCTAACCTCTAAATAATCAGCATGCAACTTTTTAAAGAAATTACGTTTTTTGAATACCAGGACTGGGTTGTACACTTCACCACAAGAATGGCTTGAGTGTAAATATATGCAGACTTCTCAATTTTTACATATTTTGCTAACTAATGTTTCAAGCAGAGTTCTAAGAAAATATCAAGCAGGGATTTTCTGTACAAAGTAGCAGCTAATGGTGCTTTGAAGATTGTTCCTTTATTGGTTTTAAACACCCTAGGAGAAATCTTCAGACGGGGCTTCAGTGAATTTCTATGTCTGGTGATAGGTCCTGTCATGACAATGTTCAAGCAGTGTTTTATCCCATCTCTGAAAACTCTAAAATGTGGTTAAACAAAGTTGTTGTCAAATTTGTGTTAATGTGCCACAGCTGAATGTAATTTGTTAGCAAGTTATTTATGATATTGGCAAGTCTGCTTTTTTTCTATTGTATTTCTATTGTATTGTATATTGCATTTTTCTATTGTATTTTGCACTGAAGCTATTGTTAAACTATGTATGACAGAAACACAGTCAACTGGACCCAAGTTATATGATGATGATTGTGGTGATGATGGTAGCCACAATACCTCTAAAACTGAATTAACAGAGTAGCGTTTAGAATTTTTCTTATTGTCTCAAGTGCTGGGATCCTGTTAAAATTGATTAAAAAAAATATGTCCTCATTCATTTAGGAAGAAAAAAGGGAAAATACTGGATTCATGCGTGACTTAAAGGGGTTATGAACTGCCTTTTTTTATTTTGTACTTTTCTCCGAGGTCCACTTATAATGTTATCAAGATTTTCACATCAAAAACATCATAATTTAGAAGTAATAGGCTTTTTTCTGTCCTGTTGTGAACCCCCTCATTGGAACACACCATTTGAATAGGCGTGGCGGATTGTAGACTCGGAAGTAAACGCCCACTGGTATGATTGGCTAACAGTTTTGCATATTTAAAAATGTTCAACTCCCCGTCAGTACACGTGTGGAATTGTTTTGAAAATTTCCGATGTTGAGAAATGGTAGCTGGTGAAATTCAGCCAAACATGTTTGATCCAGAGTCTGATCCCGAATCAGAAGACAACGAACCTGCACCTCAAATGGCAAGGATACTACAGCCTGCGACAGTGTGGTAATTAATCATCTTTATTTATAGTTATACTTTATATATTTGTGAGGTAGTTAGCCTAGTATTACATTATAGTAGAGTTTAGCCGAAGACACTACAGAAAGCGATTTGTGTCGTTATGTTGTTAACATTTATGCATTTCACAATTTTTTTCATTGGTTGTTGCATATAAAGTTTAGATACTAGGCGTTAATACAGTTATATCTGACAAAGGATAATTTGCGCTGCTTCATGTAAATGAAGTATAAATGAATGTACCATCATTTGTCAAGCTGTCATTCTTATATTCATCATCCATCATTTTCATTAAAGTAAAAAACTTGTAAATTGTTGTCTTCGGAGCCATCTTTATCATTTGGTTTCTGCATAGACCTGCGTTTGCCTCTCTCGTTATTTACCTACTAAATGCGTTAATCGGTGGGTGGGGCTAAGCAGGCAGTAATGTAGAAGCAGGCGTTGATCTTCTTCTGTGGAGGTGGGGTTTAGCCACACTATTATGTAATAAAGTGGCATATTCCACATCCTGTCGTTTTTGCAGATTGGCTTCAATATAAGCTGTTTTTAGACTAACGAGAAAGTTTTGAGTTCTTAAACTTACAGGATGTTTTTATAGTACAATGACCTCTTATATGTCAAAAGATCAAGGGAATTTTGATTTCTCAGTTCATGACCCCTTTAAAGTCCAGCCTTGCACTGTAAAACTCTTCAGGCTTTTTCAAACAGTAAATTGGTTTCAACTTTCAATTTTCACTTATTGGTCCTTTTGTTATTGCACCTTATTTCTAAGTTACTACCCAGTTATTACTAATGTAGATTGCATTCAGGTGAGAGTAAGCCTTAAAAGAAAAACATGTGCCAGTTTAGTTTATCAGCAGCATTTTTTTTAAGTTAATTTTACCTTTTCATGTATAATGATACTCATTTAGGCTACACCACTTTTCATTTTGATTCCAACATTCCCAAGACCCCAAAATTCAGGGTTGTCCACTAACTATTGGTACAGGGCTAATATGAGAAATTATGATTTATCATAGTCTCTTTCATCATCCCTCTTCCCCAGGACCCAGACAGAATGCTTAATCATAATCTAATTATGAAAAATGACTGTTGAGTTAATTAATAAGAGATAATAAGAGATAATAAGAGTTAATTATTAATAATTAATAAGAGATTCATTAAGAGAGTTCATTAAGATATTGGATTTAAAGTTTGTATTAATATTTGATATTCTCCCATTCAAATAATTTGCAGACAGGTTTTACTTTGTACTGTCAGAAGACCATTAATCTGTTTATTTCCTTTTAATGTATGCATTTCTTTTTCCAATACCAATCAACTGTAATGAAAAAAATATCTTCTGATAGTCTGAATTACAAATGATTTGTTCTCTGTACATTTTTGCTTTCTAGTTTATTTTCTGGTCATGGTTTTGGAGTTTGACTCTAAAAAATAGATATACATAAACTAAACTATTGGCTATATAGAGCGATCAGCCATAACATTACTCCACTAGACCTCTGAAGGTGTGCTGTGGTTTCTGGCACCAAGACGTTAGCAGCAGATCCTTTAAGTCCTGTAAGTTGCGAGGTGGGGCCTCCATGGATCGGACTTGTTTGTCCAGCACATCCCACAGATGCATGATTGGATTGAGATCTGGAGAATTTGGAGGCCAAGTCAACACCATGAACTCGTGATTCATCAGACCAGGCCACCTTCTTCCATTGCTCCATGGTCCAGTTCTGATGCTCACGTGCCCGTTGTAGGCGCTTTCGGCAGTGGATAGGGGTCAGCATGGGCATGGGCACCCTGACTGGTCTGCGGCTACGCAGCCCCATATTTAACAAACTGAGATGCACTGTGTGTTCTGACACCTGACACCTGTTTCTATCTGAACCAGCATTAACTTTTTCAGCAATTTGAGCTACAGTAGCTCGTCTGTTGGATCGGACCACACGGGCCAGCTTTCGCTCCTCACTTGCATCAATGAGCCTTGGCCGCCCGTGACCCTGTCGCCGGTTCACCGCTTTTCTTTCCTTGGACCTTGGACAAGTCAGTCAGTGTGGTGTGTGCCTCTAGTGCAGTCAATACAGCAATGCAACAAATGACATTGTATGCAATCCACTTTGTTGAAGTAATAACTAAAATAAATATGTTCTTCATTAATAGAAACTTTAGCTCCAAAAAGTGGTGCTCTCTAAAGGCAGTTTTGTGAAGCTCTCCAGTATAATAGCAAGATTCCAGGTGCCCTGGAGACACATAGTTATTATTACTCAATTTCTTAGCAGACACCCTTATCCAGGGTGACTTACAATTGTTACAAGAAATCAAATTATTTTTACATTTTACCCATTTATACAGCTGGGCATTTACTTGAGCAATCTAGGTAAAGTTCCTTGATCAAGGGTACAACAGCAGTGCCCCCACCTGGGATTGAACCCACAGACTCTCTGCTCCAGAGCCCTAACCACTACTCCACACTACTGCCCATGTCTTTTCATGCCCTCGAGGAACTGTGTTTTCAGGCAAGATACCATAATTTATTACATGGCACACCAGGTAGATCTTGAACATGGTATTTGCTGGGATAAACTGGGAATTTCCCTCATCAAGAAGTTTCTGAAGGAATCGCACAACAATGTCACTTATATGTCTACAGTTATCTAGTAAAGGGGGCTCTCACATTTATTAGAGTGGAATCAATTGAAGCCTAAGGCCAAGAAGCATACCAGTAAAGTTGGTCAAACCAAGCAGGTGGATCACTCAGAGTGAGGTAGGGGTAGATACCCCAATATCCTCAACAGACTGCGTGTCAAAACTATGGATTCCAGAATATTACTATATCCATTCTAGCTCTAGTATAGCTAATACACATAACTGCATACAGTCCCCATCAACAACAAACTTCTGATGAATGCATGTATTTGGCATCCCAGCCATAGTCCTCATTGTGTTGTTTGATCAGACAGGAGCAGACCAGGTGGCTATAAGCAGACACGATTATACTGTCCTGACTGTAACCTCCCATTTTGTTATCCAAATGACTGCTTCAGAAAGTTCCACATGCTGCAAACTGACATAGAAAGTAAATTGATGTGTTAAAAACATGAACATTTTAATCCACATCTGTGCTCCTGTCTTCTTAATTACAATGTGTCGAAGGGAAATGTGGTGTCCTTAGATAAGAAACCTTGTCGTTTTTGTATTCGCTCTTTGAATGTTGGAATACAGTTGTATTTATTGCCTTAGAAACACAGGCAAGCCTGCACGAGGTAGCTCACTCCACAAAATAAGAGACTCTCTTGTAGGTCTGAACCCTGTTCCCCTCCTCCCTACCTTTATATTGGCAGCAGTGTGTACTGGAGGGACGTGGGCTCAATCCCAGGTGGGGGACACTGTTGTTGTACCCTTGAAGAAGGTACTTTACCTAGATTGCACCAGCAAAAACACAGCCAATTAGACAATCTATTCTTTAATTAAAAAATAGTAAATTGCCTGTCAATTGCTGACTTTTATCTACAACTCCTTTAATTCTTGTATAAATTAAAAAAAATTATGCAGGGCTTCCATTCCTAATGGAACGTACTATTCTTAATTTAAATAGATTTGTGTAGATCTTACAATGCAACAATTCAAAAAATAAAAATACCACGGAAAAACTTTGAGACTTTAAAATGGTTAAACATTTGAACATTTTGGAAGATTGATGCATTGTAAGACTCACTCAAAGATTCAGAGTATGGTAGTATTTAGTTAAAATTAGTATAGACTGGTAACTTGTGCTTTCAAAGCATCATAATAAAACACTATGTTCAATAGCTCAGGAGAAACTATATACATTCATAACAATTGAGTGACTACTCTGTTAACTAAATGTGCCATATTAATTTTTGTTAATTACATTTGGGTCTAATTGAGATTAATTTTAAATTAATGTGAAGCTGGACAGGAGTTAACTATTCTTTACTGTGTGTACTTTCTGATCTTCATGGTGATTGTCTGATAAATTATTCATCCTGGAGGGAAGGCAACCTACGCCTTAAGCCTTGAACCCCAGAGATTTATTTTCTTCTGTATTTTTCTCCATTTCCCTTAAAATGTATTGCACTATGTATGGCTAAAATACAAAATAAATAAATACATACAGACATAAATGTACCCTTAGCAAGTGAAGAGTCAGGCAGAGCATGTAATTAAATAAGGGAAATTGTCTAAATGTGCCATGCCTCTCAGTGTCAGCTTTCTACAATGTTAATCTGCTGATTTGCTTCTCAGCTGTTTGGTGAAAATGCCTTGATTACATCTGTCCTTCTTAAGTGTTTAAATTAAACAGGAAAGGGCTCGTTGATGAGAAGCAAGTGCTTAAAGTGTTATTTTGAAATTATCAGGCATCAGGGGGAAATTAAGATAATTCTGCACATTGAATATTAACCTTGTTTAAATAACCCCAAAGCATATATGAAAACTACTGTTTCTGACATACAGGAAACCATATTTTGAGATTAATTATTTTATTTACCTTTCATTTTTTGTTTTGAGAAACATTTTGAACTTTATAACACATAGCCTATTTGTATAGTGAGAACTTTATTGTAAAAAATATTGATTTTAATGTGTTTCAGAGTGAACAATATTATATAGTATATTATTTATATATAAAATATAGATAGGAAACTAGTAATTCAAGTAATGAATGCCCACAACACAGGTATTACATCTATCTGAGGTCTGGACGCAGCTGATCCACCAGAATTGTAGGTGTATGGAAAATGGAGAATTGCCCAACTGACTTAAACCCGGGCAGGGTTGGGAGGGTTACTTTTAAAAAGTATTCCCTTACAGAATACTGATTACCTTGTTTTGAAAATAATCTGTAACTTAATCCAGTACATTACTCCAAGTCAGTAACATAAGTAGAATGGGGGGCTCCATAGGCATTACCAGATATTTTATGGCATGTGACGTCACTTGTTTATTATTCCTACGTCATATCCGGACAGAAGACACCCATGTCGCCCTAATCCCCCACGATGACCCACCCCCTTCCTTCTAGCCCGGAAGTGTAATCCCCCATGATCCCTCCCCAGAAAATCTCCTCTCTATTTAATCACAGCTTTATTTCTCATCGCTTGAAATAATCCATCCTTTAAAACATTTCCAACAACGTCAACGAGAAACCCAGTGATAAGAAAACCCATGTTAGGGTTCCTTCACTCACCAATTTGAAGATTGAGCGGTCTTGGCTACTGACCGGTGGTGACCGCTTTAAAAGGGATCTGGGTTATGTTGGTGTGGAGCTTTTCGCTTTGGGTGAGAAGGATGTTATATTGGAAACTTTTGAGAAAGTAATTGACTACTCTTATGAGGACTGGTTGAAGGTAACCGTCTGGAGAGATGTTGGACAAGTGGATAAGGCGCTAGAAGCATTGCATGAGGGGTCAAGAGAAACGGTACCTACATGGCTTTGAAAGTTGTGAATGGGAAAACTTTCTGTGTTCCGGAAGAGTTGTTAAGAGTCTAACTATGACTGATGACCACAAGTTGTTGTTTAGGCGGACCGTTATTACAAACCCTATTGACGCTGTTGCTTTGGAGCAAGAAAAACAGGTTACTGAAATCGTTTTTGATGGTACTGACTGGCCGTTCTTGAAAGATGTCATAACCGATACAAATGAAGGTTTTGATACCTTGATCAAATGTGTTGAAATGGACTCTATTAAAATGAGACTATGTTGGATTATGGATTATATTTCCCCCTTGAAGGACGGTGACGACGCTGAAACAGATGACTTGTGGGGGTTTGGTGGTGGGTCCGGAGCCGCAGAGGGCGGGCTATCGTGACGTAGTGAAGAGACAGTATAAAAAGTGCATCACCCCCCAATCAAGGCTTAAAGAGAATGTCTTACCCGAAAGCGATGGATGTCAACAGGCTCTACAACCCTCTCCAATCCCGGGATCTACCTTGGTTCTATTCACCTGATTTTGTATACATCCCTGAAACCTCTGACTGCGGCCACCCTCCGAGACCTCAACCCCCGATTCCGCAAGATGAAACAGGACGCTTTGCGATGGACGTCGAAGATAGTCTCTGGGGTGCACAGGCTCAGGAGATCCTGAACGGTTCTGCTTTTGCTGCACTGTCTATCGCGGACTCGTCTCAGGAAGGGGGCGTTCCAGCGGCTGTAGAAACAACCCCCAGCCCGCCGAGCAACCCAATGAGCAGCGAACCGCCCCAGGGGCGTGATGAAGACGATGGATTTATGCCCGGTGTGCGGGTTGATGTAAGCAGAATTGTTAAAAGCGCCCTGGTGTATATTCTGCAGGGTCTCATCGACCGAACCCTGAAATCAGTCTGTCAGGGTTGTGAAGTGAATCACCCCAGCCAGTTGAGGCACAGCTGTCTGTTTGAACCAGATGCCTATTATTTCCGATTCTATTTCGATGTGTTTTACAGAAGACTGAACAAACCATGGTTGAAGCTGGCACTAATCAAGGTGCTATCTTACTCCCATCTGCGGGCCACCCCTGGGCAAGTCCAGAAAATCATAGATGAGATTTAGCTGGAGCTGATAAATGAGCCGTATATAAAAGAGAAACTTGATCAGCTGTTCAATGACCTGGATGAGCTGAGTAGAAATACTGCCAGGAAGCTAAAAGAGTATTTCTTCCGTAAAGAAGTTATAGCTGAAACCTGCAAAGAATTTGAGCTCTACGCCACCGATTCAGACTCTGACAGAATGACTCTGCAAGCTCCCCAGATGAAGGATCTGTAGTACAACCCGGCCAAGGCTGGTGGTTTGGCTGGTAAGAAAGGTTTTCAAAGAGTACTCAACTGAGGCCGGGGTTAAGGCTAAGGATGAGGTTGTTTCAGAATGGCTAAGGGAACAAGATGCCTATACCCTACATAAACCGCTCAGAATTAACTTTAAAAGAAATCATAGCCTATGTGACTGACTTAGACTCACAATGGCAGATGTGTCAAATTTATCAAAATATAACAATGGTCACAAATTTATGTTGATGTGCATCAATGTGTTATCAAAATACGCATGGGTTTGCATTCTGCGCAATAAAACAGGTAGTGTGGTGACAAGGGCCTTTGAGGATATATTGGCCCAGGGTCGGTGTCCTAAAAAACTGCAGACTGATAAAGGAAAAGAGTTTCTCAACAGAGAATTTCAGAATGTGTTGAAGAGACACAATATACATAATTTCACCACCAGTAATGAGCTTAAGGCATCGGTTGTGGAGAGGTTTAACCGCACCATAAAGACAAAAATGTGGAGATATTTTACAGCTGTCAACACGTTCAAGTATGTTGATAAAGTTCAGGATTTTATCGAAGCTTACAACCGAGGATATCACACCAGTATTAAAATGAAGCCTATAGATGTTAACAAGAGTAATTATTTTAAGGTCTACAACCCAAAGGTTTGATAGAACCGCTGAAGAATCATACATTTTTAGAGTGAGTATGTACTCGGTTGATGTTTTTTCTGTTACAGTTATTAATTTACTGTAGAAGCTTTATTTTCTGTTAACTGTATTTGAAAGATTTTACGTTTAAAAAGTAAAGTAGTCCTGATCCAATGTAAATTACAATGTCTGGTCACACATAAGTGGGGCAGGCTAATTTGATAGCAATTCCAAAAGATAGAATAACACTCATTAATAATAATAATACTAATAATAATAATAATAATAATAATAATAATAAAATATGTTGATGTTTATATCAATTAAATATAATTTTCTGTGTAAATGGGTTAATGTGTATATATATATATATATAGTTTGCTTTATAATATATATTGTGCAGGCACATTTGTAAATTGTTTATTTGAAGTAGACAATACAACAAAGGTTAAGGTTCCCAACAGGTTTTGTACATAACACTACAGACAGGACATGGTTTTAAAGCAGAAAAGTACATTCAGTATAAAACGCATGTAGAATTAAGATAAGTTGGCAATGCAAAAGTCCTTAATAAAATAAAAATCCATCCATTTTCAAAGCCGCTTATCCTGGTCAGGGTCGCGGGGAAGCCGGGGCCAATCCCGGCAGGCATGGCGGATCGGCAGGAACACACCCAGGACGGGATACCAGCCCATTGCTGGGCAGTTTAGCTTTGCCGATCAACCTGGCGGACGGTGGGAAGAAGCGGGAGACCCGGGGAAACCGCGCAGACATACACCGAGCCGAGACCTGAACCCAGCGCCACCGTGCTTCCCCTAAAATAAAAATACTATTAATGTGTTGTTTATTATTGTTTCTTAGTTTTTTGGAGATATTCATATTTGTTAAAGCCGTCTCTCTAATTTTGCATTTCCCAAATTAGCTCATGCTCTTGTCTATTAAATCAGTAAACTGCTCCTTCTGATGGAATTGTTTACAGATGTTTTCTGTTAACGCTTAGGAATAATAATAAAAATAAATCACTGTCACACTGCCTTTCATTAATTCTAATACATTTTAGGACAGCCCTATAACTCTTAATATGTCAGCACAAAGTGGATAGAGAGCAGAAGATCACAACAATATAAATATGATACTTCGTGCTCTGCGCAGTTGGCGCCCGTTTCTCAGATTCTGTTAACTCTTCTGGAGAAGCAGCTCGGCCGACGTGACTTGCTTGCTGTCCAATGGCATCAGTCAAATATATTTCACAATGTACCTCCCTTTCCGTAATTGCTTCTGAAAATGCTGCAGCAGCTTCTTTATTTTTTCAGCACTTCTAAATCTCACAGCCACTGCAAATCTCACAGCCCCTGCTTTATTTTTTCAGCACTTCCAAATCTTGCAGCCGCTGCAAATCTCGCAGCCACTGTTTTATTTTTTCAGCACTTCTAAATCTCACAGCCACTGCAAATCTCGCAGCCCCTGCTTTATTTTTTCAGCACTTCTAAATCTCACAGCCACTGCAAATCTCACAGCCCCTGCTTTATTTTTTCAGCACTTCTAAATCTCACAGCCCCTGCTTTATTTTTTCAGCACTTCCAAATCTCACAACCACTGCAAATCTCACAGCCCCTGCTTTATTTTTTCAGCAGCTGTTTTATTTTTTCAGCAGTTGCACTTCAGGGCCACTGTAGGTGAGAGTTTCAAAGCTGCGCAACCCTTTTACCAAAGGTTATGAACAAACATTTTCCGATTAATATTTTACAGTTACCGAGCAGTTGGCTAGAGACCCCCCCGTGTACCGGTTAAAAGACTTTGACGGGGAGGAAATAGAAGGGACGTTTTATGCTGCTGAGTTACAAAAAATTATTGTGGGTAAAGATAGAGTATTCAGAGTTGAAAAGATTATAGCAGAAAAAAACCAAAACCGGAAAAAATATGTGTTAGTGAAATGGAGAGGCTGGCCTGAAAAGTTCAATAGTTGGGTCCCGGAGCAACAGGCTTGCGATATTCAAGCCTTATAACAAGATGACCACGGTTGGGGTGGGGTGCATTACTTTCATTTCTCAAGATGGAATCAGGCGGCTTCTACGTGACTCTACCCAGTAACGCCTCTCTCGATATACACTCACCTAAAGGATTATTAGGAACACCTGTTCAATTTCTCATTAATGCAATTATCTAACCAACCAATCACATGGCAGCTGCTTCAATGCATTTAGGGGTGTGGTCCTGGTCAAGACAATCTCCTGAACTCCAAACTGAATGTCTGAATGGGAAAGAAAGGTGATTTAAGCAATTTTGAGCGTGGCATGGTTGTTGGTGCCAGACGGGCCGGTCTGAGTATTTCACAATCTGCTCAGTTACTGGGATTTTCACGCACAACCATTTCTAGGGTTTACAAAGAATGGTGTGAAAAGGGAAAAACATCCAGTATGTGGCAGTCAAGTGGGCGAAAATGCCTTGTTGATGCTAGAGGTCAGAGGAGAATGGGCCGACTGATTCAAGCTGATAGAAGAGCAACTTTGACTGAAATAACCACTTGTTACAACCGAGGTATGCAGCAAAGCATTTGTGAAGCCACAACACGTACAACCTTGAGGCGGATGGGCTACAACAGCAGAAGACCCCACCGGGTACCACTCATCTCCACTACAAATAGGAAAAAGAGGCTACAATTTGCACAAGCTCACCAAAATTGGACAGTTGAAGACTGGAAAAATGTTGCCTGGTCTGATGAGTCTCGATTTCTGTTGAGACATTCAGATGGTAGAGTCAGAATTTGGCATAAACAGAATGAGAACATGGATCCATCATGCCTTGTTACCACTGTGCAGGCTGGTGGTGGTGGTGTAATGGTGTGGGGGATGTTTTCTTGGCACACTTTAGGCCCGTTAGTGCCAATTGGGCATCGTTTAAATGCCACGGCCTACCTGAGCATTGTTTCTGACCATGTCCATCCCTTTATGACCACCATGTACCCATCCTCTGATGGCTACTTCCAGCAGGATAATGCACCATGTCACAAAGGTCGAATCATTTCAAATTGGTTTCTTGAACATGACAATGAGTTCACTGTACTAAACTGGCCCCCACAGTCACCAGATCTCAACCCAATAGAGCATCTTTGGGATGTGGTGGAACGGGAGCTTCGTGCCCTGGATGTGCATCCCACAAATCTCCATCAACTGCAAGATGCTATCCTATCAATATGGGCCAACATTTCTAAAGAATGCTTTCAGCACCTTGTTGAATCAATGCCACGTAGAATTAAGGCAGTTCTGAAGGCGAAAGGGGGTCAAACACAGTATTAGTATGGTGTTCCTAATAATCCTTTAGGTGAGTGTATATCCTAAAAATGAAATATCCAGTTACACGGTGCAATTTGGAAAATCTATAGATCTAAGGGGTTCGTGGGAAGTGGGGTTGGTGGAAATACAGTATCCTTACACTTGGTCTATTTTACAAGATAAGGATGCCAACTTCTCAGTTTTTGATCATGTTAAAAAGAGTCAATGGTCATTCACGATACAAGGAGGTTATTACGACAGCGTGGATAAAATATTAGATTAGATGAATAAGCAGTTCTCAGATGGGACCCCCTCCCTCAAGTTATATTACAATCCTATTAAAAACCGAGCGTACATTGTGTCAAAACCTGGCCTTAGTATTCAAACCAGCGGGGGCCTGGGCCGTATATTAGGCTTCTATACCGACATGGAGAACTCATTCTCAGACGTGGTGGCCCCCTTCCTCTCTGATATCGGGGTGGTTTTTACACTCTTTACATCTATACGGACATCATTGCCCACCAGAGGGTCGGGGATAGTTACGTGCCTCTTTTGAGAAATGTACTTATTAAAGGTAAAAGCAATGACATGATCACAATTACTTATGACAAGCCGCACTACGTACCAGTCTCAAAGACACACTTTGACAACATCACAATCGAAGTAAAATCAGATCAGAATATCAACGTACCATTCTGTTTCGGTAAAGGTATAGTCAAACTACATTTTCGACCTATGAAACAGTGTGTACATTATTAAAATGGATAACTCGAGGGGATATGTCAATCCTCGTGCCTATGTGGAATATTACAAAATGCAAGCCGGGAATGGCTTGCCCGGGTTTGTAGAAGCCCCCACTATGTATGGGGCCGGTCTAGGTGGACTCTTTCATGGTCTTTTTAGAATGGCCGTACCCCTGCTCAAGAGAGGCTTTGCTATAGCCAGACCCCACTTGAAATCAGCGGCTAAAAACATTGTTAGTGACGTGTTCGCCAATGTTATGAACCGCTCGGCTAGCCATGAGCATCAGGAGGGTTCGGGACTCATGGTGATGTTGAGGGGCGGGGGTAAAAGAAGAAGCAGCAGACGCCCACCAGGGACCGAAGACTCCCGGCTAACAAAAAACGAAGACTCACTCATTCTCCAACACACCGCAGAAACCCACGGAGAAGGAAGCAACAGAAGAGAAAACCTGCAAAAAAAGTCTCAAAGAAAGACCAATAGAGCCTCAGGTTACATCTTTTAAACATGTCTTTTGTCTATAGCCTATCGGAAGAATGCGTTAAATCAGAACTGGATCTGTTTACAGTACCGTACACCCAAACGAGTACAGATAAAAGCATCTATGTAGAGATTTCACCTCTTTCCGCAATTTCAGAAATGGCCCCTATGGAGTTTTTCATAGCGGGAAATGGGGAATATTATATTGATTTGAAGAACACTGTCATTTTAATCAACTGCAGAGTGGATGAGGAGGATGGGGATGCAACAGTGAAGGCAGCCAATGTTGGTGTCATCAATTACCCTGTGGCAACCATGTTTTCGCAAGTGGACGTGACCCTGGGTGATCGACTCATTAGTCAAAGCAGCAATACCTACCCCTATAGAGCCATGATGGAGTGTATCCTTAATTATAGCGAGGAGACCCTAAGCAAGCAGTTCAGTCCTGGCCTGTTCTTCAAAGACACCCCAGAAGCTATGGACGACAGGGATACAGATGGACTCAATGAGGGCTTGCAAAAAAGAGCAGGCTTTTCAGCCGAAGGACGGACCTTTGAGCTAATTGGGGCATATTCATGCAGACATACTTTTTCAAGAAAAATAGACATTAAAATGATCCGGAGCAAAAATGCTTTCTGTCTGATGACCCCTGATACTGAAAAATATAAACTGAATATATTATCGGCCTCGCTGTTTGTGAAAAAAGTGTCCGTATCCCCAGCGGTTAAACTAGGACACGCGCAGGCGTTAATGACGGCAAACACCAAGTAACCGCTAGAAAGAGTCTATATGAAAGTCCACAGTATCCCCGCAGGGACTTGTGTGATGAACCAAGAAAATATTTTTCTAGGGCAGCTCCCAAAACAGGTTATTATAGGTCTAGTGGATAATGATGCCTTTACCGGGGTTTACAACAAGAACCCCTTTAACTTTAAACATTATGACGCAGAATGTATAGCATTGTACATTGACGGAGTGCAGGTGCCTTCCAAACCTTTTCAACTGGACTTTGAAAACGGCAATGCTGTTTGGGAATATTACAGTCTAGTATTGGCTATGGGTCGTCATCTCAAGGATCAACCTCTGATGATCAATCGCCGGGAATACTGCAGCGGCTACACGCTGTACGGCTTCAACCTGACCCCCGACGAAGAGTGTGGACAACATTTTTCACTGGTGAAAACGGGTAACATGCATCTGGAGATGCGTTTGAAGCAGCCTCTACCCCGCACTGTAAATATGATCATGTACGCAGTGTTTGACAACATTATGGAGATGAATCAGAGAAGAAACGTTCTGTATTATTATTATTATTAAAATGAACACCATAGAGCTCCACAACCTCATGACGGCTACAGCATGTACCTGTTTCAAGGGGTCTATGCTTGTGACCAGCTGCCTAAATTTAAGATCAAGAATTTACCTGCAATGTACATAATCAATACTCACCCTAAAAATATGCCTGGAGAACACTGGTTGGCTATTTATCTAAGGGAGGATCAACGTGGTGATTTTTTTTATTCCTATGGTCACCCCCCAGATTTCAGACCTTTCCCCCGGAGGATCCATAACTTTTTGCTCAACAACTGTCAAGAAACCCTTTACAATGGGCATCAAGTACAGAGTCTGCAGACCACCCCTTGTGGCCAACATTGTGTGTTTTTCTTATATCATAGAGCTAAAGGCCGAACATACCCAGACATTATGAATCTGTACAGCGATGATTTAGAACAGAATGATACAAAAGTGACAGAGTTTGTCAGGACAATGTATACTGCCCCTTATATACCTGTTACTTATGGAGCTAACAACCCTTGTATACAGACTGGCTGCTCTTGTGAGGATTTTAAAAGAAGTCACGCATGTTAAGGAGAAAAACAGGAATCAGTTTATGAAGCAAATCGTTTATTTAACACACTTATTATACAAGACAAGGTGCATGTTATAAAGAACACATTTGTACAACATTCGAAAAATAAAAGATAAAATAATTACAATCGGTTGTCGGTCTTCATTCACTGTTTTACAAATAATAATAACAGGCTATTAATAAGCAAACCAATGTGTGCTAGATCCTGAGATCCTTCGCTTAGGCTGGGTAAGTAATGAGCAGTTGGGGTTTTAGCTTCCCATTCAGCCTCCCCCTCTTTACACATGTGTATTTTTTGACGTGTCTCCTGGTTAGGCACTGTTGATTGGGGGATGTTCAGACAGGCCATCGCATGTAGGAAAGAATTCCAGCCTACAGGTCTGCGGCTAGCAGGGATCTTATTAGTGCTAGTGACACTCTTCAACAAATCAAACATATGTGATCCTTTGATCAATTGTCCTTTAAAAACAAATTCACCCTGTTCATTCCAAGCCGTTACCCGCAGTTTCTGAACCATTTTGTGCAGGATATATTCAGCATTTCTTTTGCTTCTGGAACGCATGTATCTCAAAACTTCAGTTACAACATCGACCTCTGGCGAGGAGGAAAAGCCCTCAACAGGATCGGTATCCGCAATCACAGCAGCCTGAGCATCAAAACCCTTATCAGCCACCACCCCCTCATCCGCAACCCCGTTTTCTTGAGAGGCCATGGTTAAAGATAAAGTGTTGTAATCTTTATCCCCCTGCCGAACCAGACGGAGATATCGTTGTAACGTGGCACTATACAATTGGGCTTTGGAATGCTGATTTAAATCAACCCTGGCTAATATAGCTTTCATTTCAGAGTCCAAGTTATTTTCGACAGTTTGTCTGAGGGTTTCTGGGCTGACAACATTTTTTCTCAGTTTTTCAAGCTGTTCCTGAGGGACCAAAAACATTTTCTGAGCATGTTCCATTATTAAACCAATCTCGAAGCCAGAAGACTGGTAAGGAAAGGCACAGCTATGCTCAAGAGCGGTCCAATAAACCCCCCGTTTTGATTAATCTTCTTTCTTTTTCTTTTAATAGAATACTTCTTATTAGCGATGATCTTGATAACAGCTTTCCTCTGGTGCGGGTTTAATCTGAACAGACATTCTTATTTATTTCCTTTTCTTTAGCACACTGCCGGCCAAGCTGGAGGGCACAAACCTGTTCTGAGACTAAAGTCTTCCGGGGTTTGTGCTTTTAAGTCGGCGAGCAAGTACCCATAGGGCTTTTTGGTAGTGTCCTCAAAAGCCTCAAAAAAGAACTTTGTCTGTTTGGGGTACATTTGACGAGCCAAGACGGTAACCTGTAGTTTATCTCTGGGATTTTTAAAAATAATTATATAATTAGCATTTCAATGAATAGTGCGGCTTTTTTTACCTTGACATTTTTTTTTTTTAACTAAATAAATAATACTTAAATTCCTATGATGAGTGTACTTTGTGAAGGCTTTTTCCACCTCGCTATTGTCACTGGCCAGTTCCATCAGGTTGTCAAGGACCACTAGATTAGTTTGACTTGGGGGGAACAACTCATCGTCTCACAGCGAGTCGGGGACTCCCTGTACAAATTTCAGATTTTTTGTTTTCGCCGCCAAAGCATCGTAGAGCGGCTGCCAGCAAGAGTAGCACCACACTATGTTGTCAAGATTTTGGGACACAGTCGCTTCCACATTTTCTATGACGTTCTTTATAAGATAGCTCTTACCCGAGTTGGAGGGACCGGCTATAATACATGAAAAAGGATGCTGAAGTCTGTTATCAAAACTACCGCTAATATCCATAAGGTAGAGTGTTATAGTCGGGCATCAACACTCTTTTATTGTACACCACCCTGAACCGTTTGTTTAGTGATCTATTTTCCAACGTGTAACTCTTTTTATTCTGATAGATTCGGTTTCCGGAATAATCTCATGAGGAGGCGCGTCTTTTTTGGTTACAAAACTTTGAACCAGAGTCATCAGAGACTTAATGTTAATGATTTTGTTGTTAGAATGGTTCAGAGTGATCCCCTTAACTTTCATACATGTCTTACCAGCAGCTGTTCTGTACACGTAAGTCTTTGGTCCCCCTGAAACAAACTCCACTATGTGGTCCTGAGGATCTAGCGCACTCGTTAACTCCCCAAGGTAGTCCCCGAGGGGCGGGACCCAATCTCCTGGCCTGGTGACAAAGATCACAGAGTCAGTATCGTGATGCGCTCCTGTAGTTGGTCCATTAAGTTGTACAGTTCAAGCCGGGCGTAAGCTGTGGTAAAAATCGCAATAAACACATTAACGTTACCCTGGTGGGTGGGGAAATCTTTCGGGGTCCACCATTGAACCTGGGCCACTCGGTCATTTATGAATTGAAAGTGGGCTACATCGTGTCTTTGGAAAACATAAATTGTATAAACTGTTCGGGGTTTTTAATCAAGGTGGTATTTAGACGGTTATTTCTCTCCCCAAACTTACCCCACAGATTGTTTAATATCAGTTTGTCTTTTAGCCGGGTTTACCGTTATGTTAGCCGGATCCAGCTGAATCCCTTCCTTTTCAAAATATTGCTGAACGTAACGCTCTTTGTCAGCGTCATCAGCACACCAAGAGGGGTAGCTGGAGGCCTCCTGCTTCCCTTTCAGGTGGGTCATAATGTAATCGGCAAAAAGAGTATCAGATTTTTCAGAAAAATGCCAAACCTCATACACCTTACCGACTGTGTAATCTTTTTCCACCGCCTTGTCAAGCTCAACGCTACACCAGACCCCTGTCAGCGCACTCTATTCATCGCTGTGCGGACAAGAGATCGTCTGATTTTCAGTTTCCACACACGTTCTACACAGAGGGAACATCAATTTTCCCAAGCACCTGCAAGGCAACACGGGCAAGAACAGACCTCGGGGCGGGTATACGGTCAATTTGATCAAACCAAAGTAATGACTGATATCGAGAAAGTCGCGATAATAATGTTTGGAAGTCCCAAGGGATAAATTTTAGTCTTGTTGACAAACGGGTACAAGCTAGTGAAGTCATAGTAATCGACTCTCTCCCCCGACTTTACCTCATAATGTTAACAGATGGCATTGGTCCTCCCCCCAAATAATGCCTCCCGGGGTTCGAGCATTCAGGAAAGTCAAAGGTTTCCATGAAACCCCGCACCCCGCTATAGTATTTTTCTGCAAGAAATTGGCTCGATACATTTTCATACAGAGAGATGCTATAGTCACACATTGTAAAGGGTCGAGCCCAGAGGTATTGATAACCTCGGCTCGAAAACGTACACATGATTCTTTAAGGATCACCACATAATTTTTGCAATAGGCAGCCATCTCCTCTCTGAAGTCAAAACCCCCCCCCTTAACAGCATTGTACCATTTAAAGAAATCTACCTGTTCATGAGGCATCATAGTGTCAACCCCATACCGGTAATAATAGGCGGGCGGATAGGGTCCCCGATAATTTTGAGTGGCCTGAGTGTTGAAAAAATGACAGAACCAGCCTTTCTTCTGAGACGCGAAACACAGAGCTTTAGGCAAAGCGCACAATTTCATGGGGAGGAAATTCAGCGAATCTATGTACCTTTGGTTGAAAGTTTCATCGGTGAAACACATTATCTTGCTCCCCTGAGCAATAATTTTAGGGGGTCACCCCGTTCTCCACCAGATACTTCATCAAAAGGTAAGAATCATAACCCTTAGCATTGTGTGCAATAAACGTGTAATTGAGGTATTTCGGGCTATGGTATTTTATAAAGAAAGCACTGACACAATCCTCGCCGCTGGCCGACCACTCGCGATCCATCATGTGTATACAGTGTATATAATTGGCCACATGGAAGCCTTTTTCCTGGCGACATTCAAAATCAAAAAAGACATACAGTTTATGTAGTGGCTCCTTTTTAACAGACTGAATAAAACATTGGTGTTCACCCTCTAGGGTCAGGTCGGCCTTACAGAGCTGACACCGCTGTTTCGAACATTTGTGGGTCTTGCCCAAACACAAAAAAAAAAAAAAAACGTTTTATGCCAGAGACTAAGAAAAAACTTTTAAAGTTAATTAAATAAAACAGCTAGAACTATAGAAGCTCGATCTAAGACTATTTCAAAGAAAAGGACTATAAAACTATATATACCAGACTTCTCGCTAACAGTTGTATTTCTGTTCACTGTTTTAGGGAACCTGTTTTAGCTTTTAAGTCTAAACTAGACTAGGATGTTTAGCATTTTAAAATAATTATTTCAACAATAGCTTTATCTAAGCCTCGGGATGTTTTAAAATGACTTCCTGGTCCAGCTCAGGTTATTGATTGGACACAGGCGTGTTTGGTATCAAAATGTGTAGCAACTAATCAGAAAGCATTTAGATCAAACAAAATAGTTATTTGGACTTTTGATACACGTTTGATAAATTATATCTGTTAAAAGGATTAGACTATTTTGATTTCACCAAGCGGTCAGACCCCTATCTGTCTCTAGGGGGCTATTAGCATAAAGACCCCCCCCACCTCATTGTGAGCCACGTCACATTGAGGGACATCACACAGACCTCAACCCCCGAGCATTCATTTTAAACTCAGACTTCACGTTATGCGTTTCGTGAGAGAGAGAGGGAGAGCGAGAGAGAGCTAAAATAAATTTTAAAAAAATTTAATGAGGTCTAAAGATTAAGAATGTAAGAGAATAATATGGTATATTGTAACATTTGTAAGCCAGGATAAGGGACTGCTAAGAAAATGAACAATATCTTCAGTTTAAATCTTATGAACTTTTAAGACAGTTAGAAGGCCTTTAATAGAAGGTGTTTAACTAAAAAAAGAATGAACTCATTACAAGATAGATAGAGAGAGAGAGAGCGAGAGAGAGAGAGAGAGAGAGAGAGAGAGAGAGAGAGAGAGAGAGATAACTATTACTGAAACAATGGAGCTATTCTAACTTAAAACTAAGTAGGGGGGTGGTGGGGGGTCACAACCCACAGTACCTGGAACATTCACACTCTGAACATTCACACTCTCCGGCAAGAACAAAGGCCTGCAGAACTAAGCTGCATTTGTGGAGGGAGGGAGGGATAGTGGGGTCATGGGGGATTACACTTCCAGGCTAGAAGGAGGGGGTGGGTCATCGTGGGGGATTAGGGCGACATGGGTGTACACTTCCATCCGGATATGACGTAGGAATAATAAACAAGTGACGTCACATGCCATAAAATATCTGGCAACGCCTATGGAGCCCCCCATTCTACTAACATAATCAGAATACTTTTAGATTACTTTGGCAATACTTTATTTTTTCTTTATTAAAAAACAAAAGCAGCTGAGTTCAAGAAGTGAAACAAAATGTACTACACATTCTAATATGCATGACGGATTGGAAATGTGTTTATTTGTATCCACAGTTCAAACTATTAAAATGGTAATTAAGATTTGTGTCAGTTTAATGATCTTGCATATTTATACATTGCATTTTGTAGTAGTGTATGTGTAATGTCTGTCACCTGTTTCGTGTTGATTAATCAAGTAAATTAGTTGCTTGTTAGGAGGGGAAATAAAGGTATAGGAGAAATGTGAAGAAGCAGGTTGCGATGCGGAGTTAAGCGCCACTCCAGAAGTAATGAAAGAGAGAAATAAGTAAAGAGAGAAAGGGGTTGAGAGTTATCTTTGTGGTCTACTACACCATGGACTTTGGAAAGTAAAACCTGAATGGTTTTGGTTTTGAAGGCGTATGTACCATTGAAAGTGAACCTGATTTAAAGTGGCTATTTTAACTTACAGCGGATAATGTGCAGGTTCACCGACTAAAACCATCTTCTTTTAGTGGTTGTGATATTTTCCCTTTGAATAGTACTGCATGTAAATTATATTTTAAATATTAATGTTATGTTAGTTTAGTGGGGTGGGACATTGGAACTGGAGGATTAACGTAAAGTGTCATTGCAGTCCGCTTGTAGTTTGCTATTGAAACCTGTGTGTGTTGATTGCTGACTGGGGTGTTAGCGCAGCCCACAAGGGTTTGCAAGTGTGTGGATTTATTATTGAGTGATTATTTTTGTTGTTGGTTTGTTATTGCACATTGAGTTTTATTATGTTCTTTGGAATATGTGGCTTTGATTTTAATGTGTTACAGTTTTATTATTAAGCACTTTAGAGTTCCTTCATTTAATTATTTGCTAAACCCTTCTGGGTTGGCTCTCATTTATTGTGCGTAATTAACCTCCCCCTCCTATTAAAGCTTTGATTGCATAATGTCACTTTATATTGATGCTACTGGTTGTAATTACTGGAAGGTGTTTAATTCAATGTGATTTTAATTGGACTAGTAAATAAATATTATTGGTTTTTATTTCTTGTGTAAAACTGGTATTCTTTGAACGCTCTGGTTCCTTCTTCCTTTTATCGCTAATATTCAGACCTCACTGGACAACAAAGGTGGTGGCAGCCATTGCTACCTGAACCCGAACGACCTTGCCTGCAGACAGGGAGTGAGCGTTACACATGCATTTTTAAACAAGTGAAACTTGATCAGTCCCGGCGGCAGGATGAACTCGGCAGGGGGTTGGTCTTTGATTAGTGGGGGGTGTGGGGGGTGTGGGGGGGGGTTTGTGGGGGGTGCAGTTAGTGTTTGAAATGTGTCTGAGGTCTCGGGTTCCCAAGGTGTTGTTGAAGTGTGGTGAGGGTGGCGGGGGGACGGTGGTGTAACGGTCTCTCAGGGGAAGGACTGCAGAGCTTAGGGAGTTTAGGACCCAGGTGCAGTTCACGTAGAGTGGGCAGACAAGACAAAGGGGCTAGGCAAAGACGTGGTCGAGGAAACAAGCTATGGGCGTGGGATTGGGCAGACAGACTAGCAAAGGCAAGACGGAATCGAAACCGGAAAGACAGGAAACAAGGAGCCAGGGAGACGGCTTGGAATCGTAGCAAATGCTGATGAGACTTCACCTGGAGTGAGGGCAATGAGGGGTTTAAGACAAGGAGCAGGAACAGGGAAGAAAGCTGCAGAGCCAATGAAAACACAGGACAGGAGCAGAAGTGCACAAGGGTGTGAGGAATGTTAATTGGGTGATTGATAGGTGAAAAAAGAACAATGAAGGGAAAGGAAAGACAGGGAGACAGCGGCCTCTACTGGAGAGAGAGGGTGTTGGCTTAAAACCCTGACAGGTGGGGGAGTAAAATTACAGGCATCGCACGTCAGTTTTGTAACAAGAATGCACATTACCATAAGATATTTCTACATGGACAATTAATAACTGGATCAAAATAAAATGTGAGGGGGCACAATATTCCAACTGATTTATGTCGTTTGTAAAAAAATGTAAGTGTATCAAGATCAGGCCCCCTTGGCGCTGGGCCAGGAATACAGGCAGGAATATATCCAGGTCAGGACGCCAGGCCATAGGCTGGGCAACAAACACACACACACATACCTATAGGGCAATTTAGCATGGCCAATCAATCTAATCCGCATATCTTTGGACGGTGGACGGAAACCGGAGAGCCCGGAGGAAACCCACACAGACACAATGTAGTTACTTGAGCTGGGACCCGAATCTTAAGTCCAGGTGTTTTTTTATTTATTTTAAATTTAGTCCTCGGAAGTAGACAGTATATTGCCCCATAGGCACATCTTGTATTGCACTTTAATATTTGTTCCATTTTCTTTCTTTGGAAGTGAACAATTGCCTGTACTCCCACAAGTTCAATCCCTGCTCACACACAATGTTGCCACAGCGGCCACAGTTGCAGAGCTGTGCCCCTTCAGATTCCCTACACTTGTACACTTTAATGTTAATTATGTATAAGTAATCAGTAATCTCTTACTCTTTTAAAGAGTAATCAGAATACTCGTCAGACGGAAATACAAGTATCAAAATTCTGATTACGTAATGCCGCTACTTGTATTCTGTTACTCCCCATCCCTGAACCCGGGCAGCACTTGGCCAGCTGTGTGCTGCACCCTGGAAGCCTGTAATAGTATAGCTGGGATTCAAGACATGCTCAGTCCAGATGCATCCTTTACTCAGCAGCCTTAATATTTTACTTTCTGGGCCACCATGGAGCCCTGAGAACTGGTATTTTGTTGTAGCAAGTTTATTACTTGTGTGAACTGCCTATGATAGAAAACAATACAACAAGCAATCATAAAGTTTAATGTTTGAGGTACAATTACATTTATTGAGGTACAATTGCAAATTAAACAATTATAAATACATTGATTTTTATGTTGTAATTATTGCTGAAAGGTGCTATTGTAACGTCCTCAAGGACCAAAGGAAAGGACCCAAGTGCAGGCTTAGAGTTGAAGCAGATAATCTGATAAGGGCAAACGAGAGAGAGTAAACAGGGACAGTCCAGGTCAATCGTTCAAGCAAACAGGCTATTGGGGAGATCCAAAAGGGGTAAACGAGAGAGGGAAGCAAGAGGTCATAAATACACGGTAAGGCAATAAAGAAACAAGGCTCAGAATTGATCCGGGAGAGAATGCAAGACTTCACAATTAAGCTGGGAAACAGAGGGGTTTAAATACTGTGTGGAAGAAAGGGTTTGAACTAGGTGAATGAGTGATTAGCCAATGGTAGGAGAGGACAGGTGCACCTGGAAGGAAAGAATGTGGAGAAACTGGTTGGGCTGGACAGAGGAAAGGAGAAGCACTAGATTTAGTATTCGGGAGAGGGAGACCTCTGGTGGTGAACTAAGGTAGAAGCAGGGGAGACCGTGACAGCTATCAGCAACATCTGGACTCCTTACTTTGCATGCAAGTTGCATTAAAAATGGTTTCTAGTAAGTAAACTGGATCATACATGCAGTCTACATCTCATATGTCTTATTGAAAAATGTATTTTTGCTGCTTTACAAAAAAGTAGACTAAAAAAGTTCTGGATTCAGGCAACTTGAAAATGAGAATTTATTTTTTATGCAGGTTTTTTTTTTTTTAGATTATTATTGATGGTAATAATGTATTCAATACAATTCACAGGCACAACTTCTTGTCATGATTGTGTTGGAAATATGACACCCTGTTTACAAACACATAAAGCAAGGTGGAGATTCCAACAGGAAAGTAAACAAAAAAACAACATCAACAACAAAAAACTAATAATTAATAACTACACATAGATTATATATTATGATACACAGGGCATATTCAAATGTAATTGTAGGAAGAAAAAAATGTGGTGAATGTTTTACAGTATATGTACACTCACCTAAAGGATTATTAGGAACACCATACTAATACTGTGTTTGACCCCCTTTCGCCTTCAGAACTGCCTTAATTCTACGTGGCATTGATTCAACAAGGTGCCTAAAGCATTCTTTAGAAATGTTGGCCCATATTGATAGGATAACATCTTGCAGTTGATGGAGATTTGTGGGATGCACATCCAGGGCACGAAGCTCCCGTTCCACCACATCCCAAAGATGCTCTATTGGGTTGAGATCTGGTGACTGTGGGGGCCAGTTTAGTACAGTGAACTCATTGTCATGTTCAAGAAACCAATTTGAAATGATTCGACCTTTGTGACATGGTGCATTATCCTGCTGGAAGTAGCCATCAGAAGATGGGTACATGGTGGTCATAAAGGGATGGACATGGTCAGAAACAATGCTCAGGTAGGCCGTGGCATTTAAACGATGCCCAATTGGCACTAACGGGCCTAAAGTGTGCCAAGAAAACATCCCCCACACCATTACACCACCACCACCAGCCTGCACAGTGGTAACAAGGCATGATGGATCCATGTTCTCATTCTGTTTACGCCAAATTCTGACTCTACCATCTGAATGTCTCAACAGAAATCGAGACTCATCAGACCAGGCAACATTTTTCCAGTCTTCAACTGTCCAATTTTGGTGAGCTTGTGCAAATTGTAGCCTCTTTTTCCTATTTGTAGTGGAGATGAGTGGTACCCGGTGGGGTCTTCTGCTGTTGTAGCCCATCCGCCTCAAGGTTGTACGTGTTGTGGCTTCACAAATGCTTTGCTGCATACCTCGGTTGTAACGAGTGGTTATTTCAGTCAAAGTTGCTCTTCTATCAGCTTGAATCAGTCGGCCCATTCTCCTCTGACCTCTAGCATCAACAAGGCATTTTCGCCCACAGGACTGCCGCATACTGGATGTTTTTCCCTTTTCACACCATTCTTTGTAAACCCTAGAAATGGTTGTGCGTGAAAATCCCAGTAACTGAGCAGATTGTGAAATACTCAGACCGGCCCGTCTGGCACCAACAACCATGCCACGCTCAAAATTGCTTAAATCACCTTTCTTTCCCATTCAGACATTCAGTTTGGAGTTCAGGAGATTGTCTTGACCAGGACCACACCCCTAAATGCATTGAAGCAACTGCCATGTGATTGGTTGGTTAGATAATTGCATTAATGAGAAATTGAACAGGTGTTTTAGGGATTAGATTTAACAGGAAAGCTTCTACAAAATTATCCAGACAGGAAAAAGTATACTGTAAAACTCACCTTGACACTCTCTCTTTTACAGACCCTTGATCTAAAATGATACAGCTCTGCTCTGGGGCCAGAGACACACACACACACACACACACACACACACACAGCTCTGCTCTGGGGCAGATACACACACACAGCTCTGCTCTGGGGGCAGAGACACACACACACAGCTCGGCTCTGGGGGCAGAGACACACACAGCCCTGCTCTGGGGGCAGAGACACACACACACAGCTCTGCTCTGGGGGCAGACACACACACACACACACACACAGCTCTGCTCTGGGGGCAGAGACACACACAGCCCTGCTCTGGGGGCAGAGACACACACACACAGCTCTGCTCTGGGGGCAGAGACACACACACACAGCTCTGCTCTGGGGGCAGACACACACACACACGCACACAGCTCTGCTCTGGGGGCAGAGACACACACACACAGCTCTGCTCTGGGGGCAGAGACACACACACACACAGCCCTGCTCCGGGGGCAGAGACACACACACAGCTCTGCTCTGGGGGCAGAGACACACACACACACACACACACACACACACAGCTCTGCTCTGCTCTGGGGGCAGACATAGATCTGTTGTCAGAGCAGAGATATACATAAATATGGTTATTCTTGGAGTAATGTAAATGAATACATAAAAAGTCACTCGTGATGTTAGGGAGAAACGTTCAAGAAAAGACGAGAATCAGGATGTGTATGGAAGGATTTTTTTCCAGTACGAGGATTTATTTATAATTGCAATTTTAGCTACCTATCTTAATACATATTGATATGCATTTCTAAAAATATATTTAACCAACTACATATATTTAAATACTTTCCCCCCTGTACCAGCAAAGATGCCTGGTCCTATTATATGTAATACATGTTTAAGCCTGAACTGAACATGTTAATGATCACTGTTCAAAGTTATTAATTATTCTTGATAATCTCAGTATTAATGCTATGCAAAATGTAAATATATAAAACGGTATATATTGTACATACATTTCACGATTAAGATTACAGCCTGGTAGGGTAACGTCTGCTAATTCCACTAATCTTGTTTTCCCGGTTTTTTACTTCAAAATAAATCCACCTCAGAGCTAAGTCCCGCCTCCAAGAACAATTAAGCAACCCAATCAAACGCGTGATCTACGATCCACCTTCTAAAGGCAAGTAACCAATCAGACGCGTCATTCTGTTCTGCCCCTGGGGCAGCGCTGCCCTCAGAACAACGCTGGTTTCCAAAAACTCAACTGAGCTTCATTATCACGTTTTGACACGAAGCTGAAGAGGAAGCTGTACAGAGAGGGTGTTGTTGGAGCCGAAGCTGTACAAATAATTTGCCTGAGCAACCAGAGCAAGTGGCTGGCATTGAGACATAGTAAAATAGGGCACTTGAAGTCGTTGTGGGTTTATTGTTTTGGCATGGGTTTGGCTAACAAAGCCCGTGGGGTGTAGAGACAGGAAAAAATAAAGTCTACCTCCTATTTACCAGATTACCTTGTCGTCATTGTGTTATTATTCAAGGAAGGTAATTAGTTAGCGCACTCGAAACGCTACAGTATTATGCAACATGAAAGCGCTTTGAAATAGCTTCGTCTCTATTATAGCTGTGTACATCAATTCAGTAAACGCTGTTCCAAGGTTAAGGGCTGTCGCAATCCCTTAGGAAGCGAGTGAAGGAGCCTAATCAAGATGTTTGTGCCCTTCAATGCTACCTTCGACAGTATGTACATGTAATGTAACTCTGTGCTGTAAAGGCGGAGACAAGTCAGTTGGGAAAATGTGGCAGCAGCAGGAGTATACATACATAGATACATAATATCATATTATTATATAATCATGATTTAAATATATGATTAGAAAAACGTTTCGGCATTAATTAATTACTGAAGTAGTATCCTATAAAACTAGGAGGTGATATTAAGAACAGTGTATTTCAAAATTATTATTATTATTATTATTATTATTATTATTATTATTATTATTATTATTATATATATTTTATTATTATGTTAATTAAATACAGAGACAGATGACAAGAAAGGACTGCATAGGTACTTTTTCAGTCAAAGGCAAAGACGCTTAACACTGACGCTAAAGTGTGTCCCATTGAGGGCTTTTAGCTTCACCCTACACCCTACACTATCCTCACTCAAGTGCACACTCTGTGACATCAGCACAACGTCACGCAAAGTGTACACTTGTCGAAGGGTGTAGGGAGCAAGTGTGCGATTTGGGACGCAGCCCTGGTGGCTAGCTAGCTAGTTAAGTTACCTCACTGCTGCTGGACTGGAGGACTGACTTCAAATCTTTATTGACTGACCAACCGTAACATCAAGACACAAACTGTGATTGGCCTGTTGAGTGTTGTGGGCGGAATGCTTGACATTTTAATGTATTGCTCCTTCATTTATTGGTCAATTGTCTGTCATCCACATTTTTTTTTCCATGACAGCCTACAAAATTAGTACTCTGTAACGAATGTTATTCTCTTTTAGACTGAATAGAACTCCTATACAATGTATATATATATATTCCTTCCTTCTTAGAACACAAGTATTTTGTAGCAAAAGCTAAGCTATGCATCTATAATATTTTACATAATTCTCTTTAATATCGATTAGGCTGAAAATATTTAATATAGATCTGCCTGCTTCTAGCTGTCACTTCATGTTTTCGTGGTGTTTTTGGCAGAATGGACTTGGTTCTTCAGAAGAGATGTGCTTAGCATTTCTTTATTAGTATCCTATAATGAAGGGTTCAAAGTGTTTGAGCGAACCCAGTCAACAAGAACTGTGTGCTTCCCATTGCGTTACAAACCTTAATATCTGTAAATCACTGAAAAAGTATTACATATTTATATGCTAACTTTTTTAATCAGAAAAATATAGTTCCACTTTGTACCTTTGGTGTAGATTCACTGGATTTTGCAGTTGTTAAATGTTCATCAATCACCAAACTCTGAGATGTTCTGCAGTGTTCTCTAGTTTTGCTTACATAAATGCTCGTCACACTTAATTTCATGTTTTGCATTGTACTGTAGAAAGCATTCTTAAGTGAATGTATATGCTATAAAAATTGCTAAAGCAATATTCACAATAATATTAGCGTAATCTCCCCCCCATCAATTATGAAATGGATGGATGGATGTTTAGATGTGAAAAATAATTACTCATCCTGAAGTAACCTTAGAAAACTCATGGTCAGGGGTCTAAGATTTATTCTTACTATTCTTCTATTAGACTGTGAAATACGCAACCACACAGAAATGTTGTGGTCCTATTATCCTCTTGATCCTTCAAAGATCAATGTTTGAAAGGTACTTCAGGCCATGGGCTCAAGGCTTTTATAAAAATAGAGGCAGAAGTGCTACTGGCAAATGGTATTTTCCTAGAATATGTTCTTCTTGTGAATCAATACAAATTCTGGAAAGCATACTTCTAGAATGAAGAAGAAAGTAGGAACAAATTAGTGCCCACTGCCCTCTAAACAGAGAGGTTAAGCTTCAGCTTTTCACTAAGCTACTATATCTTCATCAGACTACATTTTATTAGAGTGCAACTCTGGGGTGTGCAGTTTACTGTAAGTATGGATTTAACATAAAGTCATGCAGGACTCTCTTGGTTTTTACATATATTTATATATTTTAAATATTTGTTTATATTTTAATAAGAATTCACACAATGTTTCAAGCAGAGATCCAAGGTATGGTCAGAGGTTATGTATCAGACAGCTTTTTTGAACACAGTAACAGCTTAGAGTGCTTTGAAGAGAGTGCCATTATTGCAGCTAAAACATCTGTTGTGAAATGTTCAGCTGGGGCTTCAGTGATTTTTTTATAGCTGGTAATAGCTACTCTGCTGTCAATACAGTATTTGAACCTTTTTGGTGAAAACGTGTTGTTACAAAAAGGACTGAAAGCTCAAAAGGAGAAACTGTACCAAAATTGGCCAGTCTGCTTCTTTTCAGATCCATAATTTTTCTCTAATGTTTTACAGTGAAGCTATTGAAAAGCTTAGTTCCTTGTCCTGGAACCAGATGTTTATTAAAGATCATCAGAAGATGGTGAAAGATATCCCTCAGAACACATACATTCTGATTCGTGAGGTAAACCCAAAATCTTAACCTTGGCACTGTCAATTAGTATTATATTTTGAATCTGTAATCTTTTTTGTGTTAAGTGTAACTAATACAAAATTAAATAAAACCGTCTTGATACTTGTTATTGGTGATACTGGTTTAATGAAATCCTTGACTAACAATAATTTGAAACCACATAAAACAGAAACTCAATTGGATCCATGTTATATGACTTTAAACATTGGTGATGATTGTAGCCATTACACCTCCACAATTTAACCAAGGGCAGCATTAAATAAAAAATGCTGGCGCTCGCAGAAGCATTTGCGGCATGTCTGCAAATGGAAATCGCACTGCTAAACTATCATATTTAGGGCAGGATTAAATCAAAGCTTTGACCCACCCACTAATAGTAAACTACAAACCTGTACATCATAGTGGTTACATTTCTGATTAGAAGAAAGTGTCATCTTACTAAAAATGAAGCCACAACTGAGTACAGTTCTGTAGTTTTCTATTAGTGGGTGGGTCAAAGTTTTGATTTAATCCGGGCCATAGACCACTTTTCTTTGTATTTTGAAATTATGATTTATCATAGTTATTGTGCTTTTACCCCGGGATCCAAACAGAAGGCTTAATCCTAATCCCATTATTAGAAATGGCTATTCTGTAAATTATGTAAATATTTTATAAACTGGTATTACTTGATACTTGGCAATTAATTACCTGTTTATTTACTTTATCTTCCCACTACCAATCAATGGTGATGAAAGAACATCTACTGACAGTCTGAATTACAAATCATATGTTCTGTGTGCATTTAAGTAGGCTAATTTATTTGCTGATCATAGCTGGGGAGTTTGACTCAATAATATAGATATACATATAATTATATTAAGCTGTTTGCTTATAAGAAGGGGGATTATGTAAAGAAAATGTAGTTAGTGTTCTAGTTTTACAGATTTGTGGACATTATAAGTGTACTGCAGTAGGCAATTAAAAAAGTTTACTTGGTGGTTGGGAAAATATACAAGCTTTAAACTTTCCATCCATTATAATTTGTTTACATTTCATTGTTTGACAGGAATCACACACCAGAATACTGCAAACAACTATATAGATGTCTATTTTACTTGTTTTATTCAGATTTAATACATTTATTTTATTGATAATAAACTAGCTATTATAACATTACCATTGCTCTATACAAGACAGTGGTGCACTTTCACATTGACTTATTAAAATATGGAAAATGATTCCTTGTAAGCAGCACTATGTGGTGACAAGCTGGAGGTGAACACTTTTGTCACAACAATGCAGGGAGAAAAGGAATGTATAAAAAGGCTTATAACTATGGGCAGGATTAAATCAAAAATGTTTGCAAGGTGTGAATGCGAAGATTTGTGGAAGAGTTGCAGGAGGGAATCTCACAGCTCAGCTCCTCGCTGAATTAAATCTAAAATATGAGGAATGGGGAGGAGACGTGGTTACAAAACTCATAGTGGTTACATTTATCATTAGCAGAAACTAGCAACTAAAAATAAGCCACAGCTGTTCATGGGAAAGCAGCTGTTTCCGCCACTGAACAGTGATGTGTACATCAATACAAAGTACATAATTTTAATATCACTCGATGCTATCTACTGTAAAAAGCAATAAGTACAAGCTTTATGCTCGGTGTCTCAAGGTGCAGTACTGACAGTAGACCCTGTGGTGCAGCGCACCTGTGCACTTGCCATATCTTTACAAAGAATGTATACACTGTAGCCACACTGACAAAATATGTAATGAAGAAACCAGTGTTCAATGTTTACATAAGTGAAATATATGATCGTGCTACACAGATATATTTACACTTGTACCATTGTCTAAATTGCATCTCCATACATAAATACTCTTTACAGTACACCTCGGAATATACCCGGTTGTGTGTGTGTGTGCGTGTGTGTGTGCGTGTGTGTGTGCATGTGCGTGTGCGTGTGTGCGTGTGCGATCCGACCACACCGAGCCTGCTTCGTGTACTGTGTGTGTGTGTCAATGTAACATGTATAGTTATCACTTCCACTTTGTATAATGTGCCTGGGATAAAGGCAAAATGTTGACCACCCCCTAGAAGATTATCTGTTCAGACAGTTATATAGCTTATATTTGTTTCCAATCCTAAATGTATCGTTGGCTTGCAAGTTACGCAACCATATATGCTTGTAACAATATTCCATAAATATCATCCAAACGTCTCCTGTCCATGAGAGTCATTAAATCTGGACAAAATTAATCTACAATTCTGTGTACATTTAATTCATGGTTGAAGTACAGTACAGAATTGAATGTCAAAATGCAAGTGAATTTTGTTAATGAAGGCATTACACCATATTTATTTGTAATCAGTTATACTCCCCAGTTAAATTATGGACTGTTACAGCTTTATTAGATTAATGTTAATTTATTAATCATTAAGTGATTAAAACGGTTATCCTCAGCCCTGTTCCTGGAGAGTAATAATCTAGCAGATAGTCATTAAAACCTTAAATTTATAAAGACTATGAAAACATAATTATGATTAAATAAGCAGATGATTAAGTTATTCAATAATTTAGACATAATGTGGAACAAACACTTGAATATCCATCAGTCCTCAACAACCAGTTTCCTTAATTGAACAAATTACTTAAATGACCAGAACAATTTTATAGGTTTGCAAATTGGACATTTAATGACAGCTCAGTGAGGACCACTGCACAACCATCTACATTTTCTAAATATTTTCATTGACCTGAAGTGAGAGAGTGACCTTAAACAAGCAAGAACCTTAGGGGCCAGTCTTCTTAATTTTGTGACTCACTTTTGGTTTCAAGTCCTCTCATTAACCCATCTAACCCATCAATTGGGTTGCATCAATATTAAATCATTTAAAATACAAAAAATGCTTTTTTTAATGGAGTTCAAATGGAATGACCTGAATACTAAAAATAGACACACACATAATAAATGCTGTTACAAAGATGTTTAAAACATCACAATTCACCACTATGATCCTAGTGATGCCTGGATATAAATCAAAATCAAATCCATTACATGTATTAAAATACTTTAAATAAGAGTTCTAAAAGAAGCATTGAGGTAATGTTGAATTTCTGTAAAGCAGTGAGAAATATATGGCAAAATAACAATTTCTTGATATGATTTTAAAAATGTATTATTGACAGGGATTATTAAGATAGTTTTGTTTTTATGCATTAATAAAGTTTCACTGTAGAACCATCCTGTGTACTAGTGAATCTATAAATACTTGTTTATAAATGCGAGTTATTGATTGAAATGGATTTTACTGAATTTTTCCCCATCATTTTACTTTTTATCTTTGGTACCAAGATTTGCAGCATCATCAGAACACAATAGTACTGTGTTTCCATTTAAAAAAAAAAACATTTTCAGTATTTATATCTGTTTCTTTCATTTTATTTTTCAGATGCCATGCAAGGCGGTGTTGGTGATTGTAACATAAATGCATTTCATTTGAAGACCAAACTTGTTGGATATGATGGTATCAGCTGCCAGGGCATCATTATTTTTTGCTTTATCAAGGCCCTTTAAGTCACAGGCTAGTAAAATTAAATATTGCCTAGACTTCTTTTTAACATTCTAACATCTCACTTAACTTAATCGTGGTTGGGTCCAACTGCTTGTCTTTTCTGACAAAATCAACTGGACTTTGACCCCTTGTAATTGGAAGGATTGGAATTGGGAGGCAGACGATGTTTTCCTGATTGCTTCTCTTCCATTCCTTAGAAACCACCTTTCTTGAGTCTTCGGGTCACAGCAGCGAGTGGAAGCTAATCATCCAACCAAAAGCAAACAAACAAAAACACTTCAGTAACCACTGAAAAAACAGCATTCTTTTTCTGTCAGTTTTCAACATGTCGTTCCATCCAGTGACACGACTTCCAAACTCCATCCTACCGACCTGTGCTGTGTAGACTGGTCAGCAATAATCACAGGATGTAAACATGAATTTCCCATTTATTCCAGTTTCACCTGGGATACAACCAGGAAGGATTCAACTCCTTGTATTGGTCATCTTTGGTGTCCATCTCCCATTCTTGTGTTCTCAAAGCTTCTGATGACAATGTCCCAAACCTGAGAGAGCACTGTCAGTCACACATCACACATGAATTTCCATTCTCCCGGAAATCATGAAAATGACACTTGCCATCTCTGGGTGAAAGCGGTGAGCTCACATGGGTTTATCACAAGCATTTTGCTACTCTCTATTTCATCCAGAGCCATTTCACTGTCAAGGCAGAAGTGAGAGGCTAAGTGCTCAATGTGGGTACCAGATTTCTGCCATCTCTGTAACACAAAAACAAAAATTAAATGTAAAGAAACATACATAATATATAAAAAAACTGTACAAATTTTAAGGGCTGTGGTTACTAAAATGCTGTAAACAATAAAGCAGAAGTCTGTTAACCTGGTAAATTTACTTTAGTTTCCTATTGAATTGATGCGAACGTATAGATATACAATTAATGATCATAATTAGAAAATTAAATTAATTTAAAAAGGAAATGTATTATTTGCTATAAAACAAGACAAAACACAAACTCTTAAGACTTTGAGATTTAACTTGTCATGTTAATATTTATGCATGAGACGAGTTCAGCCACCTGAGTGATGATTATTATTTATAATTAGAAATATTCAGGTTTGATTAAGGTTTCTGGTGCAATTCAGACAATATTACATGTGAAATATAAATATGTATACTCCTTACAAAATAGAAAAACAAATATTACATTATGTTTCATTCTTTTTAGAAAAATATTCCAGTACAAGGTTTTTCCTTTTTCTAGTAGGACTGCTTTCCTCAGCTCTGGATTTTATACCCTATAGAACAACAGAACAAGAGGATTTCCATCGTTGAAATCGGGTTAGTAAGACCTTGACAGACAGATTTAATGGTTTCAACTCCAGCCGAAGCAATGCTTAATTCTCTCAAACAGGGCTTAAAATGAGGATGACTAGGCTCATTTGCTACCAAGACCAGTGGTTGCCAAGTTGTGAGTCCCATAGATGCTAGTCCAATCACACAGACACTCACTGAGGAATGCGTGTTTAATTCCAAAGAGAAATACCCTAATTGTGTTAAATGTATTGAGGATGCATTTCTATACCCCAGTAGTACTATAATGGAGGATCTTGATATTACAAGCCATCATCGCAAGACCTCGAGAAAACTGGTTTGAAATACTCAAATCTTAGTTAAATGATCTCAAGTTGAAATACTTTCTTGGATGTCCTTAATGAGCCACTATATATATTTTTTCACTAATTTGAACTTAAAAAATATGGTTTAATGCAGATGGAAAGTAATTTTTGCTGTGCTTCTGTTTAACACTGTCACCACTAGATGTCTCTATTGTAATAATTTTAGTCTACAAATGTGAAGTAGAGTTCGTTTTGTTTTTCCAGCTGCAAAATCAATTTTGCATCAACAACACCAACAATAATAATCATGATCATGATCATAGTATTATAGTTATTTGTTGTTCTTCTATTATTCAATTTCTTAGCAGACACCCTTATCCAAGGCAACTTGCAATTGTTAGAATTTATCACATTATTTTTACATTAAACTACGAATTTATACAGCTGGGGTTTTCCCTGATAACGTACTAAAATCCTGTTTAAAAATCAAACAAAAAAGGAAGAAAAAATACCAGTGAAAAACAGCAGTTGCCCCAGTTTAATAGTCGCTCTGTCCTTAGAGGCTTGTGATATATTTACATTTGACAGGAGGACCCTCATGGTGCTTGATTATGCTGTTTAAAATACATAAAGGTGCATTTTTAAAAATTCATTACATTAAGTTATTTTAAGAATACATTTCTAGAATTTGAATGGCTGTGACATTTTAGGAGAATTTAGTGGATGTATTTTAAAAAGCAAAATAATATAATGTCTATAATGTCTTTGTTAGTACCAACCTAAAAAAAAACAACAAGCAATTATATAATTTGTGCAGTGTCTTACTAATTTCCCAGAGGAGAAGCCTGAGGAAAAACAACAACAGTTTTAATTGGGTATCCTTGCAGAATTTCCTTGGACTTGAGCTTTTACCAATACACGTGTTAAAGAGGTATGGGTTATTAGTTTTATTCAACATTGACGTTCAAACAAACACATGTTCTTCAGGTGTGCCACTTCATCTTGCAGTTTAGGCAAGCACAGCCTTCTCATTTGAACATTAAAGACTCAACCAGAGGTTTATGAAAATATACCTTGTTAAAAAGCTTGTCTTTGCTCTCTAGTGATAGAGAAAGTTTAATATATAAAGTGACATTTAACATTTGTGATTATTTTAAACAATTATTTGCTGATACTTCCATATGAATCAGAATCCTGCCTCCCACAACTGCTCAGTGTTCTCATTAGTTGCAGTGGTTATGCCAGCATTTGCCCATGACTGTAATACTTTATAATAATTAGTCATTTTGCACACACTTTTATCCAAAGTGACTACAAGAGACTGCTCTTGCAGAGTGTCCTTGATTTTGCATTTCATCCAAAAGACAGAGCTCAAGATGCTTAAATAACTAACACACAGTGAGACAGTGGAATATAAAATCTCCTGTTCCTGTACAAGCCTTTTGTCCTGTCTACTGGACAGACCTTAGCTTCCTAGTTCTAATGATAAAATATAAGCCTTTGGGGTATTTTTAGGAAAACCTTTATGGATTATTTTAAGAAGCTCTACTGATATATTTGGAAGTCCATTTATAGTAAAACAATACTTTCAATAATGTAGAAACTGTAATAATTATATTCAAATAGTACTCTTATGAGTTCATAGAGTTTGTAGAGTAATTTTGCAGCTTTTCCCATGGTTTGGCATTGCTTTGCCACCTATTAAACTACCCATGTTTATTGTGATTTCAATTTGTACACTTTCATTCAAAATGTATAGGTTGAAACTATAAGTATTAAACCAAAATGTTTATAAAGTTAAAACCATTGTTATACATGACACATTGTTCATCTTAATAATAATAATAATAATAATAATAATAATAATAATAATAATAATAATAATAATAATAATAATAATAATAATAAAAGTCTCAAAAGAATATTAAATACATTGTGTCATACTGCATATACATATTTGGACAGTGACACAATTGTCATCATTTTGGCTCTGTATGCCACCACCATGGATTTGAAAGGAAACAATCAAGATGTGCTTTAAGTGTAGACTTTCATCTTTAATTTGAGGGCAGTTACATCCAAATTTGGTGAACAGTGTAGGAATTACACCCATTTTTATATGTGGTCCCCCCAATTTTAGGGGCTCAAATGTAATTGGACAAACTAACATAATCATTAATTAAATTGTGAGTTTCAATACTTTGTTGCAAATCCTTTGTAGTCAATGACTGCCTGAAGTCTGGAACCCATAGATATCACCAGCGGCTGTGTTTCTTCTCTGGTGATGCTCTGCCAGGCCTGTACTTCAGCTGTCTTTAGTTCCTGTTTGTTCCTAACTATGTTACCATGGCTGAATTTAAAATAAAGGTACTAGTATGCCCATATGTTCAAAATGTAGCTTGTGCAATCAGAACCCCCACTTGGAATCAAACCTCACACACCTCCAAGTACTTAATTTGCATAGCCCCACATGAGCGACAAATCTGCTATGCCTAACGAGGGATTAGAAAACTCCACCAAATCTAAAGGGAATGCCGCCATAGTAACATTATACACTCTGTTACACCCTCCTATTCTATTCTTCTTCTTTGAATTCTGCAGCAACCTCAGCAACTTAATGGCATCAATATCATTGATAAAAGTCACAGAACCATTGCAGCATGTGTGGCCAGAGCCGACTCGCATCCAAAACTGTTTGTGGCCCACTGATCCAAGGTCTGTGTGGTCTACCAAGTTTAGAGGGAATGATGTCACGGTATCAGCCTCATTTGTACGGTTCAAATGCAGTATTTTGATAAGTGAATGTTAAGCTTTGGGTCAAAAACTCATCAGATTTAACATTAAAAGAAATGTGCCCATGGAAGGACAGCATCAATCAATCAAAAACACAAGATCACTAAAAAGACAGGACAAAATTATGAAAACACATAACTCCTTGCCCACTTTCAAATTTAAACCAACACTTCCTGTGCAAATGTGAATTACCTCATCCTATATCTGTAGAAAAGTGCAGAGCATTTACAAATGTGGGTCCCAAGAAGCTGAAAACATGTTTGGGATATTTTAGATTTATCTCGATTCAGTCTTCAAATGTCTACTGTTATACGGAATGTGTTTTGAAAAAAAAAGAGTGTGGACTCTTACTTCCAGGAAGGCAGAGACATGAGAGCCATGGATTTGATGTACTTCTCTTGTTCTGTAACAATAGCACACCAACTGTATGTATATGTGACGAGGCTCATTGTGTATATGAGCTCCTTACGGTGACGCAAGTCCACTGTGAAATCAGTAGAGATTATCACTCTCTGTGTAGGGAGGAGAGCTCAGATTCGAACCCCAAGCAGGAAGCTCCGACCTACACACTCTACCTATGAATGGCTAATTTGTATATGAACTCCATTGTTTTGGCTTCATTTACATGGCTATAGTTAACATCACCACTTTTCAATAAATGCAGCTCATGTAAATCTCAATTAGTGTTTAGCTCAAGCAAAATGTCTTGGGTATGATTTGAACACAACAAACTGTTACATTATGTTAGTCACCCTGGATAAGTGCGTCTGCTAAGAAATAATAAAATAATAATAATAATAATAATAATAATAATAATAATAATAATAATACTGTGAGCCCAGTTACTCAAATTAAACAATTTGCTCTCAGTTTAAAGTGAATTACATAACTCAAATGAAGGTAAAACATTATGGCTCATATTTTTGATTGCTTGACTGTACAAATGTGAAGTTTTACATGACTTTGAATGTTGACTTTACGTGTCTTTTATTGGTTATTTTGTTTTTATCTGCATTGATCTTATTCATACTTATTTGTTGACAGTTATGCCAAAACCATTTCCAAATTTTGCATTATGCTGTCTGGATCCTGGTATATTTTTCTCTCAGAGATCCTTCTATTGACTGAGGGGCCAAGGATTGATAAGGCAGGTTGCTGGTCTACTTTGTTTCAGGTTAAAAATATGAAATGATTTAATCTGTATTAATATTAAAATAGTTAGGAGTTGATAACATTACATTACTTTCAGCAATATTTAATTTGTAATGTGGTGACCAGTATCAGTACCAGTACCAACACTCTTCTAGAGTTTTATATATTTTTTTACATGGCTATCCTTAATTTCCAGGAAATGTTGTAGTCTTTGATTGCCTGCCCACAAGACCTAATTACCCACTCATTAGTTTTATAATGAGTGATCAAAAAAAAATTAGTTATTCTGCTCTAGTTCTCTTTCACCTGCATAACGTACATATTGTAAATTATTCTCATCTCCATATCAGACTGCATTAATTTATGTTAAATTGAATTCGTCATGTCTCATTGCAGGATTTCAAACATTACACTAATTCCAAACCCCATTAGGAGACCCACTCTGAGGTCTTCAGACTTTGCTTTCAAACTGCCAAAAAAGGACATAGCTGAAACTTTTTTCTTTCTCATTTTCATTTTTTTAGCAAACCACTGAGAACAACAACAAAAGTTTCTCTCTCAGAATAAAACACCAGCTGTCTGTAATGCCTGAGAGCCAGGAGCCTCTGGGACTGCTCTCAAGGGCCTGCTCTCTAGAGCTATTGGAGGCTGTAATTGAAAGTTGATTTATGGGTTGTCAGACGTGCCATTCGGGGGTTTCTGACTCCAGACTTGAGCAGCAGACAGTGTGGGCTGGGGATACAGGGCCATGTTGTGATGCGTTTACCTGTTTCCCATCTCCTTCGTTGCAAGGCATGAGCAGGATCTGTGAGGCCGGGTAGGTGGTGGAGAGCGAGAGGCAGTGCTGCAGCTGGCGGATCTGCTGGCTGTGTGTGTACGTCCATTCCTGAGATTGAACACAACAACACAGCATAATGTCAGTTTGGCTTGTGCAGACATCACAGCCTTTTTCCTCTGGGTCACACTTCAAACATTCCTCCCAGCTGTTCCCATCAGAGTTACTAGTGGGGGCTTCATCTTTCCCTTGGTTGTGACTAAGTTATTTTGTTTTGGTGGCAGTTGGAACGACAACAAAAGTTACAGGACTGATTCGATTAATTTTACTATTATGTGGACAGTTTAACCACAATGGAAAAATAGACTAACGTTTGTGACCAGTTCCTCCAGTGCCTTTTTGGGAGTACAAGTGAATGACAATTTTTGATGTGAAAATCAGGGCATGGAATTTGAATATATTTATATATATATATATATATATATATATGAATTTGTTTTATTGACACACTGTGGGGTGTAGTCAGGAATGGCAGCTATATATAGAGGGAATTGATCCCCCTGCTGGAACATGCTTCCCCAGCCTCTATAGAATATTATTGGGAGGACATTTGTCCCTTCAGGCAAGCCGACACACGTGCAAACCATCAGACAGGTACATTTAATCAAGGCCACGCCAAAAGCACATCGCATTGTACCTTTGGGGTAGTGCAGGAAGGCATTTGGGAGAACTTTTGTGTGACAGATTTACAGAGTATTGTTAGACTTTCTGGACATTGACCCTGCTTTGTTTGAGAAACTGATTAGGCAGTTCTATGACTGTCCACCACGGATTGCAACCATGAGCCAGCCTGCCGGACTGGCACCTTCACATCAGGAAACCCAAGTGCCCAAACCTGGGCTAGGTTATATATAAAAGGGAAGATGTTTTGCAGGAGTACGAAATCAAGGGTCCAATGTTATTTGCATCAGTTAAGGATTTGTTTTGTGAAAGCATTTAATCTTTGATGATATATATCATTATGGGCCTTCCACCATACATTTGCAAAGTCAGGATTGCGAAAATGCAAATGAGATTATGGGAGAAAAATTCTAACAAAACCTACAAAAGACAGAAAATTGTGAAACTTACGATTGCCTGATTATATATATAAAAAAAAAGATAGCATGGTTTAACTCTATTCTTGTCACGGTGATTACAATGTAGAAACCTCATTTACTACAAGAATGAGTGATTGTGCATTTTTTAATTTTGTAATTGCATTACCCTATTCAATTAAATGAAGTCAAAATTGAGCACTGCAGCCACAGCACTAAAAGATGCTTGTATTCATCAGAAAGCATTTTAATTCCTTGTGGTCAGAGTAAATTAAAATTAGACTTTTTGGACAAACCTGCTGTATATTTGGCTCAAAAAATGATAATATTTTTTCAAGACCATAATTTCCTCTGTGAAGCATGGAGGTAAATCACTTTTGCTTTGGGGCTGTTTCATATCCCCCGGTTCTGGTGCCCTTATTAGAACTGAGGGAAGGATGGATTAAAAAAATATTAAGAGTACAAAATCTTCCACCATACTAAAGTGGAGTGGACTGTGAAGTAGATCTGAACATCATGTATTTAGACATACAAGTAAAAATGTTTGATACTTAGTCCCTATAGCTTATAGGTCTAGGTGAGTATACAAAGCAATATCTAGTCTTAGTCTGTTGGGAAGTTGAGGAAAAACTATGGATATTGTGTTTGTTTTATTGTATATAGTCTCTAGCTAAAAAAAACAACTTCTGATTGAATAAGAACCTCCTTCGTCTATCGATCTGTGCAACATGACCCAATTAATGAACTGTGTTGAATGATTAATATACAGGAATTGTCCCCTTAATAACAACATTCAGTGTTTTGAATATTCTATCCCTTGCTTCCATTCAACCTGGTGTGGAAGCTTGCAGAAGAGTAATATGCATATATGCACACAAAAACTTGATTAGCTTTCATCCTGTGTTTCGGGGAAAAGACACCTGGGGGCAAGAAGAAAACAAGAAGAGGACTAGACCTTAATTGAAAGCAATTAAAAAGAGATTCACTGAATACAGACGCTAATGAGCATGTTCCTTGCAGTCATGTACTGGGACTCTTAGTCAAGGTCACATGATGCAGGTTTACAAATACACACTGCTCCACATTTTCTTGGAATAAACAATTTCAGCTAAAGGGGGTACCTATACAGTACTATTAATTCAATGGAAGATGTTCAGAAATATGCTGTTTAACCTGTGGAAAATTAAGCATTGTGGAATAAGAGTTTTTTTTTTTTCTATGAGCAGTTTACTTTTTACTCACTCCAAATGTCAGTTTCCACAGGTGAAAGACAAGGACATTGATACATGAATTTGAAAATTACATACTCATCCACTCACTTTAAAAACAGTTCAACACAGAAACTGTTATCATCCACAGAAAAGCATGGACAACCAGAGTGATTCTTTATTGAAATAAACTACAAAATAGTACAAATATAGAAACTTTTTTCAATGTTATACTTTACTCTTTTGAGTGTGACGTATACAGTATACAGAAAGGCTGAAAAAAGAGATGGAGTTTCTATTAAAGTTACCATGTCCTTGGATAAGCTGGATTGCAACACTCAGTAAGTGGTTTGCACCACTTGTAAAACTGCTTTAAAATGCATTTTCAAAGAAAGAAATATCAGCCAAGTTTATCTTGATTTGTCTATTTTGTTTTGTATTGGCATATAGCATAAGGCAAGGGGTAGGGGTTTGGTGAAGCAGTTTAAAATATATTTTTAATGATCATCAAAATTACACTTTAGAATCTTACATTTAGATAGACATGCATTAAGTGAAACATTTCACTTTGTATTGATTCTTTAGACATATGACAAATAAGCTTCTTGCCAGATATTTGCTTTGTTAAGCTTGGATTTTGTAGACCAGTAGATTGTATAGTATTTCTGGACAATATGAATGCTATGGTCCTGGGCATTCAATAACACGGTAATGCCTTGTGTTGAGAAGTTGAGAATAGTGTTGAAAACACTTCAGACCCTGCACGGTGTCCTGACCTCAATCACATAGGGTACCTGTAGGTTAACTGGAAAAACAAACCAGGAATAGGCTGCAAAGACCAACGACTTTAAACAAGAAACTGTGTTTTTCTAGTCATCTATCAAAAGGACTTCAGCAATCTTTTGGACCAAGAGGAGGCCTACCCCATTTCATAAAATGTATTGTGTTCGATGCTTTTCATTTTATATTGTATATGTGTCAGTGAATAATGTTTGTACTATCTGTTTTTTGTTATACATCTATATATAATTTAGAAAATATAAAAGAAAAATCCTTCTAAGTTCCTACACAAAATACCATTCATTGGAAGAAATATCCCCTCTTGTTGCATTTTATGATGGTGGGGGAAGGAAACAGCCTAAAAGATAAATGGAGAAGCTGGAGAAGAATGAAAACAGTGCATTCACAATCTTGTATAGTGGGTAGAAAATAAATCCAAATGGCCAGATTAAAGTGTACCTTTCTATATACAATAGATACGATTTCCATTTAATAATTCAAAGAGGTTTCAAGTCAAAGCACTTCCACTGAAGCGTTGAAGGGGTCCTCATTCTGTGAGTGGTCTGGAATAACTGCTAAGGTGAAAAAGTAAAATCAAGATGATTAATGATATAAGTGTATATGGCAATATGGACAATATATTACTTTGGTTTGTATTTGATTAATGAATGTATTATTTGGCATACTATACACAAACTATTGTTTAATTAAATGTTCTAAATTAAATTAAATGGGTAATAATAATATTATATACAGAATCAAAAATAATTAAACCATTTACAATGAAATAAAAAAATATCAAAATTAATAAAACGCAGCTGTATAAGTTTTAGAGTTTATTCCTATCCCTGTATTTTGAAAAAATAATAAATTATTATATTGCTTACCAGTTAACTTCATAGTTCATTAATTCATCTATCAATAGGTACTGAAACTAATGAGGGGAGACCATAGGGGAGACAATTTATCTATGATCTACATACATAAATAATTTTGACACCAAGGTATATAATACTTATAACAAGTAGTGATATTTTCATGCTTAGATCATAGTCACATCTCTATTAGTAAAGTCAAAATCTATTGTTAAAGTGCCATCTGAAAGCTGTTGCATCTTACCCCAGGTTGGAGTAACTGGTGTTCAACCTTCACCAGCCTCTTTCTGGAGCAATAACAACCCGTCATTGCAACTTACTCTTGCTGTTACTTGCCCCAGTTTCCGCAACTTTTCTACCAATATACTGAAAGGTTGAAATAGATCAATTTTATTAGCTAAGCCATTGTATACATTTCAACCCCCAAACCTGTCAAAGTCAGTAGATCATCAACATATTTGCTGTTCCGCTCAGTATAGAATTATTGAAGCTAGAGTGAAAAGCTCAATAAATAAACTTTATACATTTATGTATTTTATTGAAAATGGTAGAATTTATCTTCCATACTTCCCAGCACAGCCAGGGTAGCACACAAAGTTACAATAAATGTCAAGTATATCTCCATTGCCAACTACAATTTTCTATTTTCTATTCTTGTATGTCCCATCCTGTTTTTTTTCTTTGTTTGTTCATCGTAAAGAAGTGTTTACTTGCCCTCAAAATTATTGTTCATATCATTATATATGTTTTGTAGGTGCATATTTGGTTTTCCATGTTTTTCCAAACTTATTGCGATTGTTCATAGAGCTGCCACCTTTTGTGGTTTTCAGGAAACAGTTATTGTACTGCAGAAGATAGAAAGTGTCATACAGATGTTTCTTTCCTGTCCATGGCTCGATCTCTTAGGAAAAAAATAATTGGCCAGGGATTATTGTATTGTTTATTTTCTACAGATTGGTAGAGTTTTTCTGTTTGTAAATGGGAATAATAAATCTGTAATGTGAATATAAACCTGTTAGTATGGTTTAATTTAGTTTGAATTCCCCATTTTAGTTAGGCTTTTAACTGAATAATTGTCTCATTGCATTTTAGTAGGACTGATATTATGTCCCGATAATTTGTGACCACCATTGTATATGTAAATGTGATACATTTGGATCTACTGGTACTGCACTTTTATATTTTCAATTTTTCCAAGTATTTTTCTTATTCAAACCACTGCTTTACTTTATGAAACATGTTTTATCAGCTTTTAATGCACAATGAGTAAAATGTTTTTGTATGATATCTTTTTTATTTGGGCTTTTGAAAAAATCTCATACTTTTGAACATTTCCAGTGGAAACTGACCTTGGGTTGTTAATAGAAGGCTCATAAAATATTTACATGCTCTTGCAAATAACTGAAGATAAAACAAAAAAACAAAAAACGCTGGTGCAGTAGTTTTACATTATGTAGGTCAATTGAGTCAATATTGCATACATGGAATCTGACACTTGCAACCGATTGATACGTTCTCTCATTATTCCTGGGCCACAAGTGAAATGGTGGCACGTGGTGACAGCTACAACCCCAAGAGAGGTCAATTCTAGGTCATCAATTCTGCATGTTGTGCAAAGCTCTTTGCAGGTTTACTTTTAAGTCTACAGCACTATTTTCTATTGCCTCTGTGATGCTCAATGAACTGTGAATAACTCTTCGGCACTAGCAGTTCTATGGCCCTGCAAAATAACAAGTAAACAAAATTAATTGAAATGTCAAGATGTATCTCAATAGCAATAACCAGGGTCCGGTTCAATCCAAGTGACGTTTTTATCTCCTGATAGAGACTGTCACTCAGGGTGCCCTATGAACTACTCTTGGAGGATAGCAGCCCACTCTCACAATGGAGCGCAGAGATAGAGAATGTCAGCTCGTGGTTCTGCATTTCAATTCTTGAAGCACCGATTTTTCGCAGAAGAATGGTTATGAGACACTGTGCTTATCTGAAAACATGGAACGTCTTCACCCAGAGCTAAAACAGATAAATTGAATTCAAAAGTAAATCTAATATAACTTAAATCGTAAATCGTAACCATGGAAGCAGTATCCTCTTTACAATTTGCAGCTGACCAAGTCTTCTAAGAGCCCTGCCTCTAGCCCAGGTTATGTATGTGTATTGCTTTTGTCACATTGCAGCCCCAAATAGGATTTACTCCTAACTCCTGTGATTAGACTCTTTCAGCTCATCTAATCTCTAATAATGAGATATTGAGACATAAAATACTAAAATATTGTGCTAAGGAGGTTTGCATATTTGTACTAAGTAGAATGCATATAATTGTAAAATGTTTATTGTGACTTCTTGTTGTCATAAACAATAACTGAAACCACGTTTATATGTTCATGAATTGAAAATACAAAAGAAAACATGGTTTAATATCCCATTTGTCAACCTCTGTACCACTCATTGCTCAGCAAAACCTTGAAATAGTGAGTGACACTAATCTTAGCCTCTGAAAAGACAGTAAGGTGACAGACCGTGGTTATCCGCAGTAAGTGCTGTTGCACCGCATCTCTGTGATGTATGTCTGTGCTGGCTGCTAGTGCTGACAGTGAAATATCAGCACTGTTTTGGTTGGTAGGTCAAGAGTACAGGGAAGAGAGTCACTCATGTTTCCAAAGTGAATTCCAAAAGAGTACAATGCATCTTGCACAGAAAAAAAAAGGTTTATTAATAGCTTCAGAGAGAATGTAAATCTTAACCTATGTTTTTTCTTAGCTTAGCTTTCTTAAAACATCAATATTGTTATCCAAGGTCCCACATACCTGATTCAGAGCCAGCACTCCTTTACTGCCGATGCAGGGTCCTAGTGTGAGTATCGGCATATCCTGCCCTTCTTCCTTGCGAGACCCAAGGCAGTTCTGCCTCTGCTTGATCACCCCAGACTTGGAATCTGATTCATCTGGGATTCTGGAAGCAGATGTCCAAATGCTAATTAGAACAGTACTGTGTATATTTTGATATCTTAATTCTGACCACTGCATCAGTCTTTAAAGCTGCTGTTGACTGTGTTCCTCTTGAAGAAGTATCTGGAGTATACAAAAGCCTTTCCACCCTTCCCTTAACCCTTATCCTATTTCAACTATAACATAATATTTCATATTTATATTAATAACATTTAAATATGCTCAGACACAAAACAGTGGGTCCTGTGCCTGCAGAGATGCCCTGGGCTTAGTTAAGGGACAGAACAAATGAATGAGCAGACACATTCAAATATTTTACCAGCAGCATTTTCTAAACCTGGCTGATTGCTTGTTTACGCTGCTTACAGAGGATTTAGCTACCGACTCTGCTTTGATTTGAAAAATGCATTCAGTCTGAAGAGGTGGTTTTTAAGCTGATATTTATATATAATACAAAACAAAATAAATATATATCAGAATAGTTTTAGAATTCTTTAGGGAATGAAAACAAAGAGTAATAATCTATTTAATAATGTGGGTGTGTTATTCACTGCAGAATAAAATCAGGGCACTTTTATGTTAAGAAAAAAATGAATGGTTGAACACCTCTAGCTTGATTGCAGGTTTGCTTCTATTTTAATTATGGGGAAAAAAGAGTTGATACAAGCTAGATTTAAGGGCTGCCAGTTTTATCATTACAACATGAAATATAAAGGCATACTGAAGAGAAATTAACACAACTATAATAAATATCATGTGGGATTTTGAGAAAACACAGCTAGGTTTTATGGCCTGTCTCATGCACTTAGTCAGTAAAGCCACAGTGACTAGAGGTGGTGAATTCATCAAAATGGTTCTGAATCAGGAATTATTCACTTTCACACAACAAGGAAAGTACTTATTTAAAGGATTTTTAATTTTGCCTAACAGAAAACACAGCCCCCTCTTCACTCCCATCCTAATGAAAAGGTTTGTTTTTCTGCTACAAGATCAGTGAACCCACACTGGATTTCTTTTGCTTCTGCCTTCTTCATTTAATTGATTAAAGGAAGACAGAGGGCATGTATAAGTTTGATGAAGAAGTTAAATTAGGACAACAAAGCACAGTGTGCTAATGGAAAATAAATGGGACTGTGGTCACATCTTGAGTGTAAATGACATCACAGGTCATAAATAAACCAGACAGTACCCCATCCTTGTGTCCTCTGCCACTGCCAATACAGTACTCCCCTGGGTTCTACTATAAAATACTGTATCCTTTCTCTGGGAAATAGGAAAACAGAATACAGAACACTAAGGGCTACACCAAATCAAAACTTTGACCCATTCTCATATTATAAATTACAAACCTGTACCCTACTATGATTTATAAGTCATAGAAAATGGCTTCCAAATAAATCAAAACAAGTGAGGATATGGGTTTTTACTTTGTGATTAAAGTAGGTAAAAATTTTGGTTTGGTCTAGCACTAAGTTTGGCATCAAAGTAAAGAATATACTGAAGAATGTAAGAAAATACCTGTCATGTACTGCTAGATTGTACTAGTCTCTATATGAATACTTATAATAGCATTGCCTGTAAACACTGGTGTGCTGTAAATTATCATTGACATTCAAGTAGTTAAATAAACGCAAATAGTACAATATTAAAACACAATGTTATAACAAATAAAACTAAAACACATATGGCCATGCACTTACTTCAGCTCTGGATAAACATTGTCCAGGTACCACTGAAAAGATTTGCATTTAAGACTTTTGCGGAGTTCCAATCGGTTCTGAATGCTGAGAAGAAAGAGAAAATAAATATATAATATAAATAAGAAACACTTTGTTCATTTTTTGTGCATATGAAATCAAAGCAGATTATAGATTGTAAATTGTCTAATTTTATGAATGTATTCATTCAGGGAATGCAATGCAAATGCAAGAGACGTTTGAGAGGTTTGCTATTGGTCATATTATATATATATAGTATAGTATATTATAGCCCTGACCCATCGAGGCATTGACTCCACTAGACCTCTGAAGGTGTGCTGTGGTATCTGGCACCAAGACGTTAACAGCAGATCCTTTAAGTCCTGTAAGTTGCGAAGTGGAGCCTCCATGGATCAGACTTGTTTGGCCAGCACATCCCACAGATGCTCGATTGGATTGAGATCTGGGGAATTTGGAGGCCAAGTCAACACCTTGAACTCGTGATTCATCAGACCAGGCCACATTCTTCCATTGCTCCGTGGTCCAGTTCTGATGCTATTGTAGGCGCTTTCGGCAGTGGACAGGGGTCAGCATGGGCACCCTGACTGGTTTGCGACTACGCAGCCCCATACGCAACAAACTGCGATGCCCTGTGTGTTATGACACGTTTCTATCAGAACCAGCACTAACTTTTTCAGCAATTTGAGCTACAGTAGCTCGTCTGTTGGATCGGACCACATGGGCCAGCCTTCGCTCCCCACTTGCATCAATGAGCCTTGGATTATCAGTGTTATTCACTTCACCTGTCAGTGGTCATAATGTTATGGCTGATCGGTGTATATATGCAGTATATCATCACCATCACTTTATCGATCCACTGCTGGATAAAGCCTCCCATAGATGTTTCTACATGTTTTGATTTAATCTACAGCTTCTCTTTTCTATGTCACAGTTGTAAAGTTTATGATTTCATCTTCCCATCATGAATGTAGTCGTCTTCTAGGTCTTTTCCCATCTCTTGGTATGCATTTAGTAGCTCCATCTTTGATCTGTTGTTCTTGCCCATTAACATTTTAACATGTTTACTCTTTCAATCACATCACACATTTTTGTTTGTTCTCGGATCCTTACATATTTTTTCTATTTCTTGTTATTACATGTATACATCGTTCCATGCTCCTTTGTATCGAACATAGTTTTTGTATCATTTTTGCGTTTAGTGACCAGGTTTCACAGCCATAAGTGAGCACTGGTAGTGTGCATTGCTCAAATACTTTTCTCAAGGCAAGTGGGTAGATATAATTTCAGCAGTGTGCTGTTTCTTTCAGATGCACTCCATTCCATTTTTACTCTTCTTCTGCTTTCTTCCATTATATCTCCATCTGTGCTGATTTGTTGTCCACGGTAGAAATAACTTTTTTAAATCTATAATTTGAACATAATATTTGCATAAACGTATGACAAAAGTATATCTTCACTGATCAGATTTGGTTGTTTCTTACAGGTTTTTTTGCTTCTAATACCAGTGTTGAGGAACTCTGCTTTGGTCAGTTGTGATAATGGACTGGTTCATACATTAACATTAATATTTTAGAGGACACAAAGTAAATCTTGCAGGAAATGTAGATAAGGGTCTAGGTTACAATATGTCAAAAACATTAAAGCATAAAAACATCCAAGGTTTGACAAAATGTCATAGAACCATATCTTTTTATTTTATGTTTCAGAGAGAAAATAATGGATTGACTGAGACTAGGGTCAGATTTCGATATCTATTTTAGGGGAAAAAACAGAATGTAAGTTCTTATTGACTTTACAATTCTGCTATAGCCCAGTCAGTGTAGAGTACAATTAATTCTGCCAATCATGTGAATGTATGTAAATCTGCCATTAACAAATTCAATAGTATTGCTTTAAGCAAGGGTGGTATCATTTTATTTTTGTCCCACTTCTCCCAAGAGTGACATACTTCACCTTTGATATAAGTCATTCTATTTTGTAATGCACTGAAGAAATATAAATTGTTAGTTTAGTTTAAAAAAGATATAATACAAACACATATGCACACGGCGGAATGTATTGTTAGAAGTCTCTTGGGAAACCACAGAAAGTCTAACTTATGGGGTTATATTACTTGTGAACATCCCTCCTCTACAACAGCATATCCAACAACACAGAAGTAAACAAAAAAGAAAATGTAAATGATGGTCGGGAAAAATAAAAAAATGCATCACATTTAAACCAAGCACTTTACATATGATTGTAAAAATATACAAGGTACAATTTGGGACTGTTGCAAGCCACAACTTTGAGTGAACTGATAATTTTTTTTGCATTTTCATTTTGTGAACACTGTTGTGTCATCACTTATCACTTACTCGCCATAGGGTTTTCCTCGGGCAGCTGGTCGTGCTGAATAGTAGAAAAGTTTGAATTTGTCCATCCACACTTCAGCTGTCCGCCTTGTGTTCCTGTGACAGAACAAAACACAGACATACTGCTTCAATATATATCATGTCTTCTCACTTCCACCTGCATTATAAAGTTGAAACCCATTTACCTGCCATTTCCAGAGGCTACACTATGGCATTTCATAATAGATACAAAATTACATAATTATTTGTCTAAAAGAAGAATAAAGTAAAAAATACTACTCGTCTGTTACTATTAATGGCTCCTGAATTAAATAAATTAATCTGAGGTTGAAAAATAAGAATAATCATATATTTTTCTCTTGGTCTAAAAATCAGTGCTTCGTGACAGTTATGTGTTTTAACAAGTCTTATTTCCTGAGGTCAGAAATTAAGGCTTTACTGAACATACATGCGTGTGGACATATGTGCAGTCAAGCATTATTCAGAATCTTAACATAATCTTAAACAGATTATAATGAATAAGATGGATAAGATGAGAACAAAATCATAAAGAAGGAAATGCTCCTGAAACATAAAAATGTGGAATCCTCTTTTTCTATTGATTAATTCAAGTCCCATTTACACTAAGTATAATTTAAACCTGTGGAAAGCAGTGAGAAGCAGGATTTGATAACACTTGTTGTTTGTTGGTTTGTTTACTTGATTCACTACACTAAAATGGAAACAGTGATAGTGACTTCAAATGTCTCCCCACAGAAGATTCTTCAAATCAAAACCACGACAATATTTTGCACTGTCTGGATTAAATACATTTATAAGTGTGCATGCTCCACTAATCTGTACACAAAGGATGAGGTTATATGTTTTTGAGAGTCCTGCCAAGATATATTAAAATGTATAAGCATATAAAAAGGAAAAGGAAAATCAAAATAAACTACATTTTTCACTTTGTATCAGCATAAATCTTTCAAATGCAGACTGAAATGTACTTGCAGTCCTATGTCCCTAGAGGAAAATCCAGTTCCTGTTTAATGTATTTAAGAGTGAGGTCTTCAAATGGTTTTTCAGCTTCTGTATAGCTCAGGAAAGCTAATTAGGGTAATTTTCGTCGTATACCCTTGATACTCTTAGAGGCAGGAACACAAAGTTTTTCCCTGCCTCAATGCTAATTTGAATTCCTTTGAAGTACATGGCAGAGATCTTCTGTACCTTTCAGAATAATTTTAGCACTAATTCACATTACTGTACAGAGCTACACTAACAGAACTGCAGCCCTGCAACACAATTCGAGATTAGGGGTTCACAGAGTAGCTAACAGGATCACAAATAATCAGTAATCAAACAAATTGGATACTATAATTATTCACAGGAATTCTAAGCAAAATGATTATAGCTGGCATCACTGGAGTGAGTTCATTGAAATGCACTTGCTTTGTTCCTCTTTGGACAAACAAATGGAAAAAGCCTGGAACACCACATTTACCATAATCATTTACAGATCTCAAGTAATAGTACATAAAAGTTGTATTTCCATGTCTACACATAGTACACCACAAATTTAATGTGAAAAAATATTCTCGAAGTTTGCTGAAAATAAATAAATTATGAAAACGGTTGGTTGGATAAGTGTCCAAGTTTACATGGGTATAAAAAAACATCAATGCTGTTGAATATCTTTTGGAGTACAGTCAAGATGAGTATTAAGAAGTGGAAGGTGTATGGCACCACTGAGACCCTGCCTAGATCAGGCCGTCCCTCCAAACTGGATGAAGTGCAAGAAGTGAACAGAGAAGCTACCAAGAAGCCAATGGCAACTTTACATGAGCAACAAGCTTTTATAGCCAAGACTGGTCAAAGGGTCAAAGGGTCAAGCCCACCTTGAATCCCATTTGAAGTATGCAAAAGACACACAGGAAATGTGTTACCCATGTGGCAAAATGTTGTGTGGTCTGATTAAACACAAATGGAAATATCTGGCCTAAAGTGTTCTGTTTGGTGAAAACCCAACACAGTACATCACCCAAAGAACACCATCCCTATAGTGAAGCATGGTGGTGGCAGCGTCATGTTATGGGGATGTTTCTCATTGGCAGGGACTGGGGCACTTTACAGAAAGGAAAATGAATGAAGCAAAGTACATAAAAGTCCTTGAGGAAAGGCTGCTGCCCTCAGCTGAAACCAGGATGGAAGTTCACCAGCTGAAGTACACAGCCAAAACTACACTGGAGTGGCTAAGGAACAAAAAGGTAAATGTCCTTGAGTCAGAATCCCGACCTAAATCCCCAACCTAAATCCAATCAACAATTGTGGCATGACTTGAAGATTGCTTTCCATCAATGCTCCCCAAGTAACTTAACAGAGCTTAAACAGTTTTGTAAAGAATGGTCAAATATTGCCAAATCTAGGTGAGCTGTAATTGGTGCCAAAGGTGCTTCTACCAAGTATTAACTTAAGGGGAGATTATCCAATTATGACATTTCAGGTTTGTATTTTTAATATGCAATTTTATATGTAAAAAATAAATAAAAAAAAACCTTATCAGTGTGGAGTATGGTGTGCAGATATGTTAAAAAAATCCTAATTTAAATGCATGAAACTTTGACTAACACAATAAAAAAGTGGGGTTATAGACTTGCTATAGGCACTGTACTGAAAGTCTACACTAGGGCTGTCAAATTATATATTTTTTTAAACTGATATTTCTGAAAATAAATGCATTGGAAAAGTTGTTTAGAATTTCTAGCTTTTTAAAATAATTAAACAGAATATATTCTAAAATGTTTATAGATGCATATAGTTGAGGAAAATTGAAACAAACATAAAACAAGTTGTCTTAAATGCTTATCATTGACCTTGACCTTCTCCCGGCCTTGTGGCTACCAGCCTCGACCTTGGCCTTGGCCTTTTGAGTCCCAGCCTTGAATCCAAGACTGGTCAGTACACTCTTCGCAAATTGCTTTATCGGTGCTGCTGTTTTTTTTTTTTTTTTATACAATTATGGGTTTCAATAGAAAACTATTTACATGAAAGGATGAGAAAGTGGGCTTGTTAATTTATTTAAATTTTGTGGAGGATGGAAACACCACATATATTGATTTGCTTTGTGTTTGTCATTTTGAGATACTAGTTCATTTTTATTTCTGTCTCTAGTTTGGACCATAAAGGATTTTGCCTCCCTCCCTTGCCAAGATCCCTGCCTTGAATGTGCACACATTTTACAAATACACATTACATTCATATGACTAGATACTGCAATCCTTCCCCACCCAGTACTGTTCCTGATTTTCTTTTTATAAATCATGATATAATTAGGAAATTGGAAATGAGGATGGTGGATTCTGCACCTTTATTCATTTTCTGCAGTACAATTCTGGAAACTAATTGAAATTTTTCAGTAAAAAATAAAGAAAGATAATATTCTCAATGTCTTTTAGGAGGTCACTGCTTTAATTAAAATGCAGTCAAAATGTTCATTATAGAACTATAGAGATAGAATGCTGAATTATCTTTGATAAAAATGTGATCAAACACCAGCTGCTAATCCAAATCCTACTCAGCCCATGCTCTGGAAATACAATTATATTGTAATATGAATAAATGTAGATATTTGGTCCTTCGTCTGCAGCGCAATAAGGCTAATTATCATCTTGAAGAATTCTATATCTTTCGTAAGCTCAGTTGTTTCCAATGGTGCATCAGTTCAAGGCATCCGCAAGATCGTAGTTTCAAGATTTAAGAAACAGGACAGACAACACCCACAATCCTTAGGGATCAGGTTTGAACCCAGTCGCTTGGTGTTGTATGGCTTTAGCACAAATCAACAAAGCTAGCCTCTTAAGCATATTATGTCATATCTTTCAAGCCGAGAATACTGCCCAAAGGGGGAGGGGCCTAGGTCATTCCACTTCTTGGGTTCCCAGTTCTTGAAAGGGGCACGCAGGCTTCAACCTTTGATCTCGGCTCCTTGGATCTTGGATGTACAGGTGCTGAGTCTCTTGTCTTCCAACAAAAAGAGTCTTTTCTATTGTATGTGAGGGTCTTTATACAATCACGGAGCTTGAGTGACACGTACAGTGACCAATAGGCAGCTTTGATATAGGCCCCTCCCACTCTGGGCAGTATTCTCTTTTTCAGATAACCAGGGTTGCAGGGATGTATTTGAAAAGTGAATGTAAGTAAGTAGTAAGTCTGCAGAGATGTAGGTCAATATACACCAATAATATGGCTGCATGTGTCTTGAGTGTTCAGAATAATGAATACATAAATGCAACAGAACTAAATATAATCTTATCATTCTGGTTATTCTTCAAGCTTCAAGGGTTATGCAAGTAGGCTTTTTTTGTTTTCTTACTGCATAAACATGCTGATTATACAGTCCACCTTTCAATTGCATACAAGACACATTTTGTGCTTATCTTAATATATTTTCCCCCCTCAATTTGCCCTAATCAGCAAGGAGGTAAAGGACAGCATTATGATTTTTTTTCAATGAGAAATGATGGGTGCCAGATATAACACTTCAGTATTAAAGTTTTCTTTTTCAAATACCATCCTTACTTTATATAGGTGTTTGCATTGCCTTCAGGGAAGATGTAGGGGTGTTTCTTACGGAAGACATGGCCAACACGGCTGCAGGGTATGATTTCCAGACTGCCGCCACACATCCAAACACGGAAAGAAATCTCTATAGGAAATACACGGAGGAGACTTATATGATTTGTCATAATGGAAACTGCTGGTATACAACTAAACAAAAACAAGATGCAATACATACATGGCAGATAAACATTAACAATCCATTGGCTCTGCTTATTGTATTGTTTATGGCATACTTTAATACAACACTTTAATACAATACAATACCGCACTTCACAGTTTTTATTATGCTTCTCACGTTCTTGATCGTTTTCCTCCTTGCTCCCTTTCCCGTAAGTAGCCCTTGACTGTGACCCTACATCTTGACAGCACTTAGCTTTCACCGTCCTGGATGTAGGACCTCACTTACTGTACTTGTGTAAATTGTAAATTGTAATTTGTAAAATGTATTATTTTGAATTGCTATGTTTTAGCTAAATTGAATTTGTAATGATTGATGCCTTGTACTTAACTGTATTTTTGCACTTTGTTTGCACTTATGTTGTAAGTCGCCCTGGATAAGGGCATCTGCCAAGAAATAATAATAATAATAATAATAATAATAATAATAATAATAATAATAATAATAATACTTTTAATTTAGATGTACTTATTTGAAAAGTGCTTCTGGGACACACACACACACACACACACACACACACATACATTACGCCAGGTTATAAAACATAATTTTATGGTTGATTTTCCATTCTTCTTATATATTATCAGATGCCCCTTAATTGAAAATAATAAAATCAGCATGTGTTCGAGCATAAAAACCATTTAGGTTGCCTTAAATAATCTGCCGAATTATTCAATAATTGTAATTAATACAAATACATAGTGTAAGCATTTAATAGTGTCACTGTCATTATACAAATATAACAATAAAAAATGCATATAAAGATTATATTAATCTTGAATCTGAATTAATCTATTATTTCCCATCAATGAATCTTCTGTAATATGTATTAATTCATCAGCTATTTCCTTAATAATAAATAAATACATACACATATAAATAAATAAATATATACTCTCTCATTGATCTAAATCAGTAAAATACAAATGACTGTCATTATGAAGTCACTTAAAAAAAAAAAAAAAAAAAAAAAATATATATATATATATATATATATTAATATAGCATTAATCTAAAATTCCTCTGTATGGAAGGTGACGTAAAGGAGCTTACTATTTGGGATCTGAATACATTAACAATATTATCATTAGTTTTAAAGTAAAATAATAAAATAATCAGGATTTCAGTATAGTTTCTATAAATTAAGGAATTATTCAACATTAAAATCTTAAAAACTAGTTAAAAATAATTCACTGAATTAATATAGAACATTGCCCTAAAAAGTAATCAATTATGTCAATTAATTATGTCTTCCTTAACTTTAAATACATGTTAGGCACCTGTCACTGACAGCACTGTTTTTTTTTTTTTTTTAAGATGATGTCTTAAATCCAGTGTCTTACCAAAGTTTTCCCCACCCCAGATGTCCATGGCTGTATCATATTTCCCCAGGTGATTAAACCAGGACTTGTCAATCACAAACAGCCCTCCAGCAATAATTGGAGTCCTAGGTAGAAACAATAATAAGAAGAAAAGGTTTAGGAGAACACATTGGTTTGGATATGTTAGTTTACATACGCCAATATAATCAGAAAGGTTGTTGGCTAGTTTCGATAAAGTTCCTGCTCTCTCACTATACTTACTTCCTACCAGACTTATCAAAGCATGGATAATTCACTTATTGGGGCAGGTGGGGCTGAAAAGCAACTATAGAAAGAAATATGTATTTCACAGTGTGATACCTTGTTGAGCACTGATTCGTTTTAAAAACCTTTTTAAAGAAAGTACTACATATGAACAAAAATAAAGAGAAACCTGGGGCAGTTTTTGAACTTATATTAATCTAAAATACAATGGATTGCATAAGTATTCATGGCAGACTTTTGGACATTTTGTAGTGTTACAATCTGAAACTAAATTTGAATTAATTTGGGATTTTATGTCCCTGATCTAGACAAAGTATTGCATAATGTTGATGTTTAAAAACAAACAAAATACAAATAAAAAATGTTTTGATTGCATAAGTATTCACCCTCTTTATTATGACATATTTAAATAATTTGTGGTGCAGCCAATTGCCTTCAGAAGTCACGTAAGTAGTTGAACAGAGTTCACCTGTGTGCAAGTGTCGCATGATCTCAGATTAAATGCACCTGTTTCTGGTAGACCCCAGAGTATGTCAGAGAGCATATCCAAACAACCAAACCATGTAGATCAAGGAGCTTTCAAATAAAAAAAGTTCTGGAAAAGCACCAGTCATAAAAAACATATCCCACACTTTAAATATCCCCCGGACTGTGCATGGCTGTCCACCAAAACTGAGTAACTGAGCCAATGGTCAATGGTCATAGAAGCCAATGGTAACTCTGAAGGAGGTTCAGAGTTCCACGGCCAGGATGGGAGAAACTGCCCATATGTCAAGTATTACTTGGGTGCTACACAAAGTTGGAGACAATACAAGACAATAACCTTAAAAAAAAGAAGGCTACACTGGAGTGGTTTAAAAACAAGAATGTAGGGGTCCTTGAGTGGCCCAGTCAAAGCCCAGACCTCAATCCAATTGAGAATCTATGGCAAGACTTGAAAGTTGCTATACACCAACGATGCCCATCACACTTGAGTGAGCTTGAGCAATTTTGCCAAGAAGAATGGGCAAGAATTACAGGAACCAGATGTGCAAAGCTGGTAGAGACTAACCCCAAAAGACTCGCAGCTGTAATTGCTGCCAAATGTGGTTCTACCAAGAATTGACTCAGGGGGCTGAATATGTATGCAACTAACACAATTTTTTTTGGGGGGGGAACTTTGGTTTCACAATTTGCATCTTCATTGTGGTGTATGTGGTGTTAATCAAAGGGAAAGAATCCCAATTAAATACATTTTCATTCCAGATTGTAACATCACAAAATGTGAAAAAGTCCTTGGGGGTGAATACCAATGTATCCCATGATCAGTAATTCAAAATGCAAAAGTCTGCCTTCAACCATGAAATCAGTGCAACAACACAACACTGTTGTCAAGAAATACACAAACCTGTGCTAATTCAGACTAACATGTATGTAAAATTATATTCAAAAATGCTTTCTCAATTACCTTTTTAGCTGAAGAGATCACAGCTATTTTTTTGCTGTTGTTGCATGTTTTTATTATAGACAGTTAATCACTTCCCTAGAAAAAATCTAATACTCATATACACTGTTTTCTGGTCACATTTAGAAGTTCAAATCCAACAATGCAGAGGGTTCAATGTTTGCCAGCGCCAAATTCTTTTTCCTGAAGCAATTTTCTTTTAGTCTGCAATTTATTTTTTGAAGAGAGGAATGAGTCTTGTCACATATAATCAAAATGACAGGCCATAAGCCAAACCCGTGACAAGTGATCATACCTCACAAGGTTTTTCCCTATTTTTAAAGTGTTGCATGCTGTCTACAGTGCTTGACCAACAGCGTGGAAAGCAAATGGCATTGTGTCAGAAAGAATGTAATCGATTCCTCAAGGAAAACAAACCCAGATTATATACAACTGCTTTAGTGGGTTTTAGAGGTTATACCTGAAGAAGCTGGGTATAGCATACACATTGATTTATTATGAACTAGAACCAGAATGGCTGAATTATTCATTTCAGGGACTGTTTATGACACCAAAAAAAGTCTGTATGTTATGTAAATGTTTATTTTATTGTGTGGTTAGTTATTTGAGTTCAAACTTGTTTTATAACTGATTCTACTTTGTTGATTTTCTTATTTATTTTTCACAAATACCCATTTAAAAAGACAATGCCATTCAAAGCATATATAATATAGAGTTATCAATTTGTAACCACCGTACATTATTTAATCTAATTGAACTCCTTATTAAAAGGGTTCCTAAAATTATGGTTTTATTTATATTTAAGTGTTGCTTAAAGAAGAAGTATGCATACAGTTTTTATGCTGAAACACCTAAACATTTGACATCCGCTATTATTTGATGAGTTTTAACTTTCGAAGTGTGAAGAGTTGCTTATATGATAGAATTGAACTGGAAAAGTGCCATACATCTTACTTATAGAGTATCACAACAGGTGAAGAGGTTTTTTAAACCCACCTTGTTTAGGTTGCCTGAGTGACAGAGCACAGAGGTCTACCATGCTAGCTCTTGGGTTGCAATTTATAACTTTCTAATATATAACTTTGTATTATAGATTCTTTGGATGGTCATTAAGGTATTGCCTTTTTCTCAAAAGCATTCAGCTAAGCAGAACTACTTTACATTGATTAAACATGGGATGAAAAAACTCTGGATTAATAATAAAATCATTGCACCATACACTGCATGTGTAGCAGGCAGGGACATTAGGACTCTGTGGAACCTGGGGCATAGTTCCACTTGTTGGCCATAATTGAAACTCCCCTATAAAAGTGAACATGAACTGCAGGTTGGGAATGGAGAATGCTGGATTGACCCACTTCTGCTTAATTGAACGCAATCTGTTGGGGTGAGCTGAGCTGTCCTTGCTTTGAAAAAGACTTTGCAGCTTCACCCCTAGGATCTGAGAACTGATTATTGTTTAAGTAATTATTGTTTATTCAATTACTACTAATTGACTTGCTGTTTATTGGTTTATCTATTTATTTATTTTTCCTGCTTTATTATTTCCAATTTGTTGTCTGTTAGTCTATTTAAGTTTATTGGTTTATCTATTTATTTATTTTTCCTGCTTTATTATTTCCAATTTGTTGTCTGTTAGTCTATTTAAGTTTATTGTTTATCTACCCTTTTTGGGCTCATTTGTCTATGCATGTGTTTGTTTCTCTGGAGGTATGTGATTTATTGCTTTCATATTGTTTTCTTTTTTGGTCATTGATTAGTGAGTACCGTTCTTCATCTTTTTATGAACATTTATTTATTTATTCTCATCCCCTCATCTTGTTTCTTTCCTTCTTGGGTCCTATTCAATGTATTGCAGCCTACTTTACTCCTAAGCCTTGTAGCCTTAAATGAACTGTTGCATTAACGGAAAAATAAAAGAGTAAACATATTTTACAGAGACAATGCTCAGCATAGCTTTGGTCGTGCTGGACTGAACAGATGAACGAAAAGCTTCATGGTTTATTGTGTCTTGGGAACTGTGTTTTTATGTTTTAGTTTGTTTTTCCCTACTTTCACTTCTATAAATCTTAATATAACTTTCCTTTCAGCCTCCCATGGTTTGACTGTCTTTGTATGTTAGAAACATAAGACATTCATCATTTGGTGTTATTCTCCTGAACATTACTTTAACTGGTTGAATAATTAAGACTCTATTAATCTCTTCTGGTTTAATAATCTTATTGTTTTACCTTACAAAACTTGACAAACTTGATTTGTTTTTCCTTTCATGATCGTTCTGTAATAAAACTGCCATATAATAGCAATATTAAACTGCTATTGTGATTTCTGATTGGCATTTAGTTGAAAAAGCTTCTTTAAGGGAACCCACATAATTTTGTTTTGACTAACAGGTCCCCTTCCTCTTTACAATGAAGGGGTGGCTTAATTTTGGGAGTTTATTTGGCTGTACTTCAATAAGGTTGCTTTCTTCTAAATCCCCTCTCAGACCTAGGCAAATGCCATATGTCTAAATATAATCATAGATTATAATCTGGGTAACCAACCAAGTAGGCTGATTTGAATGGCCTTTTACATAGGAAAAGAGAGGTTTGGTACATTGCTAAATTGCTTCTCCTGAATACTTGCTTGTTGTTATTTTCTGCTTACATTGTCATTTTCCTGTGCTGACTAAATGTTTCAGCACAAATAGCTTCTGACAAGACTTCCAGATTTATTGTGTAACAGGAAACATGGCAAGCAAATGAGTGTTAGCCAGTAAAACCAATTGTTAAAGAATTATAGACGTCAGTGCATGTTCCATTGATATAATTCCAAAAGTAATTCCATCAATTCAGCTCTGAGAAATCCCTTGAGGGGCAATGTGCTATGGAATTGTTAATTCCCATTGGCAAATAACAATGTAAATAGTAAACAACACGATTATGAAACAGGGCATGCATTATAAGATGTGAAATATGTAAGATACGACATAACAGGAAATGGCAGACACTAGGTAGGAATTGTCACTGTAGTAAATCGTTTTCTTATAAAACAAACGCAGTAAATTATAGAGGGATACAGACTTTGAGAATGTGAATTTTAAGATTTGTTGTATAATTACATACCTACTTTACTCCTAAAAATGCATAATCTGTTACCTTCCAAAAGACAATTAAAGATGCCATATGAAGAATAAGTCACATTGAATTTGAGCTAAAAACAAAAAAGTACCAAAAAATTAAACTAAACAAAAAACATAGGAATAGCATGAGGGTGTACTGAACACATTAACAAGTTAATGATAACTTCAAAGTGTAAGCTTATCTTCCAGTATAGTTTTACTCTAGAAACTCAGTTTGGTTGTGTATTCACTGACAGAGATGCTTGCTCAATATGTCTCTCGGTGTCGATTTTCAATATCCAGTTTTTGATTGTTAGTATTGCTGTCACTTTGTCTTTTATCACTAATAAAGAGAAGTTTAAAGAACTCGAAAAAGGTAGTATAAAGGGTTATGATGTGGGAAGGGGGTTATTTGTTTGCTAACAACAAAGAACACACACAAAAACCAGCAAACAAACAAACAAACAAACAAACAAACAAACAAACAAACAGACTTTTGGTTTATTGGAATTGAAATGGTAGCAAGCAATATATAAGGGCCAAACTATTATTTTCATAGCTAGGTCAAACAGTTTCTAGAATGATTGATTTACACTATGTCAAATGGTGGTCGGGGACATGGCAATGATTAATATGATTCATAAGATGTTTGGGTGAACAGTATGAATCAAAAAAGTATATATATCCAAGGCCCAACCTTTTGTCTTCTTATATAGTGGTGAATTTGGGTTATTAAAATATGAAGACAAACATTAAAAAAATGGAATTTCACAGCTATTATCATTATTACAAGCGTAATACTTTAATGCTAGGGAACCAATTGGCATAATTATTATCCAAAATTGCTGTGAGGAAGACAGATCCCATTCTCTTGTAGTGTTTTGTAGTCTTGCTGTAAATGATGAAGCGCCACATCCTAAAACCCTGCAGCAGCACTCCTTTGGGATTTAGACAGCCACCATGGTTTTTGGGGAGGGTAACTCTTTTAAGTGTTAAAAGTTGCTAATATTATTGAATTGAACAGATAAATCACAGCTACTTTACTGATACATTCCTACCAACACACGAGGATATAAACCAATCATTTTAGAAATTGTAATAGCTGTCCTTTAATATCCATCCTCCCCTACTTCACTTACTTAATGGGCTCAGTAGGATCAGATCTTCTGGCTTTCTGTTCAGATGACAACTGCTCCCACTTGAAATGCAGACTCCAGTCAAATCCTGGGGCAGAAAGTGGATAAACACAAAAGTAGTTTTACAACTGTTTGTTTCACTGTGATAGTGGCAGACTACAGGAAACTATATTATTCAGTGTTATTGAAATAGTGTACTTTTACAGTACCTTACTGGCAGTAAAGCTTCCGGTAAGTTATTACATAATAACAGTAATACAGGAGTTTGTGTAAAGTGCCATTTTGTACATTTTACAGTAAAAACGTGTTTGCTGTAATTATTCCAGTACACTACTACTAAGTCTGCTAAGTGTTACTGAATCCTTAGTGTTTCAGTGCTGGTGATCATTTCAGTGGAAAACAACAGGAGTTCCTTGATTCTAAATATTCACATTGCAGTTTGCTTGACTCTCCAGAACTGTACAAACCAAATATTCAGCAGTAACTTCTTAAAAAGAAAGATTCTTGTTTTACGTTGGAAACACTGTGAAAGAACATAATTTATATTGTATATATTTTTTTATATTTAAAAAAATAATAATCAGGCTGATTGACAATTGCTCTAGCCTTACAGAGTATGTATGTATGTATGTACAAATTATACTATTGAGACCCTGCACACTGCTGTTGGGCTATGAATTAGGGATCAATAAGAAAATGAAAGGGCTCTGAAAAGATGCAGCAGTTTCACCAAAATCTCTATGATGTTGTTAAAGCAACCAATGAGTTCAACAGTAATGTGGTTTTCACTGGCCCCACACCCTTTTTTGTAACATAAGCACAGCAGTATTGGGGGGAAAATATATTCAAATTATGTACTTTTGTAAGCACATGTGAATAATGCTTGTTAAAGGACAATTAACAAGTTTCAGCTGTCCAACAGTGACATTGCTAAGGTATACTGTTGTAGAAGACATGTTTACCAGTGGAACACTGATTGTTGCATATACAGTACTGTGCAAAAGTTTTAGGCAGGTGTAAAAAAATGTTGTAAAGTAAGAATGCTTTCAAAAATAGACATGTTAATAGATTATATTTATCAGTTAATTAAATGCAAAATGAGTGAACAGAAGAAAAATCTACATCAAATCCATATTTGGTGTGACCACCCTTTGCCTTCGAAACAGCATCAATTCTTCTAGGTACACTTGCACAAAGTCAGGGATTTTGTAGGCATATAGTCAGGTGTATGATTTAACAATTATACCAAACAGGTGCTAATGATCATCAATTCAATATGTAGGTTGAAACACAATCATTAACTGAAACAGAAACAGCTGTGTAGGAGCAATAAAACTGGGTGAGGAACAGCCAAACTAAGCTAACAAAGTGAGGTTGCTGAAGACAGTTTACTGTCAAAAGTCATACACCATGGCAAGACTTAGCACAACAACAAGACACAAGGTAGTTATACTGCATCAGCAAGGTCTCTCCCAGGCAGTAATTTTAAGGCAGACAGGGGTTTCCAGATGTGCTGTCAAAGCTCTGTTGAAGAAGCACAAAGAAATGGGCAACATTGAGGACCGTAGACGCAGTGGTCGGCCAAGGAAACTTACTGCAGCAGATGAAAGACATGTCATGCTTACATCCCTTCGCAATTGGAAGATGTCCAGCAGTACCATCAGCTCAAAATTGGCAGAAAACAGTGGGACCCTGGTACATCCATCTACTGTCCGGAGAAGTCTGGTCAGAAGTGGCCTTCATGGAAGACTTGTGGCCAAAAAGCCAAACCTCCGACGTGGAAACAAGGCCAAGCGACTCAACTATGCACAAAAACACAGGAACTGGGGTTCAGAAAAATGGCAGCAGGTGCTCTGGACTGATGAGTCAAAATTTGAAATATTTGGCTGTAGCAGAAGGCAGTTTGTTCACCGAAGGGCTGGAGAGTGGTACGTGAATGAGTGTCTGCAGGCAACAGTGAAACATGGTGGAGGTTCCTTGCAAGTTTGGGGCTGCATTTCTGCAAATGGAGTTGGGGATTTGGTCAGAATTAATGGTCTCCTCAATGCTGAGAAGCACAGGCAGATACTTATGCATCATGCAATACCATCAGGATCTGATTGGTGCCAGATTTATTCTGCAGCAAGACAATGAAAAGTCGAAAGTCATTAAGAACTATCTTCAGAGTAAAGAAGAACAAGGAGTCCTGGAAGTGATGGTATGACCCCCACAGAGCCCTGATCTCAACATTATTGTGTCTTCCTGGGATTACATGAAGAGAGAGAAGCAACTGAGGCTGCCTAAACCCACAGAAGAACTGTGGTTAGTTCTCCAAGATGTTTGGGCCAACCTACCTGCCGAGTTCCTTCAAAAGTGCAAGTGTACCTAGAAGAATTGATGCTGTTTTGAAGGCAAAGGGTGGTCACATCAAATATTAATTTAATGTAGATTTTTTTTTCTGTTCACTCACTTTACAGCATTTTCTCACACATGCCTAAAACTTTTGCACAGTATTTCATATTTTTGATATTTTGGGTTGGCTAAAATATTTAGTTTGTTAACTCTTTCTACATATATCCTATTTTTTTCATTTTTAAGTTATCTCAGGGGATACAGTAATTAATTATTTGTAATTCCAAGTGAATGTGCATTGGAACCAACAGGATCATAAATGGAAAAAATATGATAATCTGTTCAGAGACATGTCAACTTTCTTAATTAAAGATAAGAAAACTTTTGTAAGATGCAACTGTTGAATAAGAGCAAATTTTAATTACATGTTCTATATGTGCTACATGTTTGCATCTAGCAGCAGTGAATGTCTGTATGTTGTTCTTACTGGGGGCTTAGATTAATTTGAAATACAGGGCTTTTTGAGCTATTAACACCATATCCATCTGATTGGGGAGTTGCCTCTTAATTTCAGGATATTATCTCCTTGGAATGCTTTGAATCATCTTGTGTATGCTATGGCTTTTACATAATGTATAATTGTCATAGCCTAAACATCCTTAAGTGATCTTGTATAGCAACAAATCACACTGCATCTCAATTATTCCTGCCATTTACTTTTATTCATTAATCTTTAAGTACATTTTTAATGTAATCGGTGGCTGGCAGTTTGGAGAGTTTATTATGGAATAAATCGATGCCGGGATATTGTCATGGAATCTTTTTCAGGTTATGAAAGATGGGTCTTTCAATCATTAAATGTTCACTTGGTAATTGGTATTGATTATCCTTTCTAATGATTTTTATATTCCTCTCTTGGGAATGTTCATCTGCACTGCATACCCTCACTCCAGTTCTTGTATAAGAATATTACTAAGCAGGCTTTATTTAAAGCATGAGCCAAGAAAAAAGATACAGACTTACCTCCTCGGAGGTCAGAGGAAGCTGCCACATATGCAAAGCTATCCATATTGATGATGTCAATGACAGGACTCACTACACAAGTTGGGTCCTAGTACACAAGAGCAAAGGCAATCAGCAATGTAGCTTATATAGCATTAATCATACAGACATCACACTAAGCCAGCGTTTCCCAAACCTTTTTCTTTTTAACTATCAGGAAGTGAGAAGTAGTTATAACCCACTCAAGTGAGCTAGAAAGTACCAAAGCAATGACGTTGCTCTAGCAAACAACCAACTGCATAAAAACAAGACCTTAAAAAGCCTGAGTTATTGGAGTGACTGGTATCTGTGTAGAAATGGGAGCCAATCACAAAGCACAGTTGGTTTATTTTGGCTTGACAGCTATCACACAGACATTTTGATGTGTTTGAGTTCAGAGACGAGGTAGGCATGGCATCTCTCTTATGTGTAGTGTCTGCTTGGATTTGAACTGCTGTCTCTCATGCATATCTCCAAGCGCTCCACTCTGCACCATAGCCTCCACTTCCACTACACTGAAAGACCGACTTCCTTCACAGAGAGATTACATCACTGTAATGAGTTCATACACTATGAACTGTTCCATCTGCAGAGAAATTCCATGATGAAGACTTTTTTAATGAAAACGGTATGTCTTAGTGACATTTCATGTTAAAATGACTGCTCTGAACACTCAGTTAAAAGGTTCTTACATTCATATTCTTCAACTTGCACATACGACAAATTCAGTCATTAGGAAATGTGGAATAGCAGACAATGTTGGACATGGCCATGTTTCTGAATCTTAAAACCCTAGTTGAAAATAATGAGCTGCAGAATTTCAGAGAAGTACTGCAGAGCATAAAAAAAATCACCTTTCATCATTGAGAAACTCAATGGGTGAACTCACTGGGAAATGCTACACTAAGCCTTTTAATTGCTTAAGTAACCCACATATGATATCCGTTGGTGTTATGCTTATACATTTAGGTCAAGATTCAACAGAACAAAGAATAACAAATCAAAGAATAAAGTTCCAATTAATAGTTGTACTACAAGTGACTAAAGTACACTATGGTGTTAGAAACATCTCCCAGTAGGAGAGTGCTGACACATGTTTTATGTACAAATCAATAAATAACTACTTTATATTATTATTTTGTTTATTGACTATGATCTAGATTATAATATTAATTATCAATTATTATTCTTGTACATCATAAGGTACACAAGAACAGAAACCAAACTAAAAACAGCAAGCAATTCATCCTACAATTGTATATAGCAAGTTCAGCATTATACTGATGAGCATTGATGAAAACAAATCCCAATTTCCAAACAGACGAGGTATGCATGTGACAATTTTTGTCTGCCAATGAAGCTTCACAAAAATCATATTAATGAGGCATAGCTGTTGCCCTGAATTATTGCCAATCTTATTATACATTTCAAGGCATTAGTGTTCTTTGCAATCTAATTTATATTAAAGAATGGTTTATTTGAAAGGTAAAAATATGAGTGATATGTTCACAGAAAGTTATAGTAGCTCAATACTAATGTGTGTGGGGGTTTTGGCAAAAATGGAACGAACTGAAGTAAGAAACTCAAGTAGAGGCATAAAACCTATGCCCTGATTTAATTAATTAATTTGTTTGTTTGTTTATTTACAGTAGATATCTGTATATGCAAAATTTATTTAAAAACATTCTAAAATAAGCAATGATTATAAAAACAGAATGTCAACACATGATGTCAATTTTGACAGATAAGTCCTGACAACAGGCTCATCCCTGGTTTAATTTTCTGATATTCTTGGAGTGCCACCCTTTGGTCAAAGGTTAAGGGGCTGCTACTGCTTTCCATTCTACATAATGTTAGCAGTGTGCTTTGAACTGTGCTCCCTTTGAGATGCACTGAAATATCAAGAATTGAATGATGTCACCATGAAGGGCAACCAATACTTTTTCTAGTGTTAAACAGTTCGTTGTATACATAAGCCTGTTATAGTGACAATCCGTTTGATTCTCAAGAGAATACAAATCCTTTGCTTTTGGAACAGTATTTTGGCTCAGGTTTCTTGCTTGTTTGGGATGTGTGGCTTAGGTGGTCAGAAATGTGCCTGTGACAGTGGATCCAGCTGGGAAATTATTAGACTTTAATGAGAGTGAAACCCAAACTTTCTTGTTCACCTTCCTCTAAAGCATTTACTGAAGTCACCAAATGACAGATTTAATGTTATTAGGGTGGGGGGGCTGACATGAAGGTACCATCATCACCTATACCCCAGGGAGACATTAGAGCCGCAACCATTTTGTGAAATGACACCGTTATGTGCACTGCCTGAGGTCTTCATAGTGCAAATCAAAATACAGTTTTGGACCCTGAGTTATGCTGGGGATATATTGCTGTAAATGAGCTCCTGAAGTAATGTAACTTAAATAAGTCTATGGAAAATAGGGGGGCAGGAACCTGCGATCAAGATTTGAAAACCTTATTGCATCATTAAAGGATATTAAAACATAAAATAATGGAATAATGGAGCCTTATTAAAATCGTTACTGACAAATTACAACATGATATAATTGCTAACATTGTCCACATTGGCAGATTCCTTGTAATTTCACATTTGTCAGATTACAGTACTGAACAAATCTCTACAGCCAACCCCTGCTAGCAGTGAATAGCTTTATGTCAATACTTTTTCCTTCACTCCCGGCTACGTGTTCATACATAGACAAAGCTTTAGACCTAATTGCAGCTCCATCGACAACTGATCCTTTTGTACTGGTAATTTCATTGATCCAAAGATGAATGCGTTTCTCAACCTTATCTAAATGAGGAATTCACCAACAGCACTCTCGAACTCACAGGATTTGTTGTTTTCACATAGTTATTGCTAATTTTCTTTAATGGTACGGACAGACAATTAATTTAAAATGTACTGGTGAGCAATCGATTTAGCACTATTGCCTGTTAACTTTTCTAGTCCTATTTTCCAGGGTAATAATATGTACTGTTTACAAGCTGGGTATGGTGTAAGTTGAAACATTGATCATATTATATAATGTGCGTGGATCAATGTAACTTGAACCTGTGTATCTGGGGGTCCATCTGGATTATCCATGATCCATAATTAATGGATTATTAGTAGAGTGCTTTGTATTGCTAGGATATATGGAGGAAGGCCGGAGCAGGGCATTGTAGGGTTGAGAGGCAATATGAGAAGATGGGCTATATTCATACAACTTTAATATCATGTTCAGTTTTTCAAACCTTTTTAAAAGAAGGAAAAAAGAGAGCTTTGTTTTTTGTTCACTTCATTTTGTAAATTTACTTTAGCCCTGTGAAAGATGTTTGGGGTCACTTTTCCTTGTTATCGAAAGAAAAGCAAATTTTTTGTTCATTAAAATAACATCAAATTGATTAGAAATACAGTGTAGACATTGTTAATGTTTTAAATGACTATTGTAGCTGGAAACAGCTGATTTGTAATGGAATATCTACATAGGCGTATAGAGGCCCATTATCAGCAACCATCAGTCCTGTGTTCCAATGGCATGTTGTGTTTGCTAATCCAAGTTTATCATTTTAAAAGGCAAATTGATCATTAGAAAACCCTTTTGCAATTATGTTAGCACAGCTGAAAACTGTTGTGCTGATTGAAGAAGCAATAAAACCAGCCTTGTTTAGACTAGTTGAGTATCTGGAGCATCAGCAATTGTGAGTTTGATTACAGGTTCAAAATAGCCAGAAACAATGAACTTTCTTCTGAAATTATGCCTATTCCATGCGAGAATTTGCCAAGAAACTGAAGATCTCATACAACGCTTTGTACTACTCCCTTCACAGAACAGCGCAAACTGGCTCTAACCAGAATAGAAAGAGGAGTGGGAGGCACCGGTGCACAGCTGAGCATGAGGAAAAATACTTCAGAGTGTCTCAGGTCCTCAAATGGCAGCTTCATTAAATAGTACCCGCAAAACACCAGTCTCAACGTCAACAGTGAAGAGGCGACTCTGGGATGTAGGCCTTCTAGGCAGAGTTGCAAAAAAAAAGCCATATCCCAGACTGGCCAATAAAAAGAAAAGATTAAGATTGGCAAAAGAACACAGACACCGGACAGAGGAAGACTGTAAAAAACTGTTATGGACAGACAAATCTAAGTTTGAGGTGTTCGGATCACAAAGAAAAACATTCAAACAAATTAAAAGATGCTGGAGGAGTGCTTGACACCATCTGTCAAGCATGGTGGAGGCAATGTGATGGTCTGGGGGTGCTTTGGTGGTGGTAAAGTGAGAGATATGTACAGGGTAAAAGGGATCTCGAAGAAGGAAGGCTATCACTCCATTTTGCAACGCCATGCCATACCCTGTGGACGGCGCTTGATTAGAGCCAATTTCCTCCAGGACAATGACCCAAAGCACAGCTCCAAACAATGCAAGAACTATTTAGGGAAGAAGCAGTCAGCTGGTATTCTGTCTGTAATGGAGTGGCCAGCACAGTCATCAACCCTATTGGGGATCTCAACCCTATTGAGCTGTTGTGAAAGCAGCTTGATCGTATGGTATGTAAGAAGTGCCCATCAAGCCAATCCAACTTGTGGGTGCTTCAGGAAGCATGGGGTGAAATCTCTTCAGATTACCTCAACACATTGCTAGAATGCCAAAGGTCTGCAAGGCTTTAATTGCTGCAAATGGAGGATTCTTAGACGAAAGCAAAGTTTGAAGGACACAATTATTATTTCAATTAAAAATCATTATTTCTAACCTTGTCAATGACTATATTTCCTATTCATTTTGCTATATTTCCTATTCAAACTCATTTCATGTATGTTTTCATGGAAAACAAGGACATTTCTAAGTGACCCCAAACTTTTGAACGGTAGTGTATGACACTTCAATTCACTGTTTTTTTTTTCCTTAATGGGAAAAACAGGTGTAAACCTAGCATAATGGTTCATGTTTCTTAATATGGCCCATAAACTTATTTTCACCAATGGGCCTGGTACCATTTTTATTTCCTACTTCTTTAACCCAAACTATGCAGAAGCCACATTGTGGCATAACCCTCTGTGTGATCAGTAGAGTGTATAAGCCTCCCGTGTCGAGAATCCTGGTCTTTTGGCATAGTGGGTTCATCACTCTCCTGTGTGGAGCTGTGTGGTGTGGGCCTGTGGTATGCAGTTCGAATCCCAAACGGGAGGCTCCAACCCAAACACATGATACATATAGTAGTTAGGCAGCATCTTATTCTATACAAACTCATTTTTATGTATTTAATTTCCAATAAAACAACACAAATCCAATCAGAACTAAGGCTTAAAAACAATTATGCAAATATAAGAAAGAAAGTGCATTTAGGAACTGAGGATGTTTTACAGGGAAATAATAATTAGAGATATGTAGTTTATAGAACAAGTGGTTGATAAACAACAAAGCTAAGAAGTTATGAGAAAGCCAAAGAGAACTGTGTCATGTTAGCTATGAACAAGGTGAGAGTGGGGCCTTTTCAAACATTAACAGAGTCAGAATACAAATATTGGATGTGTGAAATGAATATGAGGTGTGAAATATACTATAAAGCTAGTGACACCAATTTTACTGTCATCTTACCTCCTTTATCCTCTGGAGGAGGGGAGGGAGCCAATCTTTGTTCACCTCACAATGACTGTCCAGAAATGTCAGTACCCCGGCTCGGGCAGCATCTGCCCCTCGTACCCTGGAGCGGATTAGGCCTGCGGTGGGAAAGACGCCAGCATTCACATTATGACAGCTTCTTCTCACATTACTTGTTCTTTGCCAGATTCAGTATGCAGAAAAGAAAAGCATCAGCCCCACAATTACGTAACTATCTACTGGGTAGCAGGTCTCACGTGAACAAAAAATATGTTAATACAGTGAAAACAAAAAAGAAAAGAATGCAACTGTTACATTACATATCAATTTCAGTTAAATGCCTATTTTCCCTTGTTTAAGAAAATACAATCTAAAACAAAACCAAAAAGTCAAGAAAACAACAGCAATAACAAAGAGCTTAAGTATAGTAAAAGGATCATCAAATGTGAAAGCCAATTTGCTTCCTTATTATTTGCCTAACTGGTATGTGTGGGGACGATTCGGCTGTGGTCATTTGTTCTTGTCCATAATAATTTGTCATTCATCAATTTTCACTTATTCAGAGCATCTATAACACATTGAGGGATGGATATAACTGTACAGATAAAAGAACAGCACTAGCTTATATCAGATTATTCTAGACGAATGTGTGCTAAGTGGTGAGATTGATGATCTTTCTCTATTGCAGAGAATGTCATTTGAACGTTACGTCCCTTCAGAAGTTTCACACAGCAGTGAAACTTCAGACAATTAAAAATCCTATTTCATCCTCAATAACGCTTTATTTTCTGGATGGTTGAGTTTAACCTCCTTTCAATAGTTGCTAGGTGAAACTTCAATTTGTGGAAGCTACGTGTAACGTATGTAATCTGCCTGGTGAAGTGATGGGCCAGACATGATAGAACTACAGCAGTATTGACCTGAGATCAATGGCAACCCTGAAAAGGCCGTGTTTCTTTTACAGAAGATGGACACCTGTTTATAATGTTCACTTCTTTCAAGAATCTGTGAAGAGATTGGCACTCACCATATTTGAAGAATTAAGATCAGGATAACCACAACCACCTTGAAACATAAACATATCTTTATAAACACTGCCTTACCAAATGTAATGGAATAAATCTGGTAGTGAATTGTATTGTGGTCATACAGTTAGATCCATAAATATTTGGACAGTGACACAATATATGCTTTAAGCATAGACTTTCATCTATAATTTGAGGTTAGTTACACCCAAATTGGGTGAATGGTATAGGAATTACACCAATTGTTATATGTGGCCACCCCAATTTTAGGGGCTCAAAAGTATTTGGACAAACTAACATAATCATGAATTAAATTGTGAGTTTCAATACTTGGTTGCAAATCCTTTGCAGTCAATGACTGCCTGAAGTCTGGAACCCATAGACATCACCAGATGCTGGGTTTCTTCCCTGGTGATGCTCTACCAGGCCTGTACTGCAGAGTGTACTCCACTCAATTGGATTCAGGTCAGGTGATTGACTTGGTCATTGCAGAACATTCCACTTCACCTTAAGAAATTCTTGGGTTGCTTTCACAATATGCTTTGGGTCATTGTTCATCTGCACTGTGAAGCGCCGTCCAATGAGTTTTGAAGCATTTGGCTGAATCTGAACAGATAATATAGCCCTAAACACTTCAGAACTGTTGCTTTTGTCAGCAGTCACATCATCAATATGTACAAGGGAACCAGTTCCCTTGGCAGCCATACATGCCCATGGCATAACATGCTTCACAGATGAGTTGGTATGCTTCGGATCATGAGCAGTTTCTTCCCTTCTCCATACTCTTCTCTTCCCATCATTCTGGTACAAGTTGATCTTCGTCTCATCTGTCCATTCTTTAGATGTTTCTTTGGCAAACTCTAATCTGGTCTTCCTGTTTTTGGGGCTTACCAATGGTTTACATCTTGTGGAAAACCCCCTGTATTTACTCTAGTGAATCTAGTGAAGTCTTCTCTTGATTGTTGACTTCGACACAGATATGCCTACCTCCTGGAGGGTGTTCTTGATCTGGCCAACTGTTGTGAAGGGGTTTTGGTGTTCCTGAGCTCATCAGTGCATTCTTTATTTTTAAGAATGTACCACACAGTTGATTTGGCCACACCTAATGTTATTGCTATCTCTCTGATTGGTTTGTTTTGATTTCTCAGCCTAATGATGGCTTGCTTCACTCGCAGTAGCAGCTCTTTGGACTTCATATTGAGGGTTAACAGCAACAGATTCCAAATGCACATGCCACACTTGAAATCAAATCTAGACCTTTTATCTGCTTACCTGTAAACTAATGAGGGAATAACACACACCTGGCCATGGAACAGCTGAGACAGCTGAGCAGCCAATTGTCCAATTACTTATGAGCCCCTAAAATTGGGGGGACCACATCTAACAATGGGTGTAATTCCTACACTGTTCATCCAAATTGGATGTAACTACCCTGAAATTAAAGATGAAAGTCTACACTTAAAGCACATTTTGACAGTTTTTTTGCAAATCCATTGTGGTGGTGTACAAAGCCAAAATGATGACAATTGTGTCACTGTTCAAATATTTATGGACCTAACTGTATACTGTGCAGAATATTCTGTAATATTGTGCACAACATTGTACTGCCTGCATTTATTGAGGCATTGTACATCTCTACAGAACTAATTTATTTTTTTCATTTGGCAGATACCTTTAAGGTGATTAAAGGTTTACAAGAGTAGAATTAAATGGAGAGAAAAAACAACAACAATACTATATTTTAAAAATTATCCCCTGGGACAAAGTGGAATGTGATAAACTGGAATGAAGAGTCGAGAAGAGACTAAAGACCAGCTTTGCACACTACACTATTAATCTCATTCTGGGAAATATGGCACAGTGAGCTTCTGGGTATCTATCGAAAGCATTGCAGGTGGGCCAGCATATTATGAAATATGGAAAAACAATAATGTATTTTGTCTGTGTTTTTGGTGCTAAATACTACTACAGTATTATTACATTCTCTCAATTTAGTGACTTCATAGGATCAATTTCCTCACATGGCATAATGGGTTATGCAGTTTATGAGATGTAACAACTGTGGAACCCAGACATAATCCTTCCTATCCTTTCATCACCAACAGGGACGATACAGTAAATCATCAACTAAACCAACAACTCTCCACTAGAGTGATGCCACCGCCATTCACTTTATACCTGATGGCACATGTCACTTACTCTCCTGCTAAACCAGTGTTTGTGTTGATACCTCTACAGCTGCGATGACATCATTCTATAACGGTCTAATATACAGTCTAACGTCGCCCAAGGTTACACTGATGCCAGCGCACTGTGATCAAATATATAGAACAGCTAAGAAAAGCTGCTGAGCATATTTTATCTGCAAATCAATATATTTCTGTACCGTTTTGCAAGCAATGTATTTTTAGTCACACTGTAACTGAACTGCTGATCAACAAATTCATTTTTTTATACTAGGTGTCCTAAAAGCTCACACTTTAATACCTCAAAATAACGTTTGTATGATCTTGATCTTCATTTAGAAACAAGATAAAAATAGCAAACTATATGAGAGTTTATTTGCAGCTAAGGATGAATGTATGTATTTCACCAGAGACCCCCAGGGTCAAATCATATACCCTACACTGTAGGCACTATGCAGCATGCCACAAAAGAAAATACTAAAAAGGTGATCCCTTTTTTCAGGCATTTCCTTTCCCCTGGTGAGTTTGTTTGTTTGGCTAGCTTTCCATTGAGATTCCAGATGTAACTGACACTGTCCACCGTGTCGTGACACCCCGGCGAAACGCACATTCACACATAAAACACCTGCATGCACCCAGCTGGAGGAGGCGCAATGAGTCAGTTCACTGCTAATTTTGCCATTAAGGACAACTGGCCAGAAGCTGCCTAGGAAAACAGAAGCTGCTGATGTGAGTAATAGGCCTGGACCCAAGGCCAGAGGAGTTGCTTTGCTTGTTGCATTGAAAAGACATGTCTGCTTCAGGCGGCACTGAGAAGGATAATGGCACTGATATAAACACATCTGTAACACCACGGGCTGGCAGCACCCTTCTTTGACATGGAAGACACAACAAAGATTAACTCTATGAGCGCACAGCCAGCAGAAGTCAGCTGTCGCATCCTTGGCATGTAGGAACTCTCAATGTGCCTGGATTGCAGTGAAACAGATGTTTTCACGACAGTTGACATCTCCCTGGTTATGGTTTTCATTTTGTTTAGTATGAACAGGTGAACGTTTTCCGACTTAAGAGCCCTTAAGCCCTTAAGAGAGGCTTAATATTTGTAGAACTCTTTTGCTTCTTTGACAAAATCCTGGGAGGCAGATCCATTCAGCACAAATTGCTCTTCTGTTTCCCTGCAGCAGTTGTCATTTTTACTCTCAGCTCTCAATCTCCATGCTAAGGCCCAGAGTGGTTGAACTTTCATGCTATGACAAAGATACACAACCACACACTCAAATGAAATAGGCAGAGGACTCTCCAGTTGAGTTCATCAATAGGAACTTTTATTCACAATTAAATAAACAAACAAAACTAGCTTGGTAGCCAAAAATAAAAATAACCTTATTAATATTAATATCAGCTGTAGCCTTACACAACTTCTCTGCTAGTCCAGGTATCACTGCTGCTTCTATGGACTGCTGTCATTTCCAGTTTCTAATTTCTTTCATACAGTATGACCTTAGTTCTACAGCACTATATTAAAATAAGTACCAGAAACGAAACAGCACAAAACTGTTGTGAGCATTAAAGAAATAATGTCAAGGATGTGCGACTGCCTTGTGGCCCCCTGGTCATAAGAAAAGACAGGACTTTCAGAAAGGAAAACAAGCCTTATCAAATACTTCTTGCAAAATTACAAACATGAGTCGTACCATACAAAAATGAATCCTGTTCACAAAAATGATATTAATATTAATTATATATACATGATCATAAAATGTTCCTGCATACCTTCTCGCTGGTCATTACGCAAACACTTCACTTTGGGTAACTTGGCTAGCAGGAGGCAGTCATTAGCTGAAACATTAAACAAGAACACAAACAAACAGTTATTTTCTAAGACTGCATGACTGATTTTGCAGTTTTCTAACTATTCTCAACTGCAGTGGTTCTCAAAATATTTCCCACCGCCACCCAGTTATTTATTGTATTAATGCATCATGGACCACCACAATACAAACTATACAACCAACATACATTTTACTGCATTTAAAACATATACATGTGCACTTACACACTCAAGGAAAAATGTAATTACTAACACAAATGCAATACAAATCCACTTGAAGCATTTTGAATTATATACTTAATTGTCATTGTTATGGTGAATCACCAACACTTCTGTTGGTATTAAATTTAGTTTTTGTAATAAAACTGTGACCCTTATTCTTTACCACTCTGACATTGCCTGTGTTCCCATGTTGTGTTTGTTTACCTCTGTTTTAAAACATTAAGTTGTTCATTTTCCTTCTTGACCACATCCTTTCACATGGATTAACATAAATGCAGACAGAACGGTTACCTGTGTTTGTTTATCTGTAACCTACTGATGCACCTCATTGCATTGAAGTGTAATATGACATTACCTGTATTAACATTACAGACTCCACCTATTTCATCAATGCATTATCATTGGATATAATTATTATTTATACTGGTTGCCTAATGCCTATACTTTATCACTCTGTGGACTGTATGTCAAAAATAAATATACTGTGTCCAGTCATCTGACAGTGGCTACTATCATGGGGTGCTGTTTACTTTAAGCAAAATGTTCCTGTCCTTTATTACAATAATATTTTGATTGGTTTTTACATTTGGATCTGAGCTGAATGTCATGTGCAAGGACGAAATATACTATGGACCAGCAAAGGTGCGGGGACCAGTGTTTGGGAGTCACTGCCCTGTAGAACAAACAGAAGATATATACTTGAAGATCTCCCCTCATAAAAGGTTTTACATCAGTTGGTATACATTCAATGTTTTGAACACGAGTCTCTGTAGTTGGAATAATTGTAACATGAAAAATGTGGCAAAGAAACTGAAAAGGAGGAAATGAGATCATGGTTTTCATAGAAAACTTGAAAGAAAAAAACGTTGCCTGAGGGAAGGAGGAAAAAACAAGGCCATTTTTATTTTAGCTTGTCCTCTGATCCAATAGAGCATTCGATACTTACAGTCATCACTGAAGTCATCCACTAATATAATTTCATGAATCAGGTGAACGGGGGTTCGGTTGAGTACACTGCAGAGAGAAAAGGACATACCAGTGAGGTCCAAGAGAAGAAACTAACAGGGCTGCCATTTACAGATATATTTTATATCACCAAATATTATGGAACAAGCCTGCATCTGATGGTAATATATATTATACCAGAGATCATGTACGATGCAAGTTGTATTATTGGAAGGCACCATGATGCATTGTGATATTTTGGACATTGACCAGTTATAATAATTACATGTTACAAAGTTTGCATTGTAACACACTGGGTTTAAAGAGAATATCACTGAATATATTAATTATATGACTACCCCTTATTCACCCAGTCGTGTACAATGTGGACCCAGTTTTAACATCATTCTGCAGCTTAATCTCACATTTGCTGAATTAACAGGCATCCCGTTTTTTCATAAAGTTCAATCAACAGGAATATTTACTGCTATCCACAGGGATGTTCAATAAACCTAAATATACATATATCTAATTGATCAATAAGAATAGTTTCCTATACAATATTGATTAAACAGGAATGGAGAAATGACACTGCTTCAAATAAAGGGTGCCAACACTTCCCTTAGATGGATATAATAACAGATACAGACACAATTGTTCAGAAGACATCATGATAATCACAAAGAAACAATGCTCCCCTTAGGCCTATACTGTTTTAATTGGGTTTGGAACTGATGAAAACTCAAAGCGGTGGTTCTTAACCCTGGTCCTGGAGGCTGCCTGTGTCTGGTTCTCATTCCAGACGAGTTTGTAATTTAACCCATAACTGAACTAATGATGGTATTATATTAAAAAGCAGTTGTTTTCAGCTCTTAAACAGGTGGTGATAATTCAGTATTAAAGGTTGAAAAGAAAATGAGCGACACAGGGGTGTTCCCGGGCCAGCATATGTAAATAATCTAAATCAGCCATGGGAAACCTGGGCGTCGAAGGCCACAGCCCACTGTTTTCTGTTCCACCACGGGTGATAATTACTTAATTGAGTTAGTTATTTAAATACATCAAATCACCAAGTCAGCCTGCTAAATAAAATGTACATTGAAAACCAAGTAGCACATCCCTTATTTAAATGCTCTGATTTAATCTATTCAATTCAATTCAGAATAATACTTGCAAGGTTATTTTCCATGATTCTCTGTTTCTCAACAATTTTCATGTTTTACCTCTAAAACTGTTATAGGCAGTTTTTCAAATTTAAAATAATTTGTTCAACATCTGAGGAATTTGAAGATGAATCTACCAAAACGTATGCTCAATTTCTATCCAGGAGTTATGTAAGGGATTGGTTTAAGCTTTTTTCATGTTCAAAATGCAGCTACAAATTATTGTATGACGAAAACAATCTTCCATCTGTTGTGTGACATTAACTTCAGATTGTAGATAAAATCAGACATATTAAAATAATAATACAACTTGACACTTAATTTTTTTAACTAAAAACTAAAAAAGCTATGAGTGGGAAAACCTGGAAGATATTGTTGTTCATTGTTGTCAAATCTTGGGTGAGAACCTCCTTCCCTCAGCCAGGGCATTGAAAATGGGTCGTGGATGGGTATTCCAGCATGACAATGACCCAAAACACACAGCCAAGGCAACAAAGGAGTGGCTCAAGAAGAAGCACATTAAGGTCCTGGAGTGGCCTAGCCAGTCTCCAGACCTTAATCCCATAGAAAATCTGTGGAGGGAGCTGAAGGTTCGAGTTGCCAAACGTCAGCCTTGAAACCTTAATGACTTGGAGAGGATCTGCATAGAGGAGTGGGACAAAATCCCTCCTGAGATGTGTGCAAACCTGGTGGCCAACTACAAGAAACGTCTGACCTCTGTGATTGCCAACAAGGGTTTTGCCACCAAGTACTAAGTCGAAGGGGTCAAATACTTATTTCCCTCATTAACATGCAAATCAACTTATAACTTTTTTGAAATGCGTTTTTCTGGATTTTTTTGTTGTTATTCTGTCTCTCACTGTTAAAATACACCTACCATTAAATTATAGACTGATCATTTCTTTGTCAGTGGGCAAACATACAAGATCAGCAGGGGATCAAATACTTTTTTCCCTCACTGTACATATATATATATATATATATATATATATATATATATATATATGTACAGTGAGGGAAAAAAGTATCAAAGGATATGGTGTTCTTCAAAGGATATGGTGTGGTCCAAAACTTTTTATATAGATGTCACTATATTTGAATACTGATATAGCTGCTATAAGGCAATGTAAATGGCTATGACTTATTTAACCAGCTATGACGTGATAGTGGTACCGCTCAATGGGAGAAGCTACATAACCTGATGGATATAAGCTCGGCACAGAGCTCATTCAAGGAGAGAGGGAGAGGGGATAGGACAAGATCCTCAATGTGATATGAAGTTCCATTTAGCCTGATTATGAATTATCTAAAGTTTTGTGCTAATTGATTTGATTTGATTAGATATTATTTGTTTTGTTGTTACTTTGTTTTGTTATGTAACTTAGGTTTCTGCCATTCATCACAAAGTGTTGTTGGAGATACTCTACACTGACCACCTGGACATCCTTACAGATACATCCTTGACGCTGATGGAGTCCACATGAACCAGGATAAAGTGAGTGCTGTTACAGAGTGGCCCCAGCCACGGCCCGTCAAGGATTTGCAACGTTTCTTTGGGTTTGCAAATTATTACAGGCGCTTTATCTGGGACTTCAATTCTGTGGCTTCTCCCCTTACCTCCCTGCTGAAAGGCTCCGCCCGCACTCTGACCTGGACAGCTGCAGCCACGGACACCTTTGCCCAGCTAAAAACCCTCTTAACCACTGCACCACTCTTAAAGCACCCTGATCCTTCCATTCCCTTTCTCTTGGAAGTTGATGCTTCAGAAAGTGGAGTAGGGGCAGTTCTGTCACAACGTCGTGGTTCTTCACCTAAACTCCATCCCTGTGCCTTTTTCTCCAGGAAACTCTCTCCAGCGGAGCATAATTATGAAACTCGCCTTTGAGGAATGGAGACACTGGTTAGAGGGTTCTCAACATCCCTTTTTGGTCCTCACTGACTACCGCAATTTGGAATACATCCGCTCCGCGAAGAGGCTGAATCCCCGTCAGGCACGCTGGGCCTTGTTCTTCACCCGTTTCAACTTCACGCTCACTTACTAGGTTCCAAAAACATCAAGGCGGACACCCTATCTCGTCAATTTGACTTGCATACCATTTCAGTCTCCACGGATCCTATTCTACCACCTTCTTGCATTGTGGCTCCTATACGATGGGATATTATGGAGCACATACAACAGGCCATCGCCACTGAACCCTCTCCCACCAATTGTCCTGCCTCTCATCAATACGTTCCCTCTTCTATACACCCTCAAGTTCTGCAATGGCTCCATTCCTCTACTGCTTCTGGACATTCTGATATCTGGCACACTCTCTCCCTCATTCAACAAAAGTTCTGGTGGCCCTCTCTCTTACAAGACATCACACGTTTTGTTGCAGCCTGTCCGTCATGCGCTCAAGCCGAGACTCCTCGCCAACTCCCAGCAGGTCTCCTGGAGCCTCTCCCCATTACGCATATTCCCATGTCACACATCGCCATAGACTTCCTAACTGATCCCCAACTCAAATGGCTTCACCACCGTCCTGGTCGCAGTGGACAGGTTTTCCAAAGCCTGTCGGCTCACCCCCCTGAAGGGGCTACCTACTGCTCTTGCCACAGTGGAATGTCTTTTTTCCCAGGTCTTCCGCTTTTATGGACTGCCTGATGACATCGTCTCTGACCACGGCCCCCAGTTCACCTCTCGAGTATAGTCCGCCTTCTTTTGTCTGCTTAATGTCAATATCAGTCTCTCTTCAGGTTACCACCCGCAGTTCAGTGGCCAAATGGAGCGTCTTAATCAGGAGATCGGTTGCTCCCTCCGTACTTACTGTAGCTGTAACCAGGCGGACTGGAGCAGGTTCCTCCCGTGGGCTGAGTACGCCCAGGACTCTCTCATCTGCTCTTCCACAGGTCTCACACCATTGCAATGTGTGCTCGGTTATCAACCCCCACTGTTTCCTGGCATAGATGACCCTACGGATGTCCCCATGGTTGATGACTGGTACCGTTGCAGCGCGGAGGTCTGGGAGGCTGCCCACGTTTGTCTCCAGCAGGCAGTCCAGCGCCAGAAGCTACAGGCAAATCGTCACCGCAGACCTAACCCCCAGTTCCAACCCTGGCAGAAGGTGTGGCTCTCTACGCGGCACATTCGGCTCCGGCTTCCCTCAAAGAACCTCAGTCCCCGCTTTATTTGACCTTTTGAAATAGACCGGCAAGTAAATCCAGTGGCGTACCGGCTCATCCTCCCAGCTCATATGTATCTCTCCCACGTTCCATGTTTCTCTTCTCAAGCCTGCTGTTGCTGACCCCGTGCTCTCTGGACATCGATCCTGTGGCTTCTCCTCCTCCTCCCATTGAACTTGATCGTCCCTCTAGTTTACTGATATCCTGTTTACCAGACCTTTGTTTACTCCCCGTGTTTGACTCCTGGATTGCCCTCAGACTCTTTGTACTCCTGATCGATCGACCTACTGCCTGTGACCTCTACCACTTGTTTTGCCTTGACCCTATTGCCTTGTTTGCCGACTTTTTGAACTGGACTGTTACACACTTGCCTCTTCCCGCACCTGAGTCCATCACTGCAACTTGCAACCTTTAACCCAGGAAATTACATCAATTCCCCATTATAATCAGATCCACGAATGATCTACCCACCCCCCAACACAACGAACTGACACACACATACTGCAGTCCCTCCATTCCACAGAACAGTCCCATATTGCTACAATATAAATATTTATGTAAAGGTACATAAAGGCATTAATGTAGACTGAAAGGGGATAACATTTAAAGTTCATGTCAAAGAAAGTTAGGCAAAAACTTGTAACAGACTGTACAACTGCATGTGTTCCTTAGGTTAGCATGGCAGGACTGTCAACAGGCCTCAAATGTAATTAAATTAATCAAATTAGGTTAGCAGACACAAAATGAACATTAAATTACTGTATCATAACTTGAATTTGCTTAAATACAGACAGCATTTGTAATTTTGTTTTGTAAATCACAACACAAACCAAATCCTGTGTCTTGGTCCAGAGTATTCACTGATGAGGTTTTAACAGTTTGTTTATAATTAATGGAAGTGGCTTCATACATACTTTAGAACCAAAAATGGGTTCCTTGACATCTTTTTCAATGAGAAACTCATCTGCAGTATTGCATGTACTCATTTGAAAGCTTAAAAAAAATAGCAGCTTTTACTTACTGGTCCACAAAGGTCTTCATATTGCTCTCTTGCAGTTAATGCTTATCGAATCCCAGCTCAGCACTTGGTGTGCTGACTATTAAGTCCTAAACTAATTAAGTAAAAAGGAGAGGACCCTTTGACTGACTAATACATTTCAGTTTCTAGAAGCATTTCCTAGTTTATTTGATTTTCACCGACTCCAAGCATAAAGAATTAGTTGACTGATGTTCAATGTACTTAACCGTGACACAAACACAGGTGACATTCCAAGAACATAATGTCTTGTCGTTGTTTCCTCTGTGATGTGGGATCTCTAAAATTTGGATAATTCTTAAGTAGTTACCATTGGGCTGGACTTCACATACCATCTATAATTGGCTATGTAACCCCCTCACTCCCTATCATGATAGTAATAAGTAGCATTCTTGATATATTTGTTTCCATACATTTTCTAGTTTTCTTCCTGCTTCAGTTGTCTTCATGCAATATCTACAGTATTGAGTTCTATTAACTTTACTGTAAATAGTATGGTTTCCCAGGATGCTATACTGAGCCTGTGTGGGATCTGCCATGCTTTTACTGGCTGATTTAGTCAACCTTCCTATCAGCAATTACAGGAATAAGAGGGGTGAGCCAGCATTTTAAAATTAATTGATTTTTCTGACAGGCTATGAGACCCCTCATTGAAGCCAGTGTAGATCAACAGTTGAATAAACCCAGCACAAGGTGCCAAAACACATAGACAACCCGTTCAAACCTCAAATCCCTCAGTTAATAAAACTCCTAGGAGAAGCAGAAGGAGACAAAAAAAAAGGAAAAAGGTTTCAACATTGCCAGAGGGGTTGAGTTGGGAGAATAAATAATTAAAGTCATATTGAATTGAGGCAGACAAGGCAAAGATGTGCTTGAGGCTATGAAATACCAAGCTAATTAAAACAGATCTACTGGGATTGTGTGGCCTCTGGGTTTTTGCTACCTGGGATTTGCCTACCCAGATAATGGATATTTCAATAGAGAAATAGAGAGAGGTACAAATATACATAAATGCAGATGTCAAGAATAGATATAAAACATACATTCTGCTTTAATTAAAATAAAAAATTAAAATGTTGCTTTCGGACATTATGTCAGGGAAACCAAATTATTTAGTACCACATGAGTCTGAGTTGTGGAGGAATGAGTTACACAACCCCTCTACCCTCTGTCATTCTCTACATCATGTCTTGCTTCCAATGGTCTGACCTGCACAGTTCCTAAATGTGTGTATGTAAGTGTTTATATTTTGGGTTTGCTCAATACCTTGGCACATTTGCAGCGGTGGGTTTATTTGTTTGAGTGTTAGGGACTACTTCAGTCATGGTCAGCCATCCAAAAAACAAAGTGTTATAAAGAAAGGAGAAATTGGATTTTTAATTGCTTGAAACTGCAGTGCATTGAGAATCTTTTCAGTGAACACACTGAAATTGACTTTAAAAGCTTGAAATAATAGCTTAAATACCCCCTTATTCTTTTAACAACAACCCCTACCTTTAGAATGTGCACAATTCCTTCATTACACAACATTTCAAGAATATGATATAGATTATATTTCCAAGCTCCCAAACAATCAGGTGAGGGTATACTGCTCACTGGATTTGAGTCTCCAAAGGTAACATCACTGGTTTATATTTAGCAACCAGCAGAATTCCTAACACTGACACAAAGCTGTAATACAAAACTGTTCAAAACCTAGCGAGAACTGTACTTGCTGGAGGAACAAAGCAGGTGAGCATATTCTCTTGATCTACATTTTACAAAGAATGCAGCACAAACACAGTGAATTAAAGTATTGCACTCCCTTGTAAGAGTCACAGGCATTAAACAGAAGTTGTTTGAGAATAACAAAAACAGAACAAACATCTTTTTAACTGCATACAATGTAGAATGTGCGAGATATCTCAAGCACCATCAAAAACACAGGCAAACTGGGGGGTCGGCGGGAAGCCTGCAATGGAGTGAGATGTGACTGAGAGCAGCTCCCACGTTTTTTACATATTATCCCTATAATACATATTTAACAGAACAATTAGCACAGTTTTATTGTTTTCTTAGTGTTTGTCAAGTGCTCCTTCATGCGATAGAGATGTCAAAACCTCGAAGCAAAGGCAATCAGACCGAAACAGAATCCGATACCTTGCCGATCGCTTCTGGTTCTACCACTGCGGAAAACATGGTGGCTTCTGGTGCTGACTCTCCCTCCAGTGCAATAGCAAATCTACAGACCACCATACTTGCCGAATTCGCTGGTCTCCACACAGAGCTCCGCTACTCAGTGGCGGCTCTACAGGCGACAGTGGCCTCCTTCAACCAGAGGCTGCGAGATGTCGAACATGCGGCGACAGACGCGAGTGATAGGATCGGGGCTGTCGAGGATCGCTGCACCCAGCTGGAGATGCACAATGCAAGGCTGATGAGCAAGGTGGATGATTTAGAGAATCGCAGTAGGAGACAGAATATCCGCATCATCGGTGTGCCTGAGGGCTCAGAGAAAGGAAATCCCACTGTCTTCACGGAGGCGCTACTTCTGGAGATCGGCAAGGAGAGCTTCGATTCGCCACTGGTAGTGGATCGGGCTCATCGATCTTTGGCACCGAGGCTGCAACGTGGCGAGCCTCCAAGACCGATCATTTTACGGCTGCACCACTACAAAATGAAGGAGCACATTATGTGCCTGGCAAGAGAGAAGGGTCAACTCTACTTTCGTGGAAGCAAGATCTTCATCTACCCTGACCTCAGTGCTGATCTGGCACGGCGCAGCAGGGAATACAAGATCGTGAAAACCCAACTTTGTGAAGCTGGAATTAAATATGGCCTTCTCCACCCGGCTCGCCTGCGTGTCACTTTCAACGGAGATCACAGAATTTTTAACACCCCTCAGGAAGCTTCTACCTTGTACAAGGACAGTATCCTGCCATCACTGAAGAAACCTTGAGGAAGCTTCGCAGGATGCATTGAAATTTGCCAGGTACAATATTTCCATATGTGTATGTATATGCGTATATGTATACATTTGTGACCAAGGGAGGGGGAGGCGTCTTTCTCTCAACATTACACAATTTCGCTGTTGCGTTATTGCCGGGGACAGTGATGAATAATTCATTTATGACAGCTACAAGGTGGTTATGAAGCACGGTCCCTTTTAAAGCACTTTTTTTTAGTTCATATATATGTGTATTTCTGGTCCAAACCTGTTTGCTCTTGGGTTTACTCTATATTGGTTCCATTCACATATGTCCCCTTTCTATTACAATGTCCACTAATAAAAAATGTACACAGGGAAGGAGCCCGGTTAATTTTATCAGTTGGAATGTTAAGGGATTAAACCATCCGGTTAAAAGAGGCAAGGTTCTCTCTCATCTGAAACATTTGGGAGTGGGCATTGCTTTCTTGCAAGAAACTCATTTACGTACATCTGATCACTTTCGCATTCGGAGAGGCTGGGTGGGGCAGATGTTTCATTCCAATTTTCATAGTAAGGTAAGAGGTGCAGCAATCTTAATTCACAAAAATGTTCCTTTCATCCCTTCCACAGTTACTGCTGACCCTAATGGCCGTTATGTTATAGTGAAAGGCACACTCTTTAATTGTCCATTGATTTTAGCTAATGTGTATGTGCCCAATTGGGATGACCATCACTTTATTTCCAACTTCCTTTTTTCAATATCTGATTTAGATTCCCATCACCTGCTTCTCGGGGGAGACTTTAAATGTGTCCTCAATCCATCTCTAGATCGCTCATCTACAAAATCTGTTTCATTTTCAAAATCTGCTCTAGCCATTAGAACCTTTCTTGACACACATGGAATGTCAGATCCATGGCGTTTTCTTTATCCATCAGCAAGACAATATTAATTTTTCTCACCTGTACACCACACTTACTCCTGTATTGACTACTTTTTTCTTGATAACAGGTTGCTCCCTTCAATTCAGTCCTGTGCATATAATAGTTTTGTAATATCTGATCATGCCCCTTTAATTTTAGAATTAAGGTTCCCTAATCAGGCTAATTCTCGTCCTCCTTGGCGTCTTAATTCGCTTCTTCTGGCAGACCCTGATTTCACTAAATTCATTTCTTCACAAATAGATACATTTATTGAAATAAATACTACACCAGGTATCTCCTTTGCTATGATTTGGGAGAGTATGAAGGCTTATTTACGCGAACAGATAATATTCTACACCGCTCAACGAAAAACAATATGAGACTTTCCCAACTGATTGATCAGATCTCTTTGATCGACCAGCAATATTCTAACACGCCTACTGCTGAGTTATATAAAGCTCGAATAGCCTTGCAAACTGAGTTTGATCTTCTTTCTACTAGACAAACAGAAAAGCTTATAATGAAATCCCAATGTGCAGCTTATGAACATGGGGAAAAAGCAAATAAACTCTTGGCCCACCAGCTCCGCCAATCTGTTTCTTCCCAACTGATCACAAAAATATCTACCTCAACAGGGTCCAATACCATGAATCACCAAGAAATCAATGATCAATTTAAACTATTTTACTCGACCCTGTACACCTCAGAGACTATTTCAGATCCTTCTTTGGTTTGTTATTTTTTCAATAATATTGATGTTCCATCAATTAATAATGAGTTGAAAGTTGTGTTAGACAAATCCCTCTCCCAGGATGAAATTCTAAAAGCAATGAAATCAATGCAAAGCAATAAGGCACCAGGACCTGATGGGTTTCCAATAGAATTTTATAAGAAATGCTCATCCCAACTTTCGCACTTACTGCTGTCTCTGTTTTCAGAGTGTTATGCTTCCAACACTATGTCAAGCATCAATATCTGTCTTGCTAAAGAAAGATTAAAAAAAACTAATTTGTGGATCATATCGCCCTATTTCTCTTTTAAATTGTGATGTAAAGATTCTGGCTAAAGTTCTGGCACACCGTCTCGAAAGTTGTCTACCATCTATTATCTCTTCTGACCAGACAGGCTTCGTACAGGGCAGACATTCTTTCTTTAATTTAAGACGTTTGTTCAATATTATCTATACAAACTCAACTACAACCCTACCTGAAGTTCTTATATCAATGGATGCAGAAAAGGCCTTTGACCGGTTGGAATGGGACTATTTATTTGGCGCTCTTCATAAATTTGGATTTGGTTCAAATTTATCAACTGGATAAAGCTATTGTATTCATCTCCCATAGCATCAATCCGCACAAATAATACTAATTCTACATTCTTCTCACTTCAACGAGGTACTAGACAGGGCTGCCCTCTCTCACCCCTTCTTTTTGCTATTGCTATAGAACCCCTTGCAATTTCTTTATGGTGCTGTGGTGATATACAGGGGGTGGTCCGGGGGGGGGTGGAGCAGAGAATCTCTCTTTATGCTGATGACCTGCTTCTCTACGTCTCCGATCCCACCTCCTCCCTTCCGCACATTCTCTCTATTCTGGAAGAATTCGGTACATTTTCAGGTTTTAAAATTAACATACAAAAAAGTGAAATGTTTCCTATTAATTTGGCGGCCAAGAATTACCCACTGACTTCTTTTCCCTTCAAGCTCACTTCAAACAGTTTCAAATATTTGGGAATCTTGTTCACTTTATCTTTTGGGGATCTTTTCAAATCTAACTTTAACCCTTTACTAGAGCACATGAAACAGGATTTTACACGCTGGTCTAGTTAACATCTCTCTCTGATTGGTCGCATAAACACTGTAAAAATGAATACTCTACCAAAATTTATTTCAATCTATTCCAATGTTTATCCCCAAGCATTTTTTTCTAACAGCAGACCAGATTATTTCCTCCTTTATTTGGGACAAAAAGGTACCCCGGATTCGTAAAGCCTTTCTACAAAGACCTAAGCAGGAGGGTGGTTTGACACTGCCAAACTTTAAATTTTACTGTTGGTCAGCCAATATTCGTAGTATGTCGCTATGGCTTCACATGGCTAAAGAAGGCAATCCAGCATGGGTACAAATGGAGGCAATGTCGTGTCAACGCACTTCTTTGTCTGCTCTGCTTAGCTCCTCCATTTCTTTCTCTATCAATCGCTTCAGTTCTAATCCTATAGTCATTCAATCACTTAAGATTTGAAAACAATTTAGATTACACTTTGGTTTACAATCGCTTTCTCTATGCAGTCCCATTCAGGCAAATCATTTATTTCCGCCTTCATTGGAGGACTCTGCTTTTGCACATGGCTGGAGAGAGGTATTAGAACCATTGCAGATTTGTATATCGACAATACTTTCGCCACATTTGACATGCTGTCCCAAAAATATAACTTGCCATGCACACACTTCTTCCGCTACTTACAAGTCAGAGATTTTGCACGGAAAAAAATGACCCTGTTTCTGTCATTACCCTTGAAATCTCCTATAGACTCTATTTTGGAGTTAAACCCAAGTTGCAAAGGCTTAATATCAATAATTTATAATCTTATATCTTCACTTAATTGCCCCTCACTTGCGACCCTAAAAACTCTTTGGGAACAAGATTTTGAAACAGACATATCAGATAGCAACTGGGAATCTATTCTATCTCGGGTACTTTCCTCATCTATATGTGTGAGACACGGTTTGATACAATTCAAAATACTACAATGTCAATATCCATCGATGTTCAGTAGCTGGGCAGTCTACATTATGTGGCAGTGCTGTATAACATTCCTTTGTTCACAACCCTGATACTTGCTGTATGAAGGAATATAGGAAATAAAAGGTTTGGTGGAACCTTTACAGGGAGCTATTGCAATACTTGGAGCTTAATGCACAACACTAAAAACATAATTTAAAAAATAGCAAAAAAAATGCCTAAGGAATGCAAACACTTATACTTACAGATGTTTAGTTAAAAAGCACAACACACTTAAATTAGCAGTATTTTCCCTCAGTGTTTATTTTGTTTTCATACATATTGGACTGCAACAGAATGACCCTTACCTCCTGACCGTGCGAAGCAGTGTTGACCTGGCTTCATTGTGGAAAGTGATAATAATGGATGTGGAGGGTAGGTCAGGGGAATAATGCAATGTGGTGCACCTGGAAAAGAGACAAAAGACTAAAATAAACATCCCTATCAAGTGACCAGAAGCTCTTATCTCAATAGATCTGTACCAGGGAGCAGAAGGCATTTGATTTTCCATAGATTGATTTTTTCCAGCCAGTGTATATACATCCTACACGGATATCATAGTTATTCTAATTTATCTAATCCAACAACATATATTTCTTTGCTGATTAACAAAAAAAACAAACAAACTCAACCAACCAAACAAACAATATATAATAGCCATTATAGGCCAGCTGTATAAGAAACAGACAGCTTGGAGTATAATTTAAAGTACTGTTGCTAAGGTAACTAGCCTAAAGCAAAATGTCCACTTTATATGAACAATACAAAACATACTACTAATAATGAAAAAAGTAAGACATGGATGATAAGCAATGGGGTTATATATCCCATATAAACAGAGAACAATGGGTATACAATGGGTCATTAAGAGTGAGGTCCTTCACTAGGGTAGAAGTATAGTTTGATGGAGGCTAATATTAATTAACAGTACAGTGTCCACAACGCTCAAAGTTGTGGGAGTGGTGAGGGGGTTGTCCTGTATTCACATACTGTGAATAACAGAGAACAAGAACGCAGCTGAACAGACAATCACACATCCAGGCTATAAAAAGTCATGACATTTCAGTGCTGAGTACCCACAGGGAGAGCATTTCATTACATTTTTAGTCAGATAGTGTTTTTGTGAACACCAACAAAGAAACCTCATAGCGACAGCACAGCTGAGTCACATCTTAAAGAATGGTTTGTATGTAACTTCAATGGCTTCTGATACAGGGCTGGAGGGTAAAATGTATGAGGCTGTAAAACATTTCATTATCAGATAAAGACTTCATCCAATCTGTAACATGAGAACAGAGCATTTTTCTCCACCGTGTCTAAACAGGAGATTCGTTTAGCAACATGAATGAAAAGACAATTTTTTCCCCATCAGTTAAAATAAACCTATTTGGTTAGTGATATAGTCATATAAGGTTATTTAGTCTTAGGCAATACATAACAGATGAAGGTGATCCATGCATATGCATATAACATGTATTAGAATAAACAACCTGGTTTAGATTTTCACAGCTTGCAAAAAGCATAGAATTCATAAACAATCATATTTTATTCAGTATGCTAAGGGACTTAAATAATTCAAAATATTTAATATTGACATTTAATATTTAATGTAGAATCAGACATCTATTTAATCATTCACAGGCTTTGAAGTGATCATAAAGTTCTGAATGAACATAAAACGCCCATAACAATTTCATCCAATTTGTGTAATCCATTTCTCAGAGTGTAGAAACGGAAAGGAAGATTATAGTGATGTTCAGACTTTACAATCGGCCCATATTTAAACTCTTCTATATTATATCTCACATCTGATACCAATCCCCTCACAGGTCTCGGTCTCACAGGTCTGGCATGATCACAGTCAGCATTCCAATTCATCCCAAAGGTGTTCGATGGGGTTGAGGTCAGGCTCTGTGCAGGCCAGTCAAGTTCTTCCACACTGATCTTGACAAACCATTTCTGTATGGACCTGGCTTTGTGCACGGGGACATTGTCCTGCTGAAACAGGAAGGGGCCTTCCCCAAACCGTTGCCACAAAGTTAGAAGTGCAAAATCATCTGCCAAACCCAGATTCATCCATCGAACTGTCAGGTGGTGAAGCGTGATTCATCACTCCAGAGAACGTGTTTCCACTGCTCCAGAGTCCAATGGCGGCAAGCTTTACACCACTTACACAAGCCAACTCTTGGCATTGCGCACAGTGATCTTAGGCTTGTGTGTGTCTGCTCGGCCATGGAAACCCATTTCATGTAGCTGTAGTGAACAGTTAATGTAGTGAACAGTAGCTGTAGTGAACAGTTCTTCTGCTGACGTTGCTTCCAGAGGCAGTTTACAACTCGGTAGTGACTGATGCAACCGAGGACAGACGATTTTTGCATGCTACATGCTTCAGCACTCGGTGGTCCCGTTCTGTGAGCTTGTGGTGGCTTACCACTTCACAGCTGAGCTATTTTTGCTCCTAGACTTTCCCATTTCACAATAACAGCACTTACAGTTGACCAGGCAGCTCTAGAATTTGACTAACTGACTTGTTGGAAAGGTGGCATCCTATGACAGTGCCATGTTGAAAGTCACTGAGCTCTTTAGTACAGCCCATTCTACTGCCAATGTTTGTCTATGGAGATTGCATGGCTGTGTGCTTGATTTTATATCTGTCAGCAATGGGTGTGGATGAAATAGCTGAATCCACTAATTAGAAGGGGTGTCCACATAGTTTTGGCTGTGTAGTGTATTTGTCAGAATATACTGAATAATGTTGAAAACTATATTTTTTGCATGCTAACTAGGTTTCTTGCCATCGGACTTCAAAGAAGAATTCATCCTAACAGGAACCACTGGTCCAGCTTAGAAGAACTGAAAATTGCTCAACTGAGATGCAGTGGTGACTTTGGGTTTTAGGTGAAGGCCAACAATAGATGTCATTGGAATAAGAATAAAAGTTGCATTTGATACAGACATGGAAAGTTTTCATTAAAAAGGCCTAATGGCTCAGTACATAAACTACTATAGATGGTCATGTTTATAGAGCACGTAAGTAGATGTACCCCCAGGGCTGTGAAAAACTGAAGAACATTTTGCTGTTTCCAGTGCATGCAAGCAAAAGTCATCCATTCCCAATAAACCCCTAGGCAGGACATCAAATCAGCTGTATTATCAATAGAGACAGGCTTCTTTATTTTGCCTTTCCAAGCAAGAACATAGGGTGTAGTGAGGCTTACCAAGTAGATGAAAACAATATCCTGACTGCAAAAGACTTTTGCTGGCTCAGTTTTTGTGGTGTATCACTATCAGGCATAAAAGATGAGAACAAACCTTTTACCACGGCTTGGTAATTTAAGAATATTACTCCCCCCGGTTCGCTGTGGATTGTGAATAATTTATTGCCACATTGTTTCACATTATTCTGGTCATACGCTGGACACAACCTAGCATACTGCTCAGGATCGGATTGCAAACTAAAAGCTTGCAGTGCCATTTACAAATTTAGTTTTACTACAGGTAAACAAAAAAAAATGTGATTGTACATTTTATTGTCAGCTGCAACAACCAATACTTCCCAGTTGTCTTGCAGCTTACTTCTAATGAAAAAAAAGGAAACATAATTTAGTTATTTCAGATTCAGCTATTATTCAAAAAGCAGACCTGACATTCAGGCCTGCACAAAACAACATTCATAAAACATTTCCCCATGCTAAGTTTGCTGTGGTTATATATTACACTGAAAATAATAAAATGAAAAAATAGGCATCTAGAGGGACATTTTAAAGGGACATTCTGCAAAATGAATGTGATGATTTAACATGCTGTTTTGTTTCCTTATAAGAGAGATCACAGGTATACACTAAGTGTGGTTGTAAAAACTTTATAAATATGGTACAAAGTATGGAGCAGGAGTTTTCAAACCGGTCCTGGAGTACCCCCTGCCCTGCTGGTTTTTGTTCCAACCAAGGTCTTAATTGCTTAATTGAATCCTTAATTGACCTAAAAAAAGCCAGATAGCATTCAATTAAGTAATTAAGACCAGCAGGGCAGGGGATACTCCAGGACCGGTCTGAAAACCCCTGGTATGGAGGGAATTCCATTTTGACCTTTCACATATGTCATGTATTTAATTTGCTATCTGTCAGTACTACATGCTTATTGTTGTATTTCTAACTTTAACAGATTTACAAAGATTGGATAAAAAGCTCATATCCCTGATATAGGCACTTCAGTCATTCATTGTTTTCTTCAAATTCAGTATTAGCATGTTTTACTTCTGAAGGCTGCAAATGTACACATCAGCTGTAAAAAGAAGGACAAATGACTTAATTATATATAGCATATATACATTTAACTATATTTGTTTTACTCCTTTTGGAAATATGCTTTTATACACTTAATCCACAGTTGAGGATAAATAAAAATAAAATAAAATATAAAAATAAGTCTTGTAAGTCATTGTCGTTTTTCCCAGTGCCACTGCCAATCAGCAGTTTCCCATACCATATTTGTATTTGCCTGTATTATTGCCCTGTTCTTTAAGAGTACGTTTAAAATGTTATGAGTTATTGTTTCTGCATTATAAGGCATTTCTATATTAATCCTGTAGATCTGGGATTCCCTTCACTGATATAGCTTGTTATGGATGATATAAAGGCTGCCGTGGGTTAATTATAACCTAACCCTCTGCTTTGATCTCATTTGTATGCACAGCACTGCATAGTATGTGTGAACTCTGAGTGCAAGTGCCTATGTGTCCTCTGCTTTATATTTCCATACTCTACTAGACCCATCTATAACCCACCTATTAACAAAATCATGATCTGTTGCATGTTTATGTAATACCTTAAACAAATACACAGTTACTAAAGACATGCACAGATTCCCCATAGTATTACCAGTTTGACAGCAAGTTATTCAAAAAGCAAAACAATATAATGAGACAGTATTACATTTTATGGTACATGGGAAGTGTAGCAGAAAACCACTAGTTTAAATGTCCTCTCTATCAAGCCCATTTGGTACAGAAATGCATGCTTAACTAACTTTTGTTGATGTTTATGAGCAAAACTGACTGAGAATGACTCAATGTTTTTTTTTTTGTAGCACAGTATTCATTTAATATACCATTCCACATGTTCCACCTATTCACTCCATAATACAATTAGGCATTACATTGAGAAAACTGAATACACACCTATCCACATAAATATGAAAAGCCAATTGCTGAATACATTGTTACAGCAGAGGGCAATGCAGAGATCCGGCCAATTCAATAGCAATACGCAATATTTTCAAAGGCCATATATATGTGTGACCTTCCCTTTTCACAGCACAGATTTAATGAAAGAAAAATGCTTAAACATTATTAACCACTGGCTGAGCACAGTGAAATGTGGCAGGATGGCATCCTTATCAATAACAACTGGCTTAAGTCTGACTAGCAAAATACACAATCAAATTCCACAGGGATAACCAAAAATAGTTCTTATCATCCATCTTCCACTTTAATGGCATTTTAAACATTCATTAAAATTCACAGCAGCTCTATAGAGAGATGAAATGCTGATTTATTATCAGTAGAAAGTGTTGAAGAATGTCTTCCTTAGGGGAATGCTATGGGTTTATCTGAGAGCAACTCTATTTGAAAAGTTAAAATGATCTGCAATATACTGAACTATAACCTTCATTAAGCTTGTTGAGTCCTGTTGTATGGAGTATAGATTAATTCTGATTTCTTTTGTGCTTGAAATATACACTCACCTAAAAGATTATTAGGAACACCTGTTCAATTTCTCATTAATGCAATTATCTAACCAACCAATCACATGGCAGTTGCTTCAATGCATTTAGGGGTGTGGTCCTGGTCAAGACAATCTCCTGAACTCCAAACTGAATGTCTGAATGGGAAAGAAAGGTGATTTAAGCAATTTTGAGCGTGGCATGGTTGTTGGTGCCAGACGGGCCGGTCTGAGTATTTCACAATCTGCTCAGTTACTGGGATTTTCACGCACAACCATTTCTAGGGTTTACACAGAATGGTGTGAAAAGGGAAAAACATCCAGTATGCGGCAGTCCTGTGGGCGAAAATGCCTTGTTGATGCTAGAGGTCAGAGGAGAATGGGCCGACTGATTCAAGCTGATAGAAGAGCAACTTTGACTGAAATAACCACTCGTTACAACTGAGGTATGCAGCAAAGCATTTGTGAAGCCACAACACGTACAACCTTGAGGCGGATGGGCTACAACAACAGAAGACCCCACCGGGTACCACTCATCTCCACTACAAATAGGAAAAAGAGGCTACAATTTGCACAAGCTCACCAAAATTGGACAGTTGAAGACTGGAAAAATGTTGCCTGGTCTGATGAGTCTCGATTTCTGTTGAGACATTCAGATGGTAGAGTCAGAATTTGGCGTAAACAGAATGAGAACATGGATCCATCATGCCTTGTTACCACTGTGCAGGCTGGTGGTGGTGGTGTAATGGTGTGGGGGATGTTTTCTTGGCACACTTTAGGCCCCTTAGTGCCAATTGGGCATCGTTTAAATGCCACGGCCTACCTGAGCATTGTTTCTGACCATGTCCATCCCTTTATGACCACCATGTACCCATCCTCTGATGGCTACTTCCAGCAGGATAATGCACCATGTCACAAAGGTCCAATCATTTCAAATTGGTTTCTTGAACATGACAATGAGTTCACTGTACTAAACTGGCCCCCACAGTCACCAGATCTCAACCCAATAGAGCATCTTTGGGATGTGGTGGAACGGGAGCTTCGTGCCCTGGATGTGCATCCCACAAATCTCCATCAACTGCAAGATGCTATCCTATCAATATGGGCCAACATTTCTAAAGAATGCTTTCAGCACCTTGTTGAATCAATGCCACGTAGAATTAAGGCAGTTCTGAAGGCGAAAGGGGGTCAAACACAGTATTAGTATGGTGTTCCTAATAATCCTTTAGGTGAGTGTATATTCAGATATCTGAATGACCACTCTGTGGAAAATGACAAATAATATTGTCAACAGGTGCCATCGCATTATTTAATCAAAAGCTGAAGCTTATATAGCTCATGATTTATTGCTTTTTTTTTGTTTGTTTGTTTTACCTCTAAGTGTTAAATGCAGCTTTGATTTAGTTGTATTGCTTATTATGAGAGAGACAGATGGAAAGGCTTGTAATGTTGTGGACTTTAATCTATAAACCTGTTATATTTTAACACTATGGAGAAAACATGTTTAATGGTTTAAAAGATGTGTTAATGTAAGTGAAAATGGAACTTAACTAAAAGTGGTTAATTACAAGGATAAACTATTACCTGCAATTGTATATGAAAAATACATCTGCGAATAAATAAATACATGTAACTGGAGAGAGAATAAATGTTCTATTTATTGAAAAGCATGCTCTAAATAGCACTCTATATTCATTACAAAGTTTCAATATACTTTCCAAAAAATTTATTCCAGTGAACAAATGTGTTTAACAAAGTTGTGTAGCTTTATTCGCCTTCCTCTTCTTCCATCTGTTTGCACAGAACACTTTTCAGTCTCTATTTAATTAATCAATGTTTAAATTAAATTATTCTGAACAAATCCACTGAACTAAACTGAATGAAATAACACCAGCTAAGCAAAGGTATGAAATGACGCCTCATTTCTCGGTTTTATATATAGCAATAATATGTGAATGGTTTAATAGCCTACAGATCTTTGAACAAAATGAATTAGCAAATTGCCTGTAACAGGAAATTAGAATAATTACATAAACAGACAGTTATTGAGATGTATCTGCTCGCTGCAAAACTTTTCAATCCAATACATTTAAAATTATGAACACACTTTTCAGCATATCCCAAATGTTGTCTGCATTCTGTGGCAGCTGGACAATTTATGGCATATTTTTCATAGACATATTTTATACAAATTTATATCTCAAATTTAAGAATATAGATGAGTTTATACATAGTCTGTCAATTTTCTTCTGTTATTCTAATCTTTCCTTTCCATAACAGTTAGCAATAGAAGCACGCAGAATCAGAAGAGGTCTGCAATTGAATCACTCATTGTGTGCACAGAACACAGCATTATGCTCAGGCAATTGAACCATATGTTTTTAGCGATGAGGTGTTTATCATCTGAAACACCACTTTCACAAAATGTGTTAAAAAAATTTAACTACTCCAAATGGTCTGTAATGAAAAGCAATTTACAATCTGAAGCCATCGCACACAATACAACTTCTTCTACTGTGCAGCACTCTGCGGGCTGAACTGTAAAGTCTGTGATAATTGTCTATATCAGATGTTACCTTCTTCTAAATAGCTTGCACACAGCTTGTAATTAAGTTGTCCTTGTAGGAAGAAAATAACAAAAATATGTGAGATACATTTTTGTTTGTATGTCTTGCAGAGGTGGCTGTGCTGTCTTAATTCCCTGATGTATTTTTTTTTCATGTATTTCCAGTGAATATTGATATTAAAGATGTTTTTGCACAATGTTTTAGTTCCCTTCTCATCTGCAAATTGCCTGTGACTTTTCCACAGCAGTGTGTGTATGTGTGTGTGTGTGTGTATATATATATATATATATATATATATATATATATATATATTAAGAAACAGAAAGTCTTATTCTAATAATATGGTGTGTACAGTACCTTGCTGCAGTCATCAGACTATACTATCAATCTTCAGCAATTTTCCAACAGCACTTCAAGCTGGGCTCTTTATATGCTGCAGTCTTCAATTAGAACTAAATAACCATTGTACTGCTGATGAATGTAAAATGACATCAGAGCCTCCTGTGAGATCTAGAATGATGTGAGCTATTTCACTCAATGTTTGCTCCTGAATAACAGTCTGAGTTATTAAAGTAGTAGATGACACACGTGGAGTAATATTTGAGTACATTGGAAATGCTCATAAAATCCATTGTACCTATTGTAGCACCCGGGACCCTGGGTACTGTCATGGCAGGTGTTGCCAAGTATTTTTCCTTCTCCATCAAGGTCTCCATCATGTACGCATCTATGGTTCAACAACAGGTGCACAGAACACTCAATATACTGTATATATATATATATATATATATATATATATATATATATATATATATATATATATATACTTGAATATGTTAGTATACTAATATATATATATATATATATATATATATATATATATATATATATATATATATATATCATATTAAGCAATAATGAAATCTAGCTGACACACTAAAAATGTGATTCTATAATTTAATTCTAATAAGGTTAATTCAACATGTTGTGCCACCAGTGTACATTCACAATTTTCCAGGAAATAGGAGGGACAGAAGCCAAACTCTGTGGACAATATTGTCAACCAGATGTCTCAATCTCCCTCATAAAGGCTTCTTCTGTACACCTCATATAGCCTATGTCTGTAATCCTGTTATGTTTAAGTGCAGGGATGCCATATGCTGAAAAAACGCTCCAACATGTACCGACAACACTGGTTGCTACAGAAGACACCCACAAGGAACAGGATGTTAACTAGCTGTAAGAAAATAAATACTTATATATGTTTTTTTTTTTAATACTTCAATATGTTAGTATGTCTGACAATCAAAAGAAATGCTTTCTTTCCAAGGTGTATATTTTAACATTTGCTGCGTTTTATTTTCTCATTTGTTTTTAATCTGCATATGTCTCTTAGCATTCTCTGTTATCTTCTCCGTTTAAAATCTCACAATAACTAGTTATGTCAGTAACTGTTTTGAGGAGGTTAATCCTTCACAGTATCATGCAACAGTAATTAGCTTCTTGATTAAATCAAAACTTTGACCCACCCGCTAATACAAAACTACAGAACTGTACTCAGTTGTGGCTTCATTTTTAGAAAGATGCCACTTCCATCTAATCATAATTATAACCGCTATAATGTACAGGTTTGTAGTTTGCTATTAGCGGGTGGGTCAAAGTTTTGATTTAATCCGGTTCCTTAGTTAAACATTATCTTTTAAATGTTACACAAGTGGGTGATTAAACACCCACCTGTCCCATTAACTAGAGACAGTAGCCTGGCCAGGTAAAAATGTCACTACCCACAGTCCTCTGGTTCTATCTCTCCCCCCATACCCTCCCCTCCATTGCCCAATCACAGCCTAGGCAGTACCTGTTTAGTATATATAGGGCAGTCATAGCTGGGGTGACTCCATTACTTGTGTTGTATTTTGCAATCCTTTCTATATCTATCATTTACTTTGATCAAACCTACCAACAGTGCATTCAGATATCTATATACTTATTTGTTTTTTTGTTTCTATTAGCACTGTTGTTTATGTAGGTGTTTATTATTGTTTATTATTGTGTCTGGTAGAATCCTGTTGAGTGTTTTACAGTTTGTGTGTTGGACTTCCTCACAACTGCTGCATGCATCTTCACTCATAATTCCTGGATTATTCCCCAAGGCCATTGCAACACTCTCAATGTTTCCAATCAATCTCCTCAACCTTCATTGCCGTTCATTGTCTGTTTTCATTGGTTTGTTTTTCCAGGATCATTTTTATCAACACTTGGACATTGCTAATTTACTTTGTTACTTTGCATCACAGTTCATTTCACCTTTAGTTTGTTACTTTTCTTCAGCCTGTTCCCAATTGCATTTCCTGGACTGCATCCATTTCAATCCCATTTATCTCATTGTTTTCTACATTGTGTGTTTGTTGAGTTGTTGGTCTATGGAGGGTCTGAATGTTAGTGAGTGTTTTGGGCTCCTTCTTCAGCTCAACATTTTATTCTCTTAGTTTTTTCTCCTCTTATTTTCCCAGTACTTTTCTACATTTACCAAATCCTTTACTGTATATCAATTAAAATCTCTTCTCTATCTTTATCCTATAGTTGTTTTTCTTGTCTTATCTTCTATCCTTTACTTATTTCACGGTTTCTTTCCTATCTGTCCCATTTCTGTTTCTGTCATACTGAATCCCCACAATAAACTGTAACTGTTAAGAATTGACACAATTGACTTCCCTGAGTTTGCTGTTTGTCACCCTTGCTGACGTAGTTTAACTGTTTATAAAATAGGCCAGTAATCACCCCGTTTGGAGGACAGTGTGGCTGTTTAAGTCGTGCAGGGTGATCGTTACAATACCTTGAATAGGCATCTTAAATCTTCAATGGTAAACGACCTTGAAATTACTTTTCACACATCTAAACGAGCAAATAATGAAGTCACTTCTAATGAGCTACTTGGAAAACCACATATCTAGCACCTGACAAATGAGCCTGCTCTTTTAGCCCAGCAGTAATGTGTGTGTCTGGACCTGTATTCAAAGTCCTGAAACCCATATTTAGACTTAGTAACCAGGCAAACATTCTTCTAATCCCTCCTCTTGGACCCATCTCTGTGTGGTGCTACAATCCTCTCATCTTTATTACTAGATAACACCCACAACCAATCTGTAACCATCTCCAAAGACACCCTATGATTATAATACATAACATAATGCCTTACCTGTTCCCTTCTGACTGCATTCCATAAACTAGTAACTGAACTGTCCTTGAATTACATATTTGTGTAAGCAGCTGTTTAAGGATGACAATGTGTACACAATCATAACGTGTTTTATTTTATTATATTATATCTCTCAAATATATGGTATCAATTGGGGTTCACATAATACAGTATTAAGTATAATTTGTAAGAATATATTGATTGTATTTTTCTGTTTATTATTTAACCAAACGACTACCTTTAGACGATCATAACGATTTTCCTTGTGGTGTGCTGTACTACAGGAAAATGTATATATGTGATATGTGTAGTAGGCTAGTCTTACTTCAGGCAAAATGTTTTGTCCCCGAGGTTTTCCACATACACCTGAATTCCAGAAACACACTGAAGAGTCCATAGAGTAAAGGTTCCCAGCCCTGGTATTGGAGATGGGAGGTGGGATCTTCTCATTTGTATTCCAACCAAATCAATGTGACATAATTGAGTCAGTTATCTTAATTAGTCAAGATTAACATGATCTTTAGCCACTGAATAAAGACACTCAATAATCTAATGGATTGGTACCAGGGTTCGATCACTGTAGTATCAGAATGCTATTACACTGCAGCCTAAGATCAAACTCAGCCAGATGTCTACACTTAAATATCATATCATATATATCTCTGAGATCTGTGAAAACACATTGGAGAATACTATAGGAGGTATAGGCTACTGCTTCAAAACTTTGGATTTATAATAAACTCTATCTTAGTATTCATACAATACTATTTATGTTCATAGCCTAGGCTTTCTTTTGTATTTTTTATTTTATTTTACTTATATGTAATTGTCTGTATAATCTTCACAGATTAAATGAAATGCAATCAACATTATTTCCTTTAGATTTCCAAAGAGATGCCTGAAACCATCACATCAATCTGAGGATTGGATTAAGGACAGTATAGAAATATTCATACAAATGTTCCAAAACAAGCTAGTCTAACATACAAAGCCTTTCCATTTTTTTTTTTTTTGGTTTCTAAGAAACAACTTCCACAGTCTGGATGATATAAATATATGTGCTGTCCTACAGATCTCCCTTGACAATTACACATAATTCATCACATTCTCTAATATGCTGGCCAGTAGGTTTTTGAAAAATTCTTTACCAATTAATTAGGCCCTGTCACAGCACTGTAGACTTTCTCTGAAAGTACCTTGATGCAACTGCTTAACAACAGCAATTGGTAACCAAATTCCCAATTGAGTTAAGAAGTAAAAATACTCAACATTAAGTGTCTGGCCTGTTATTAAACATAATTTGCCTTCTGTTTGAAAAACAGGTCTTGACAGTTTTAAATGTATCTTGTTTAAACAGCTGCCGAAATCAACAATATATTTTGCCTTGGAAACATTCCCAGAATGAGACAGCTGCTTATTGCCCAGTGTTTAACATCAACTCCAGGCTATTGCTGCAAGACTCACAAATTGAGGCCCATGTGAGTGTGCTTGGTGACTTGAAGAATAGCAATTACGCTGGGATGCTGGATTAATCCTGTATGTAAATAAATTGTGAACTCTGAGGTTGTCAATTCACCTCATACATGGCAGCACACAGAAACATGAAATATAAACAGACAAATAGACATTTTTATGTTTGTATATAGAGCCCTAACATACATACATAAACAAAACTTTAAATATTAGAAATGTCCCATTATTTTTTCATAGTATTTCAGCACCTTATTAATACTTTTCAACCTTCTTTGCCGAGGTACTGAATATAGATACACTTCTAGGTTAAGGGGCTTTGTATAACTACCCTCTGTGGAGAATGCTGTGCACAAACTTGCTGAAGCATTGTAGCAGACTTCCCTGTTGTTTTTAAGTCATTTAATCCTCAGGGAGCAGCTGTTCTTTGCAATTTACTTCTGAATAGCTTGCATTTTCCTAACAAACAATCATTTTCTTTTTTTTATTTTGCATTAATATTGTCACTGCTAGAACAGTTTAAACTTGCAGATTAATTCAATTATTCATGATGACAATGCACAGTTCTTTAAAACAACTACAGTTCTTAGGATAACCCCATCTTAGTAACAAAGTGGTGATTTACTTTGCTTCTCTTCAATTGATTCATTCTCCATTATGATATCTCTCGTATATTGCACTTTTCACTGGGAGAAGACGTAAAACTGTTCTTATAATACTTATGAGATAGCTGGCTGTCTAGTTAGTCTCCCATGCTCTGCACCCAGTCACAATGAGTACTACAGCTTGGGATATATAGGTCTGAGTCTAGACCTTGTCACTGGCAGTGAGGTTAGACAGGTTTAAATCCTCCAGGTCTTGCCATCTGCCTGGAAGCTTACAGTGCTATCACTAAAAGCTTCATCAATCTTTTAAAAAATGATTTTGATGGTGTGTGCATGTCGTCTTCATCTCTCTATGCTTGAATGAGCATAGGGACAAAATGCCAAAGAGCAACAATTACCTAGTCTAAAACTATAAAAATATAAATAAGTATCTAATCCAAGTGGCAAGTGTCACACAGAAAATAAATGAATAATGAGATGCTAACATTTGGAGTTTGCAGTATTTAAGGATATTGACGCTCATGACAGCACACATTTTGAAAGAATGGTGAATGTTCTTTGGTTTCCTCCAGTGTTCAAAGCCTTATGCCAGTATGCAGTTCCTTATTTGTACACTCTTATGTCTATTGTAAATATGTAATTCATGGTGATATTATCACTTTGAACATATGGCTATACTGTGCTTGAAATTCCTATGAAAACTCAGCTCCCTGCATGACACTACAAACTGTTATTTGGTAGAATGTTTAAATTCAAGCTTATGAACAAGAATCTTGAAAAATATGAACATAATACAACTTCTTATTGAAAGAGTTTCTGCCATTTTTTTTTCTTCTCGCAATAAAATTAATATATTTCAAGCACTTTTTAACATAATTGGAAACAGTTTAAAATTTGCAGTTATACCTATGTGACCATTTTTCTAAAAGGGTAATTATATTGAGTGAATTGAAAACATGTGCACGATAACTAATGGATGTTGCATTCAAGATCGGTAGCCTAGCAGTCTATAAAATACATACGAATAAGCAGGTTTAATTCAGAACCAGCATGAATCACAGTTGTTAAATTTTATTTAAAAAACAAATAGTGTTTCACAGCCTGTTTTATAAGCAGTAGTTCAAATCATTCAGTTTCTTGTTACTTCAGTCCTTTCTTGATGTCTCAGATTAGTGCTCTGCTGAAACCTCTGTTCTTTCTGCTGTATAGCCTGTTATTCATCAAGTAATTATTCCAGCACAAGGGGATTCTGATAATATTTCTAAAAGATTTTGCCAAGATGAATGCAGAGAGGGTGAAAATCCCACAATGCACTGTTCCCCCTTGGGAAAGAAGTATTAGGATGGTTTTCAAAACCACAGACAAAATTGCCTCCTCACTAAAGTGATTGTAAATGTTTCAAGGTGAAAATATAGGACATTGACAATCTAGGTGGGGAAAGAGAAATTAAAATAATGTATTTTTATTGAAAAGAAAAGAAAGGAAATAATTATGTGAAAATCAGAAAGCTTGAAAGAAAATGCAAAATAAATCTTAAAACTATGGTTGTTTCATTTTGATTTCTCATTAAGAAAGTTGTATTCAAAGCATGATAAAATGTAACTCATGTAACTAGTTAAACAAATAAAATGTAGCTTTTCAATAAACATGTATTTTTTATATAAATCAAAAGATGAAAAAAAAATCTGTATCTGTATACAGAGTAGCATATATCTATCAAAAAGGCCTTCATTTTCTTTGAGCACTTTGGCGTTTGTTTTTGGTAGGTTCAGGCAATTCTCAGGATTCTTTTTTGTCCACTCTTCCACATTAAACCTCTGTAGCTCCTCCTTGTATGGCTTGTATTTGGGAGTCATATAATTTTGGATTTCATGCCTCCAATTCATATATCACCATTGCAGGAGAGGCTTGTACATCATAACACTTCTTTGGAGATAAGGTTCATACAGGTGATATTGAATGACAGCTGAGGAGACATGGTTTCCCGACGATACTACAGTTTCTTGAAGATCCCCAATCATCCTTGGGTTTGAATTCTGGAAAAATTGTCTTACCACACAATAAGTTCTCTTCCTAGCAGGATAGGACCCATTCACCAAGTCTTGAACGTATTGATGGACATTATAGTCAAAACTTGGATGGTAGTCTACAGCTATGTGGGGGTCATTAATTCTTTCCAGAGATCTTCACACATTTCTCTTTACTTTCCAAATAAATATGAATGATTCTCACAGGGTTCCTTGTTATAATGAATAGCCATCAAGATGACTTCCAAAGGAGTCTATAAACATCCTTGATTATGTTTCTGTCATGGGCATGGATGTCGTTAATGTTTATATAAAACTGCACAGCGACAGAGGCAGTAGGTCTGCAATTACATATTAATAAAAAAAACTTAAATGGAATATAATAATAAATATACAGTTAGGTCCATTAATATATGGACAGTGACACAATTGTCATCATTTTGGCTCTGTATGCCACCACAATGGATTTGAAAGGAAACAATTGAAATGTTTTGAGCATGCATTTCACTTGCCGAAGGCAAAACTCCCCAAGAACAAGCAGGAACTAAAGACAGCTGCAGTACAGGCCTGACAGAGCATCACCAGGGAAGAAACCCAGCATCTGGTGATGTCTATGGGTTCAGACTTCAGGCAGTCATTGACTGCAAAGGATTTCTCAACCAAGTATTGAAACTCACAATTTAATTCATGATTATGTTAGTTTGTCCAATTACTTTTGATCCCCTAAAATTGGGGGGACCACATATAAAAATGGGTGTAATTCCTACACTGTTCACCCAATTTGGATGTTACTACCCTCAAATTATAGATGAAAGCAAATCTTGATTGTTTCCTTTCGAATCCATTGTGGCGGCATACAGAGCCAAAATGATGACAATTGTGTCACTGTCCAAATATTTATGGACCTAACTATATATATATATATATATATATATATATATATATATATATATGCATAAATGGGTCAATAGTGATAACATGAGAGATCGATCTCTCATGTTATCACTATTGACCAATTTGTGCATTCAATCATTCTAAAAATTATATTAATCTGCTACAACATACATATTACTACAATATTACATATACTGCGGAAAGAACGCGACCACATGCCGCTGCTGCTGTTTGTGTTCGTCTGTGCAGACAAACACAAAAAGTGTATAGTATTTTAAAATAACGTGCCCCGATAAAACCATTGGTATTTGAAGTATTTTAATAAATACGTATGACAATCTTATTGTCCTGTCATGTTTATTCTTCTGTTTCTTTTCTCTGCTTCAGTCATCTCGGTTCTCATTGGCTGCTGATCATGTCACTCTCCACGATCGGTGCCGATCGAGTCGTAAACATTAAACATGTTTAATAAAATCGTATGGGCTCCTACAAGCTTACGATCAGATCGGAGGGGAAGCGATCGCATCACAGCCCGTCTCACACTACACGACCATTGGCAGCGGGGACGTGCCCCGACCAGGCTTCTTGTCGTGACGATCAGTGCCGATCTGTTGTGAGGACCAAATCGGGTTCAAATCGGGCTTAAAATCGTGTAGTGTGACCCCGGCATAACACTCACTGTCACACACAACTTACCCCATATAAAAATTTGGCCCTCACGACAGATTGGCACTGATCGTCACGACAAGCAGCCTGGTCATACGTATTTATTAAAATACTTCAAATACCAATGGTTGTTTCGGGGCACGTTATTTTAAAATACTATACGCTTTTTGTGTTTGTCCGCACAGATGAGGGATCACGTGTGTTTCTGCGAGATTTGAAGGATGTGACGCAGATCTATATATATAGTGTTAATTGTTTCTTAACAAAATACAAAATCGATTAATTTAGGACAGGACTGTAAACACAGGGACAGAGACAGGTTCTAATGTCCGCAAAGAGAATTATAAAAAAAAACATTCGTCACTTTAACCCTATGCCATTGTGCTAGCCCCCCTGTGACAGAGGTCATGTGACCCTTCCAGTCAGCATCATACAGGCTAAACTATGAAGCTGTGTTTAAAACAGCTGTATTTACAGGGTACTTCTTTTATATTATATTTGACAGGTACGCTACTGATGTACACTTACAAAAAGTGCCGCCCTTGCCAATCTCATAACCTTAACCTCACTGAAATGTTATGACAGTGAAAAAGTGCAACCAGCATAAATGTGCTCTGGGAGAATATTAGTTCTAAAAAGAGACAATAACATGGTCCAGATGTTGAAACAGAATGCCCAGATGTAAGGATGGGGACCAGGTGGTAATGCAAGGCTAATTCATCTTCATGCTCATTTCAGTTTCCTTTTTGTTTAATGCTGTTTATTTTCCTTCTGGTTAACCTAATCCTATTATCTGGGACCTCTTCAATGTTGCCTCTATTTTACATTCACTTGCTCCACTAAATTCACATCTGTATATTTTCTCCCTGTACCTTATATCCTTATCAAATGAGGCTGTGCTATGGAAATGTTAAGGTTTCTCTTCAGCTCTTCAGAAATGGAGGTGTTGTTAGGTTACTATGATTCATTAGTCTAGTTTCTTGTTGTGTTTGTTTATTGTAAAACCTGGGTTTGTCACACATACACTCCACCAAGTGTATAGACTATGTATCTTCAGGGAACATATCATAAAGGAATACTCATAAATAAAGATCCACTAGAATAAACAAAAAGTGAGACAAAGGGAAAACTGTCACAGGGTTCTTTACCAGTCTTATAAACATCTATGAGCGTTAAGTTCTAATTGGAACAATAACTTCCGTAGTATCTGTAGTGCCACTGCAAAAAAACTGCAATCATACATAAATGCATCAATTTTTTTGAATACCCGAAACTACTTTTACCCACATTATATAGTAAACTGACATTTGCACCTCCAGAAATATAGTCTCAGAAAGTACCTGGGTTTTCAAAATAATCGCCCCAAACAAAGCATCTCTATCACTGTGTTGTGGTTGTGCGGATAGGATAAAACTGAATGGGGGTCTGACTGCACATGCTCTACAAGAAGGTAGCCCATTGACACAATTAGGCTTGGAACATTTCCAATAAAAAACAACCGTAAAACAACTGTGGCATAGTGCACGGCCATGTGGATGGGTGCTATTATAAGAAATACACATTACAAAATGGCCACTGCTAAAAAAAATACATTCCCCAAAAAGCATCCAGGACTTTTGTTTCCAATTGGCAGCAAACTCACCTGTCAGGCATTGAGGGCTAATGCAATGCCAGTATAAGGTGATCTCTGCTCCTGGAAAGGGGTGTGTGTGGTAGTAGGAGCTGCAAGAAGCACCCAAGGGAGCCTCTTTGTCACACAACCAAAAACAACAACCCTATAATCAACAAGGTGTGATTTTCGAAAGGGGCAAGATAAAGTTGGAAGCAAATCAAGTTATTTAACCCATATGAAGCAGACTATATTTATGCAAAAGTCATCCATTTTGATATAAACCCCTTACAAATGTGTTTATTGTGGGGCCCAAATCAGAGATTAGAAATAATTATGCAATGAACATCTAATTTTGCCCGATATGAAAACAATTCTACTAATGTGTGGTGTGCAAATTAATGTTCACACCAGATGCAATACAACATATATATAGAAACTTCATGAGTATATATAAAAGGAATATGTGTAATGGAACATGTGAGTAATTAGTACATCTATCCTAGACATGCACTGAGTCCAGAAGCATTTTAATGTCCCAAGTCTAGAATAAGAAACCTGACTAAAATGTACATTATATTTGAATTCAATAGAAAATTACACTGTAATCAAAAGCATTCACATGCTTCATTTGAAACAATTATATTTTATTATTCATTTAACTTATTTTTCCATTTAAACAAATACTTATTTTTTCAATTATATCTTTAAAGAGTATGAGGAAACAATTAGCTTACTAAACATTGAAAAGATTCATTTGGATTGAACTGAGATAAGGCAGGGATGTGTAAGATTTTGATTTCCACTCTACTGGTTTCTATTTTTATTTTTTCACATAGCATTGGCATATATTGCCACGTGAAATAGAATAAGACATTATACAAACGGTTTCTTCTGAATTCCTATGAATTCCTCAGCACATCTTATCTTTCTTAGATATAGATGATGCAAGTCCAGCATAAAATAGAAAGCAGTATTTGGTCTGGTTGATTGCAGACCTTCAACACAGAGGTTTTCAAATTGCATCTATTTAAATGTTGTATTAGAAAATGTCATGTTCTGTATGTAGGAGTTGCCTAAAACACATACATTTTCAATTAATCTTCAATACAGTAATAAAATAAAATGCAATAAAAATGATAGTACCATTGGTTCTAATGGATTCCAAGCATTACAGCTGTATTTCTAATAGTACATCTATTACTTGGAAAAACATAAACAAATGCATTTTATGTAACATAGCTATAAACTATAGTCTCCGGAAAATGTTTTGCAGTAACTAAATTACACAGTCAACAGTGATACTGCAGCAGTCATACAAGCCAAGAACAGGACATCACCTTGTTAAATACAATATGCAGAGCTGTATTTTAGGATTTGTTTGTTGCCCTAATACGGATGATATTATGATGTATATGTAACAGGCAAATTAAAATATAAAATGACTTGGCCACAAGGGGCAAAGCAATGACATCTGTCCTGTTTACCATTCAAATTACAGTGTGAAAGTTGTATATGCACATACGTTTCTGTTCCCCTTGGTTCTTAATTCTCTCCAAAACAAGAGCATGCAGAATATCACGGTGCTGGTGAACTGTGGCAGGCATTGTTGATTCTTTGTTTTAAAAAGCAACTTTAATTAACATCTCTCACACCAACTCCATATGTCTGTGCTTATCAGTTAATAGCCCTGGGAACACTACGCTCAATTTTAAACAGATTGTGAACTTTGCACTGGTACTTTTTCCCTTCTGCAAAAACACAGATCATTCTGACACAAAGGTGTCGAGAGGAAAGGGATAGCTGTTTACTGATGCTTGTGAATACCTTATTTTACATGATTTAACACTGCTTTTCTTAACCCAAGGCATTCATGTTGATTAAGATTTTATGAAGCTGAGCTCAAGGCGTGAAAGTATTGCAAAGAGCATGATTGCCCAGAATCTCTGACCATAGATTGATTGTATTCCCCCCTCGGTTCCACAAACACCTTTAAAAGAATCTTGTGGTTGATCATGCCAGGGAACTAAAATCTAGAAAACTATATATCTTAATGTAATCAAAAATTAGAAACTTGTACCCTGCAGCGTTTTTATTTATAAGCAGTAGAATGGTTCTTCCAACAATAAATTAAACTGAGAGTTGGTTCAAGTTTGTACTTTGCAATTGCAGGTCAAACATTTTATTTGGTCAAGGCCTTAGGCACATTAAAGGATTCATATAAACCAATATACTATTAAAAAAAGTTGGCTTACTTGTCAAGATCTCCAATTTATTGAATGTGATTTCATTGTTTTACAGACATTCACATCTGGTTTTATTAACACTGATTTTCAATGCCATTTCAAGACCATTATAAAGTTATTCACTTATTGTTTTTATTTTTATTTTTTTGAAACAGTAAATATAACAGTGTAAGAGTCATGGGTAAATGTTGAAAAAGAGAGTTGGTTTGACAATGGCAAAAGCTGAGTTTGGATTAGAAAGAAACTTGAAAACTATTTGTATTGGAACAAAGCGTTTTATAAGTCATTCTGATAGTTTAACAATTATTTCACCTTGAAAACAAAACCCTGAAAGCAAATTCTAATAAAACAATCTATTTGCCTCATCACTTAAACATTTCAAAACAAATTCATCCTTTGCCTGCTTTCACTGCCCCTATTAATGAATGATAATGCACTTTGGAATGTGACATGCAGGTATGAAACCTGGCAAAGTCAGCACTGTTGGCATGGCCAACTCTCTGTTCATACAAAATTCAGTGATATGATTACATATCAAAGTCCTTTGATTATGTTGGCTTGATTTCCAGCATTTATTTTAATGGGTCAGAACAGTTTAGTTTGGCAAAGTGAACTCATTTATGTAACCTGCCCAATCTTGCTTAACATTAGAAACCAATGCCAATAAAGTACATTTTCACAAGACTATATTTTCTTTTAAGCATCGTAGAAAAAACACATAACATTAGCTCAGACAGCAGACATGGGTACAACATTTGCCACCACTTCTCAGGCTCAGACAATTAAAAGGTACACATTTACAGTGAGGGAAAAAAGTATTTGATCCCCTGCTGATTTTGTACGTTTGCCCACTGACAAAGAAATGATCAGTCTATAATTTTAATGGTAGGTGTATTTTAACAGTGAGAGACAGAATAACAACAAAAAAATCCAGAAAAACGCATTTCAAAAATTGATTTGCATGTTAATGAGGGAAATAAGTATTTGACCCCTTCGACTTAGTACTTGGTGGCAAAACCCTTGTTGACAATCACTGAGGTCAGATGTTTCTTGTAGTTGGCCACCAGGTTTGCACACATCTCAGGAGGGATTTTGTCCCACTCCTCTTTGCAGATCCTCTCCAAGTCATTAAGGTTTTGAGGCTGACGTTTGGCAACTCGAACCTTCAGCTCCCTCCACAGATTTTCTATGGGATTAAGGTCTGGAGACTGGCTAGGCCACTCCAGGACCTAAATGTGCTTCTTCTTGAGCCACTCCTTTGTTGCCTTTGCTGTGTGTTTTGGGTCATTGTCATGCTGGAATACCCATCCACGACCCATTTTCAATGCCCTGGCTGAGGGAAGGCGGTTCTCACCCAAGATTTGACGGTACATGGCCCCGTCCATCGTCCCTTTGATGCGGTGCAGTTGTCCTGTCCCCTTAGCAGATAAAAACACCCAAATCATAATGTTTCCACCTCCATGTTTGGGATGGTGTTCTTGGGGTCATAGGCAGCATTCCTCCTCCTCCAAACACGGCGAGTTGAGTTGATGCCAAAGAGCTCGATTTTGGTCTCATCTGATCACAACACTTTCACCCAGTTCTCCTCTGAATCATTCAGATGTTCACTGGCAAACTTCAGACGGGCCTGTACATGTGCTTTCTTGAGCAGGGGGACCTTGCGGGCGATGCAGGATTTCAGTCCTTCACGGCATAGTGTGTTACCAATTGTTTTCTTGGTGACTATGGTCCCAGCTGCCTTGAGATCATTAACAAGATCCTCCCATGTAGTTCTGGGCTGATTCCTCACCGTTCTCATGATCATTGAAACTCCACGAGGTGAGATCTTGCATGGAGCCCCAGACTGAGGGAGACTGACAGTTATTTTCTGTTTCTTCCATTTGTAAATAATTGCACCAACTGTTGTCACCTTCTCACCAAGCTGCTTGGCGATGGTCTTGTAGCCCATTCCATTGTAGCCTTGTGTAGGTCTACAATCTTATCCCTGACATCCTTGGACAGCTCTTTGGTCTTGGCCATGGTGGAGAGTTTGGAATCTGATTGATTGATTGCTTCTGTGGACAGGTGTCTTTTATACAGTTAACGAGCTGTATAAAAGACACCTGTCCACAGAAGCAATCAATCAATCAGATTCCAAACTCAAATACTTATTTCCCTCATTAACATGCAAATCAATTTATAACTTTTTTGAAATGTGTTTTTCTGGATTTTTTTGTTGTTATTCTGTCTCTCACTGTTAAAATACACCTACCCTTAAAATTATAGACTGATCATTTCTTTATCAGTGGGCAAACGTACAAAATCAGCAGGGGATCAAATACTTTTTTCCCTCACTGTAAAACATTTTGCATACCTTTTGTTCAATGTTATACGATACAATTGATTCCTTAAAAACAAAAAGAGATGTGAAATAGTACTTTTTAGCAGTTTAATCAATAACACCACAATAGTTTGAAATCCAGCTCACAAATGAGACAGATTTTCATATGCATTTTTTTTTCCGAACTTGTGTCTTCAACAAACAAGCTTTAAGCACAGAGTGTGCATGAACCAGTACAGTTTTTAAAGTGTTTTATCGGTTTACTTTAATCTATTTGGAATGTTACTAGCACATCAACAAGAACATAAAGACATAATTGAATTTAGTCAAGTACACACATTTTGGGGGGAAACAGAGTAGATCCCACCAGTCTATTTGAGGACAATAAACCAATAGGCCATCTATCTTCTTCAAAATTAAATCTAATGAACAATGTGGTGACTTCAAATACAAATTTGTGAAAAGTAAACAAGTGCAGCAATAATGACTCAACTAAGCTTCTACAACACAATGCCACTTCACACTGCCTGTCGTGTAAGATCCAACATCAGGGCACAAGCACTGTTGCATTGTTTATTTCTTAGTTCTTAGTATGGCACAGGTGCTGTATCTTGTACTGTATTCTTTAGAACACTATTGTGTTAGTTGTTTTTGCAACAACTCTATATGGTTTAAAATTCCTCATACACTTATAATATGATTGTGTTATTGAATGTGCATCACCCTGAATAAAAGTAACAGCCGGACCAATAAATAAATAAATACATTTTCTAATGGGGTCTCGAAGGTAATGGGGACTCGTCTGTAGCAAGGCAACTCAACCGTGACATTGACAAAAACTGATTGGCTCAGCATGTTGCATGCTGATTGACTGTACATCCACAAGGCTGTCATGATGCCAGTATTTCCCTATGAGGCGAGAAGTTTCCAGCCGCCCATCTGGACTTAGTTTGTAGTGTAATGAATTGGGTTCGATATCTAAGGGGAGCCATGGGGTTTTATTTTGCTGTCTGTAATGTTACATGCTGAACATCATCTGTTCCCCTGACTGACCAGAATGATAATTTCAGACATTATGTCCCACAGTTTCTAGAGCAGGCCACTCTCCTGATGAGATGTACAGAATATCACACTATGTGTTCTTCCCCACTATTCTGTTAATGCACACAACCATGATGAAAGTGATTTGAACAAACAAATTCTGCTAAAATGAACAAAACAAACAAACGAAAAACAGCTCTTGGTAACCACATAATAAGTGTTAACTGGCCTTGGAGAAGCAACAATAAGTTAAGGGATGAAAAAAGATAAAGGATGAAAACAATAAGACTAGCTTTTGTCAAATGTTAGATATCAACTGTTTTATGTTTGACTGTTATGTCCTGCCAATGTACAAAACAAAAACAATAACAGCAACACAAACTAAGTAAAACCCATGAACTGTGTTCACTCAAAACACAGAGAATGGGATGGGATGGGAGAATAATATTAATTTTTGCTGGAATTCCAAACATTGCTTCATTCAGTACAGAACAGCAGACATTTATCATCTTGAAATATATTAAATAGCTATTGTGCCTGACTTGTCTATAGCTGCAACATCATCATGTGCAGTTTAGATGACACAAGGTCCTGAACTGAACAGGCATGCAACCCAGGGAGCATCTCCTTCAATCTGGCTGTGTTTTAAACAGTTTCTACAGGGCAAACTGGATCATCCTTTGGATTGTTTAAGTTATTATTCACAGTCAAAATAAACACATCTTACTATTAAATTTAAAGGATAAACTGATAAGGAATACAATGTACATCGGTCTGACAGTGGAGTGCAGAGATATATGAGAGACATCAAAAATAAATTAAATAATATATGACTAATTACATTTCAGTCTACAATGATAACTGTTCTATTGAGGTCTCTCGTGAGTGTAACAGAGTAACAATACCTAGATATAGGAAGTGTGTTCTATCAAACTGAATTAAACAGACAATGTTAATGTGTGTTTAGATGTGCTGTAAAAAGCAAGTACGGTACTCGGTACACGGTATTTTAATTTATTAAGTCCCTACCAGAATGTACCAGCAATTTACATTCTGTGGGGGAGATTAAGTCTTATTTTGTTAATAACTGACTGGAGAAAAGAGAAACGTGTGCATCATTGTAAATTGTTTTAAATATTCAATTTATGTTGTTTCACTTTTCTGAATAATGATCTGGTTCCTTAACTGATTCTCTCTCAGATAGCGTCTGAGAGATATGTGTCTTGTTTTGCTCTTTGTAAGATTATAAAATAAGGACAATAATATTTGTAAAATGTGTTTTACACACTATTGCCAGGTGCTTGTAGCTTGACATTTTTTGAAGGCTCTCATTTCGTTTAAGAGGCCACCCCCACAACCCTCAAGATGGCCTGTCTTCTGTTGGAAAGTGGGGACCATGGACATCTCCATAGTCCATCCTCCATATTCCATCTCCAACGTCTGTGGGGTATGGATGCGGAGGACTGTTGTCAACAGGCAAAGCTCCATTGTCTGGCCCACAAGCTGGTGCTCTGGACCTAGCCTCGGCTGGCCTCACTCATGGTGGTTCATCATCGGTCTGACTAACACATTGGCAGATCTTCTCTCCAGGGGCAGCTCTCTGGCCTCGGAGTGCCCATCCATCTCCGAGTGATAGAGGGTGAATGGGATCGGTTCGGCAGGCCGATCATCAATCTCACTTCCTGTTGTGGTTCTCGATTCGAGAAGCCAATAGCCTGCTAGGGGTTGATACATTGGTTCATCAGTGGCCGTACACCTTAATGAATGCATTCCCTCTGATCCCACTCCTTCTGGCTATCCTGTAAAAGATCAGACGAGAGAACGACTGTACTTCTGGTTGCTCCTCTTTGGCCTTGGAGGATGTGGTCCTGCAAAAGTAGTGGAATAGCTGCCACTATTCAGAACATTAGAGCCCCTCCTATGAGGTTGCTGAGGCCATGACCAGGATTCCTTTTTACAATTTTTACAAGAGCTTTATAGGTGTGCTATATTCAAACTGATGGTGTGTTGTCTGGTGATTATTTATAGACCACATTTTTCTGAAGGGGGCAGAGTGACCCCACCCCATGTCTGTTGGCTTTCCTGCATGGCACCGGGTGTAGTGCTTGAAGCACTTTGTAAGGCCCCCTTCGACATTCTTCACTTGTTTGAGTTGGATTTTCTTTGAAGATGGGTTTTTGTTGGAGACTGTTTCTGCCGAAATGTCTAAGGGAGTTGCATGCATTTCTGTGCATCCTTCCTGTACACATTCTTTACAAGGCATGGTTTGGATGCTGAGAGAACCATCACTTTCTCCCAAATATTCTCTCCCCCTTGCACATGAATCGGCTAGTGGAGTTGATGGTTTTCCATCCTCATTGATTGCATCAGCTTGCCATGTTTGGGCTTTGTGATGCTATTTGGACAGGACCCAAGTATTTGCCCAGACTAAACAGATGTTGGTCTGTCACGGTGGTCAGTCTCTGGGGTGGGCTTTCTGAAAAGAATAACTGTCTCACTGGATTGTGGTCACAATTTCCATGGCCTATGAATCTGCTCATACCCCCCTTGTCTTCGCAGATGGTGGCGTTGTTCATGGATGGGGATTCTGGCATCACCCAGAACGTATTGTAATTAGGAAGTATGGGTGCAGGTTGGACCTAAGATGGCTTGGGTCCATCTGCAGTATAAATGTGACAGAAAGTTGATAAGGATCATGTTGGCAGTTGGACCAAAGCTGCTTTAGGTCCAGCCTTATACTGTAAATCCAGTATTATATGTACACAACAATGCTATCATATTATTTTCTCACACCCCCTGAAGAAAGTGTTTTTTAACCAGTTCAAACACATTTTAATTGAAAATGAATAGTAAAAGTCTTAGTATATCTTATATGTTTCAGTTTCATATATAAAGTAATACTTGATACAATTCATAACAAGATCTCAGATAAATTTGGAGTATATTCTAACATTTCATTGTTTACAGGAGAGAGACTTTTTTACCTTCTAATTCTTCATGTACTTGGAGAAATGTGTTTATAAGGCATAGGGTGAAATGAAGCATTAAGTGTTGAAATACAAAACTCCAGACGTACCAGGAAAAGACCTATATTAAGCTTGTGACAGAATGCCTGTAATTCGATAAACCCCACGTGTTCTTCTTAATGCTTAAGAAGTGATGCCATTGCTATGAAAAAATATCTCTGGTGATTCAGTTTATTTTCACCAGTATCTAGTGTGTTGAAGAGACAGTTGTCCATGTGTTTTCCTATATAATGTGCTGTACTAAAAATCCCACCAGCTGTCCAGGTGTTACATGAGAATATGACTTCTAAAGTTACTGAACAGCTGATTTCCGCGGTAAAGGGTGTAGAATGTTTTTGCTCAATATCATTAAAGACACAACCAGCCTTGGAATGGAGAAATCCTGGACAGATTTCAAAGGGTTTTAAACACAATCCTTTTGTTTCACGCTTTTTCATGATTTCCACACTGCTGAAACAAGGGTGGGAAGGAGTGATATGGACAGTAGAAAATAAGCAAAATCAGTATGTGTTTGGGCCTGGATCAGACCATATTCATATTGGACTCTGTATCCATTCAGTTCAAGTGGGAGACAAGGGCCACTATGGCTCTGATGTGGGGGGTTTGTCACTCCTGGGGCGTGACACAGAGAGCCCTGCTACACAAACATTATTAAAAGGCCTGGTTGGATGTTAAAAATAAAATCTTCACATAACAAACCTAAGAGTAGGGAGGAGGTACAACCTGGACATCCCACATTCAAATCTACGTTCCAGAGTTTGCTCAGATATATATATGAAATATTGTGAGGAATTTGACATTTAACACTGGGTGAATCTAGCTTAGGGATGCTGTATTAGCTATTTAACATCCCATAGGATACTTCGCTGGGATCAAAAAGACAGTTTGGATCAGGACAGTAGTGTTTAAAACTTTTTCTGACTCAGCATCTGCAGGAACCTCCAATATCCACACTCTAATGCCCGCTTCAAAATCCTCACTGCAAGTTGGCTTCAAAAAATATACATTTCATATCTCTAATGTTAGTAAGAAAGCAACTTGTCCTAGGTATGTGAGGAAAAAAACAAAATAGGGGGACCTTTTAGTCATACACTAACTAGTAACTAATGAAGATACCTTGTGTGATTACCTAAGGAATAACTTGTGCATACTTGGAGGCTGCAGGTGTTCATCTTCCACTCGTTCAGGGTTGCAGTCTGAAAAAACAGTTGTGATATAATAATCAACCCCTACACACAAATCAGAGATTACCAATGTGTGCTTGTGGTTTCATTTAGTGCTGGAAGCCATACATAATTTACTAATAAATAAAAACACTATTGGGTAAAAGTATTCTGCAATTCATGGGTAGGTCAAAGTTTTGATTTGGTCTAGCCCCTAATCTAATTAGCTGTAAATTACAAACAGGAACTGCTATTCTGTATACATACAGTAGCTGCAGTATCCTTCTACTTTGTTATGAAATGCATTGTTGAGTCACTATATCCATGTGATGCAGACGTTTACCCTCAACTAATTAAACACAAGTATAACAGGAAATTGGAAAATCCTGTTATTACCTTTGATTTTGGTTTTAATTTGAAAATTAAAAACATAAATCGTATGAAAACACAACACAGATCAGATACTGTATAACTGTTACAGTGAAACCTGGACCAAACTATTTTTAGATGGAGAAAGGGGGGCACTGAATGTTAAAAACGTCTAATCCATACATGTGTGAATTATAATAAGAGCATACATAGTAAAATAAATGCTATTTCTCACTGTTTGTACAGCCAGAACCATTCATTTTGCAGTCCTCTCACCCAAAGTGCACAAGATAGATGACATCTCTTATACAATAAGGGACAACCTCAACATTATATATTAAATTATATAATAATAATAATAATAATAATAATAATAATAATAATAATAATAATAATAAAAACACTGGCTCATATTTTACTAGCCCATTCTATGAAAAAGATGATTAAAGATGGCAACAACAAAATAAGAACAATAGGTTGCAAATGAGAAAGAGAATACTACCCAAAGGGCGGATGGGATATTGTTGTTAACATGGAAACTTATGAATACATTGTCTAACAAAGTTGCCTATAGGCTGTTGTGCATTGTCACTCACAACACTTTAACTTATCACAACGTAATGCAAATCAACCCCTAGCAGTCTTTGGATAGTTTTCTATTGCATCCACAATCAATCAATCAAAAATACAACCCAAAGGGAGATGGGGTACTGTATTTAAAATTTTGCAATTGGGAATGAAATTGTGTTTTAAAGGTAATAGCTGTAGATAAATAGTCACTAATTAAATTAAATTGATTCAACAAGTAGAATATCACAAAGCTACATTAACATTTATTTAAGGCTCAGAGGGTAGTAGCCTAAATACGGAAGACCAAAAGCTTTAGGAATGAAGGCAATGACACCAAAACACCAATGATGGATTCTATTAACTAGAGAAATCACTTGCAAGGTAACTTGAAACATGCTCTGCTTGTTAACAGCTGCCTATACACACAGCTTAATTGCTGGCTGTGTTACCTTTGAATAAATGTCTGGGTGGCAATTCCTTATGTGCCTCTTCAAAGTTGTTGTGTTTCTCTCACACTGTGTTGGTTTGTAGGTAGTTTGTATTAGATTCATATTCATAAAATCAATAAAAAATTTAAACTGCAGAACTGAACTGCAGAGGACAACATAATTAGTGCTGCATTAAATTAAATGTGTACTACAAATATGGACCTTTTATTTTATGACAAGAATCGGGACTTGATGTGCTGGGAAGGCATACAAAATAGATCAGAGATATGCAGATTATAAAACTCACTGAATATATGTTCCTAGGGGATGCAGCTGTTTTTATATGATTAATGTAGGGGGCAGGACGATGGCAAAGGATCATGGTCAACTGAGTAGTGTTATGGCAGTGCATCCATTGATGACTGACTACAATTATGGTCACATACACATACACCAGCACATACACCATCCCTATTACCCAATCGAAACCAATTGAAGTTTTAGTTTTAGTTTTGTCTTATTTTAGTCTTATTTAGACTAAAATGCCGAAATTAATTAGTCATCATTGTCGTCCCTATACTGCAATTTCATCAAGTTTTCATCATTGTCATCAAAAAACAAGTCGTCGACAAATATTTTCGTCATAATTTTATTCAACACAAAAAAACTGTTAGACAATGTATTCATAAGTTTCCATGGTAACACGAATATCCCATCCCCCCTATGGGTAGTATTCTCTCTCATTTGCAGCTTACCTTAGCTGCTAATAATAGCTTAAACCCTGCCATACATAAGACTATAATCATATTGCAGCAATGTTGGGTGGTCGAGCAGCACTGCACCTGTGTGTGGGGGGGTGCTACTGGTATTAGCATAATGGGCACTGATGCATGCCAGGAGTGGCCCCCTCTGGACTAGCTGGTGGACTGGTGGACACTGGGGAGGGGAGTGCCCATGTAAATGGTTGGGAGTGTTAGGGAGGGTTTGTGTTGTTGTCCTGTGTTCCCCATCACCCTCTGTACTGTCCCTTGTCTGTCAGACAAAGTGTTACCTTTCCCCTCAGTCTGCATCTCAGAATACACCCTTTAGTTCTTGTAAGAACTGAGTGCCGTTTCTGAATAAAGGGCAACTCCTTTTGCCAGACCAAAGCGCAGTGTGTTTTTGTGCTGAGAACCCTACAGTTCAATAGTGTTACAATATTAAATGTCTCACTGAAATCCATTTGCCCATTAATGTCTGTCAGGAAAGCATAACAACATGGAGATATTGCTGTATAATCAACCACCTCCATTCCTTTCATCTCTGCTCTTTTCTATTATTCAGTGCCATTTGCATGAATTATTTCATTAAGCGTATGAAAAGAGCGACAGAATGAAAGCCCTGAGAGCCTTATACCTCTTTCTCTTCTGACAGGCTAATTACATCTAATTCATGCCACTGGACCTCTATGCATGCTCTTCCCTTCAAAGCCACAGACTTGTGTTAGCCCGTCTGATGGAACTGTCATAAAGAGCACTGAACTGATCCATCTTACTGCCTCAGCCATCTTGAAAGTCAAATGCATAATAACAAGATGTAAAAGAGGATTCTGTTCTCCAGTCTGAGGGCCTGGCCCATTCAGTAGGAGGGCATTTCTATCTGAGATGCAGACCTTGGGTCATTTTTGGAAAGGAAGTGGAGGTGGATTTATCACCAGATACACTGTAGGAGGAATAATTTGTACAGTAGTAGGGATTTGGAACATGCAACCAAGCTAGTGCTGCAGTAATAGATTCATTGTAAGATTTCCAGAACCAGGTAGATGAGGACCTTGAATCAAAATGCAATTTCTAGCTGGAGAAATGGGACGTCTCAAATGCATACATTTGCATTAAGTGATTGCGTGTAGTTTGATTTGATCTGCCAGATGTAAACATTAGTTTCTCTACCCTCTCTACCTGCCTTGTACAGTTGGAATATCATTATTATACCATTTTAGTCAGGTTTTAGACAATCATGGCAATCAGACAATGATGAAACAAGTTCAGATGTTTTCTACCTATCCCTTTTCTTATTAAATGTAAGGCAGATGTAGTCAGGCACAGAAAGAAATCTTATATTCTGGTCTGAAGAAACACCTCATGTTGAAAATATAAAAGTGTAAAACACAATGCAGGATGTCTGATCATCATACGATTGCATTCAGCAGGATGCTATAATTGACTCCTACACAGCAACGCACATTTTAGAGCAACGATATATTCAGTCATAACTCTTCCTTAGGGAGGGACAAGATCACTGAAGTCAATTTCCCTGTGATTCAATTTGTTTTATTGGCACACGATGCATTTAAGGGGAAGTAGCTTGGATAGGAATAAATGCTGAGTGCAGACAGACCTAATTATGAGAAGGGATTGTATTTCCAGTTTCTCGACTCCCCTGTAAAAATTACATTCACCTTTATTGAGTGGTTTTGGTTTACTCATTAAAACCAGCAATTACATTAATGGTGAAATGACACACAAATAAAGGTTTCAAAGAAACTTAAAACATTTCTATTGTGATTGAAAAATATAGGGGCTAAACATGACTGTCTGCTATGTTCTCTTTTTGTTTGCAGTTAATGAAAACTTGATAAAATATGCACTTAAAAAGAAGCTAAAACGGCCCTGTCCTTAATTCCCCGATCCTTACAAGGTAGAAAATTAAAATAATATTTCACACAGAAAGCAAATTGTGATATATATTTTGTGTAAATGAAGGTGTGGTCCTTTGGTGAGGATGGTGTGGGTGTAATGCAGAGGGCTTTTTAGAGTTATTTTTCTATTAGATCAGTCAGCTATTAAAAATAATCTCTACCCTGCTTATGTAGACCACAACTAGTAACCCTTGACTAATTTAAGACTAATTTAGATGTGTACATTTAAAAATAAATAAATAAATCCTGGACCAAATCTATAACGTACACATGTACAATGAGGGAAAAAAGTTTGATTTGATCCCCTGCTAATAATTTGATCCCCTGCTGATTTTGTACGTTTGCCCACTGACAAAGAAATGATCAGTCTATACTTTTAATGGTAGGTGTATTTTAACAGTGAGAGACAGAATAACAAAATCCAGAAAAACGCATTTCAAAAAAGTTATAAAATGATTTGCATGTTAATGAGGGAAATAAGTATTTGACCCCTTCGACTTAGTACTTGGTGGCAAAACCCTTGTTGGCAATCACTGAGGTCAGACGTTTCTTGTAGTTGGCCACCAGGTTTGCACACATCTCAGGAGGGATTTTGTCCCACTCCACTTTGCAGATCCTCTCCAAGTCATTAAGGTTTCGAGGCTGACGTTTGGCAACTCGAACCTTCAGCTCCCTCCACAGATTTTCTATGGGATTAAGGTCTGGAGACTGGCTAGACCACTCCAGGACCTTAATGTGCTTCTTCTTGAGCCTCTCCTTTGTTGCCTTGGCTGTGTGTTTTGGGTCATTGTCATGCTGGAATACCCATCCACGACCCATTTTCAATGCCCTGGATGAGGGAAGGAGGTTCTCACCCAAGATTTGACGGTACATGGCCCCGTCCATCGTCCCTTTGATGCGGTGCAGTTGTCCTGTCCCCTTAGCAGAAAAACACCCCCCAAGCATAATGTTTCCACCTCCATGTTTGACGGTGTGGATGGTGTTCTTGGGGTCATTCCTCCTCCTCCAAACACGGCGAGTTGAGTTGATGCCAAAGAGCTCGATTTTAGTCTCATCTGACCACAACACTTTCACCCAGTTCTCCTCTGAATCATTCAGATGTTCATTGGCAAATTTCAGACAGGCCTGTACATGTGCTTTCTTGAGCAGGGGGGCCTTGTGGGCGCTGCAGGATTTCAGTCCTTCACGGCGTAGTGTGTTACCAATTGTTTTCTTGGTGACTATGGTCCCAGCTGCCTTGAGATCATTAACAAGATCCTCCCATGTAGTTCTGGGCTGATTCCTCACAGTTCTCATGATCATTGAAACTCCACGAGGTGAGATCTTGCATGGAGCCCCAGACCGTGGGAGACTGACAGTTATTTTGTGTTTCTTCCATTTGCGATTAATCACACCAACTGTTGTCACCTTCTCACCAAGCTGCTTGGCGATGGTCTTGTAGCCCATTCCAGCCTTGTGTAGGTCTACAATCTTGTCCCTGACATCCTTGGACAGCTCTTTGGTCTTGGCCATGGTGGAGAGTTTGGAATCTGATTGATTGATTGCTTCTGTGGACAGGTGTCTTTTATACAGGTAACGAGCTGAGATTAGGAGCACTCCCTTTAAGAGAGTGCTCCTAATCTCAGCTCATTACCTGTATAAAAGACACCTGGGAGCCAGAAATCTAGCTGATTGATAGGGGATCAAATACTTATTTCATTTTTAAATTAAAGTATAAAGAATTTGGGGTAGAACAGCAAAAGTTAAAAACCTAGTAAAGGATTAGGGTTTCCAATTGCTCTGTTTTATTTCTGGTTTTACGTGGTCCCTTTCAACATTTGAGCAGTATGGTTTTTTCTCAATCAGAAACTTGATAATGAAACAGTCACTTACTGTATTATTTGATTAAGTCTCTAATTGTGGTTGTTTAAATATTTAAACCATTTAAAATATTCATGGTTATTTTCCTAATTAAAAATATAAAACAGTCAATACATTATTATATTATAAATGGCTTTGCTAACATTTTTGTATGTGGATGCAGGAATTTGATTACTTTTTATGTGAATTCCAGAAGGTGAGTGCAGGCTTTATCAGATTGACACCATCTGCAAACAGCTACACTATTGTAGCACTATTCCATATTGTAACCCCAAACCCAACCCCTCTTCACAATAGTCAACAGACCTAATACAAATATTTGGCTGCTGTCATTTCAAAAGTGGTATATAAACATGGTGAATATTACTTTGAAATAGGAATAACCAGCTGAAGTTCCCAAATTGAGATCAAATGGATTCAAAAGCCATAACTGTCAATATTTCAGAACACTTTCCTGTTCACTTATCTGTGCATGCAGACAATATCATGGGGTATTTTTCTTCCCTCGAAATACAGGAACTCATGTTTGAAATAATAAAAAGCAGTCATGACACTAACCCCAAAAGGAGGTTTGCATTTATCTCCCCACAGCCACATTGCCGCAGTGTTCTACAGCTGGTACATTATGAATCAACCACTTGAATCCATTGCAGTGCTTATGTTGCACTCAGGATGCAGCAGTTATTTTGAGTGTATTGTACATAGAAGTATTATTATATAAGAATTTAGCTGTCCTTCAAAATTTTTGTGTTCCAATAATATCATACTCAGCATAATTATGATTATTTTGATATTTTAATTGACATACCAGGTTCATACATCTGCTGGGGAATACAGACCACTTTTAATTAAAATATCCACGTTAATTAAACTGTAGGTGGTGTGTTTGTTGTCAGTCCCACCGAGTGTTCTGTTACACTTGAAAGTGTGCCAGTTGCAGTCAGCAGCATTTTCATCAGTGAACAACATACACAAAAATCAAGACAATAAATTAACTATTGGTACCCAATGACCTTTACAGGGGGCTTCCAGTAAGGGATCAATGTATTGCTCGCGTAAGAGAACAATGTCAGGGAGATGCTGGCTGCCTGCCAATGCCAACGGTTCACCAAACTGAGTGTAATAAAAAAGAAAGGCATGCTAAATCTTTGCTGCAATTGATATTACTGAAATTATTCAAAAAGTTCAAGATCTTTCCCAACAACTGACTAGCTTTGAAACTACTGGACACTAACCATGGCTGCAGCTGTGAAATGTATACAAGGGATAAAATCTCTTCCATAAACCTGCATCCTCCATGTACCAATTGTGTAAAGAAATGCTGGTATGGTACTTCAGTTTCCTTCACTATGTATTGAAAGCAGAATCAACTCGAGTGGTCCACTGTGGCCATGGCAGGCCCATGTAGCTGAAAGACTCCTTGAGCCAAGCCAAATAGAAATACCAGAGACATTAGAGGCTTTCAGTCTGCAACTAGCATATCAGACACAACTTACCAACTTAATTATTCATGCGTTTGGCATCCATGGAAAATATTCTTGCAGTGCAAATTACTGCAGTACAAATTACACACAAAAACATTAAACTCATTGGCAAATTTGGCAATGCATATTTGTATTTATGTGTTGCATCGGAAGAACATGTTGGCATCAATCTCACCCTTCAGTCCAAGTCTAAATTAATGCAGAATATAGCACAACTTGAAGATAGAAGAGTCGAACTTTGTGTCTGTTGAGAGTGTGCAGCTGCAGCCTGTTCAGGCTGTAAGAGTGAGAGAGATGAAAGATCCTCTGATGCTCAGACCTAATGTGGGTGTTTTTTAATTTGAAACTTTAGGTGTTGCAGTAATATTCTCCAGTGCTTTAGAGTGTTTTCTTTTTTAAGGAGCGCTTGCAAGCTTTGATACCATATAGGGTCAAAATTGCTGGAAATTAACGCAAGGCTACCTGGACATGAGTCACAATGAGTCTATTCTCTTGGATTGCCTTTTAGAAAACTTGTGAGATGCCTGGCAATGCAGACCTTAAAGCACCTACATACTGTTTCTCTGATTCCACAGGTGTCCTCTGTGTGCCATGCTGATGATATGCTCTGACTGTGTTTGGTTTGTAGTAAGCCTGGCAAATATGCCAATGTTCTACTGCTGTGGTTTGCAGCCAATAGGTGCTGGGAGAAATATGACATGTGAGGTGAAATAGAATGAATGCTTTGAACATCAAACAAAATATCGAATTGTCATCTGAGTTGCATATCACTCAATGGCTGTCAAAAATCGTGTGCCAAATCCTAATATACCTCTGCAAACTTCTAACTAGGTTGGTACGAATAGGTATGGAATAAATATCCTGCTTTCATAGAGTATCATATATGGGGGAAATTATTGTACAGTACTTAGGGCTGAGACAGTCAACAGACAAGTATATATTCTACTTAACTTGCAAAACAAGTTTTTTTTTTGCAGATACCTTTGATCATATATAAGCTATGACTTGCATCTTTAAGATGGTGTTTGTTCTGTGCTGTAGTATTGTGCATGATACAAATATACATCCTTTGCAGGTTTTAGTGTATGTAGGTACATAGAAGAGTTAGAGAAAGCTTCAGAACTGGAATGACAATTATAATGATTTAAAAAATAACAAAGCGATGTCGGGGCTAATTGAGCGCAATTCAAATAACAGAAAGTTCATGAGAAGGACTGAAAATTGTATATTCCATAGACTGAACTGCATATGGCAATTATCTCCTTCAACACAGCTTGCAGCATCAGACACAGCTTACCATTTGACAGAAATTCCCTGTCATCCACTGAGAAACCATATCCACCTCCCTGCTATAAGCTGAGAACAATGTAAAGAAAAAGGCAAAGCAAAGCTACCTAGTTTGACAGCAAGGATTTGATCTTGCATAACAAAGTCCATTTATGCCAAAACATTTTGAAAAAATATAACGCTGTATGGTAAGTCAAATGAGGGATACAGTAAGCAGCATTGGACAACAATGTGAGGTAGGGAATATTCTAGTATATTCATATTTCTACATTTCACTTTACTCCTTTTGCTTTAAATGAACATGCTAGTAATTGTACCCATTACACCTCTGTTTGAGAGAAATTTGGAGCCTCAGTAAATCATTGGATGGAGTCTCACACTTAATCATGTTGCTTGTATTCAATCAGATTTACACATTAGAACAATACATTTCTAGTGATACCAGTACTTTATTAAAGACCCTTTTACTTGCAATTATTTGTACTCCTAATGGAAAATATCAATTATACACACATATCCATACCAGTATATTTAGGCCAATTTCTGGAGGACCTTGGGGCCTAGTTTGCCTTTCTACGCTCCCCTCAGCAGGGTCTCAGAGCATTTGGCCCTGTGGTCAGCCTTCTCTGTACCTGTAATGACGAGTATCTCTGAGAGCTCGGTTGCTGGGGATCCGTTCACACTCGCGCTGGTTAAAGGCATACAGTCTGTAAGGGTCTTGGCCAGGTTTCCACCTTCGGGCACTGAGGTAGTTTTTTTCTTCAAACTGATCTAGAAGGTCATCCCACTCTGCTTCAGACAGCTGAAATGAATAGCAAACAGAAGCACATCTGTTACAGCAGCCATTTTCTACCTTCAGAAGTACTGCTCCTTCACTCAAGATGTACATTTGGTTTGAAGAACCCAAGATCCATCAATGATTTTTCTTGCATTCCTGATTAGCCAGGTAAGGGGTGGTTCTATATATATAAGCAATACATTCTGGATGAATGTGTACAAAACCTTTTATAGAAAATAAAACTTAATATTTGAATGTACATAACTGGATCAATAGTTTTCAAATAAATGAGAATTCTTTCAGTAATGAACATCTAACATAAAAACTGATACATTTTAAGCATATTCGAAAACAGAAAAAGAAAACAAATTTCACACAAGAACAGACACAAACTTTACAACATTGCCAATAATGTAATAAAACCACAGTTGGAACATGTATTTTTGATGACTTACTGTAATAAACATTGCATTTTGATTCAATCAGAAGCAAGCGTTATTGCCTAGGCATTTGTATATAGCATAATTACATATGCCCAGGATATTATATTACGTGCATCTGTGGAAAAAAGCTTGTTTTAAAACACATATTTGTATATCATAAAAACATAAATCGGAAGAAAACAAATAATTGTATTTAGAGACAGTAAAACTATAAAAATGTAATTCCTCTTAGGATCCTGCACAAAAGAGGCCTGGCAGGCAATCCATATACATTACAATTACATTGCGTGGGAAAGTAAACTACCGAGCACACATAACCACAGGAATATTTTTATTTTACTGCATCACTAAGAGCCTAAAAAGAATTAACCCTCAGGAGCCCACTGTGAGGTATTTGTCACAAACATGCAACAGGCCTGATAACAACATACTCTCACATTTTACCAGTCCTCTCTATGGGACATATTTTCACACTAGGTTCCTGGGTTAATGTCCAATATCTGTTCACAATGAAATATTAGGACTGGACTGTGAACACTGACCAGCTTCAGCAATAAAATGATTGTCAGAGATGTAGAACAAATAGGATTCATATTTTCAGTTTGATAAAAGGTGGATAATACATATCTTCTTTTCATTCTATAATTCATGGTCACTCTTTAATAGTGTCTTACCACCTTTGCCTCCTTAAAGCACAGCAATTTGGATTAAACATCTTCATCTTCTCATATACCTTATTTTTATTCACTGTAGCATGTAGATTATTTCTTATAGTGATGTTATTACCTTATATTGTCTATTTGTAGGGAACTGTGGGCTGGTTTCACAGACCCAGATTAGTACTAGTCTTAAACTACCCAATATTATTTTAGATAGGGTAATTCAAGACTGAAGCAAATCCAGGTCTGTGAAACCAGCTGTATATGTTACTGTTTGTTAAACCATGTAAATTGCCTTTCAATATTCAATATTTTAAATGTATTTGCACAGAAATAAAATCTACACTCACCTAAAGGATTATTAGGAACACCATACTAATACTGTGTTTGACCCCCTTTCGCCTTCAGAACTGCCTTAATTCTACGTGGCATTGATTCAACCAGGTGCTGAAAGCATTCTTTAGAAATGTTGCCCCATATTGATAGGATAGCATCTTGCAGTTGATGGAGATTTGTGGGATGCACATCCAGGGCACGAAGCTCCCGTTCCACCACATCCCAAAGATGCTCTATTGGGTTGAGATCTGGTGACTGTGGGGGCCAGTTTAGTACAGTGAACTCATTGTCATGTTCAAGAAACCAATTTGAAATGATTCGACCTTTGTGACATGGTGCATTATCCTGCTGGAAGTAGCCATCAGAGGATGGGTACATGGTGGTCATAAAGGGATGGACATGGTCAGAAACAATGCTCAGGTAGGCCGTGGCATTTAAACAATGCCCAATTGGCACTAAGGGGCCTAAAGTGTGCCAAGAAAACATCCCCCACACCATTACACCACCACCACCAGCCTGCACAGTGGTAACAAGGCATGATGGATCCATGTTCTCATTCTGTTTATGCCAAATTCTGACTCTACCATCTGAATGTCTCAACAGAAATCGAGACTCATCAGACCAGGCAACATTTTTCCAGTCTTCAACTGTCCAATTTTGGTGAGCTTGTGCAAATTGTAGCCTCTTTTTCCTATTTGTAGTGGAGATGAGTGGTACCCGGTGGGGTCTTCTGCTGTTGTAGCCCATCCGCCTCAAGGTTGTACGTGTTGTGGCTTCACAAATGCTTTGCTGCATACCTCGGTTGTAACGAGTGGTTATTTCAGTCAAAGTTGCTCTTCTATCAGCTTGAATGAGTCGGCCCATTCTCCTCTGACCTCTAGCATCAACAAGGCATTTTCGCCCACAGGACTGCCGCATACTGGATGTTGTTCCCTTTTCACACCATTCTTTGTAAACCCTAGAAATGGTTGTGCGTGAAAATCCCAGTAACTGAGCAGATTGTGAAATACTCAGACCGGCCCGTCTGGCACCAACAACCATGCCACGCTCAAAATTGCTTAAATCACCTTTCTTTCCCATTCAGACATTCAGTTTGGAGTTCAGGAGATTGTCTTGACCAGGACCACACCCCTAAATGCATTGAAGCAACTGCCATGTGATTGGTTGGTTAGATAATTGCATTAATGAGAAATTGAACAGGTGTTCCTAATAATCCTTTAGGTGAGTGTATAGTTGTGTATTGACTACATGATGTCTGTCTCTGAAGGTGACAGATAAATGGTTACTTATTCTGCTATGTTACAGACTACAAACAAGAGATTTAGCTTTAGTTATTTTCAGAAAATATGAATTAATAATACATTTTTTTTAAATACAATAAAAATATATAATAATTATATATATATATATATATATATATATATATATATATATATACAGTGAGGGAAAAAAGTATTTGATCCCCTGCTGATTATGTATGTTTGCCCACTGACAAAGAAACGATCAGTCTATAATTTTAATGGTAGGTGTATTTTAACAGTGAGAGACAGAATAACAACAAAAAAATCCAGAAAAACGCATTTCAAAAAAGTTATAAATTGATTTGCATGTTAATGAGGGAAATAAGTATTTGACCCCTTCGACTTAGTACTTGGTGGCAAAGCCCTCGTTGGCAATCACAGAGGTCAGACGTTTCTTGTAGTTGGCCACCAGGTTTGCACACATCTCAGGAGGGATTTTGTCCCACTCCTCTATGCAGATCCTCTCCAAGTCATTAAGGTTTCGAGGCTGACGTTTGGCAACTCGAACCTTCAGCTCCCTCCACAGATTTTCTATGGGATTAAGGTCTGGAGACTGGCTAGGCCACTCCAGGACCTTAATGTGCTTCTTCTTGAGCCACTCCTTTGTTGCCTTGGCTGTGTGTTTTGGGTCATTGTCATGCTGGAATACCCATCCACGACCCATTTTCAATGCCCTGGCTGAGGGAAGGAGGTTCTCACCCAAGATTTGACGGTACATGGCCCCGTCCATCATCCCTTTGGTGCGGTGCAGTCGTCCTGTCCCCTTAGCAGATAAACACCCCCCAAGCATAATGTTTCCACCTCCATGTTAGACGGTGGGGATTGTGTTCTTGGGGTCATTCCTCCTCCTCCAAACACAGCGAGTTGAGTTGATGCCAAAGAGCTCGATTTTGGTCTCATTTGACCACAACACTTTCACCCAGTTCTCCTCTGAATCATTCAGATGTTCATTGGCAAACTTCAGATGGGCCTGTACATGTGCTTTCTTGAGCAGGGGGACCTTGCGGGCTCTGCAGGATTTCAGTCCTTCACGGCGTAGTGTGTTACCAATTGTTTTCTTGGTGACTATGGTCCCAGCTGCCTTGAGATCATTAACAAGATCCTCCCGTGTAGTTCTGGGCTGATTCCTCACCGTTCTCATGATCATTGAAACTCCACAAGGTGAGATCTTGCATGGAGCCCCAGAGCGAGGGAGACTGACAGTTATTTTGTGTTTCTTCCATTTGCGAATAATCGCACCAACTGTTGTCACCTTCTCACCAAGCTGCTTGGCGATGGTCTTGTAGCCCATTCCAGCCTTGTGTAGGTCTACAATCTTGTCCCTGACATCCTTGGACAGCTCTTTAGTCTTGGCCATGGTGGAGAGTTTGGAATCTGATTGATTGACTGCTTCTGTGGACAGGTGTCTTTTATACAGGTAATGAGCTGAGATTAGGAGCACTCCCTTTAAGAGAGTGCTCCTAATCTCAGCTCGTTACCTGTATAAAAGACACCTGGGAGCCAGAAATCTAGCTGGTTGATAGGGGATCAAATACTTATTTCCCTCATTAACATGCAAATCAATTTATAACTTTTTTGAAATGCGTTTTACTGGATTTTTTTGTTGTTATTCTGTCTCTCACTTAAAATACACCTACCATTAAAATTATAGACTGATCATTTCTTTGTCAGTGGGCAAACGTACAAAATCAGCAGGGGATCAAATACTTTTTTCCCTCACTGTATATATATATATATATTTATAACAAATCTGCTCCAACAGCATCTTTGGATTAAACATACACTCCTGCCACTTCTTCCAAAAAAAAAATGTAAATTCCTGCTATTTTTTGCTGGTTGGGCACATTTTAAAACAGGGGCTATTAGTAGCAGTAGAACACAAACTGTTCCAGCTGCCTTGTTGGGGACCATTGTGTTTTAACAGCTAACTGCTTGTAAGTAGTTTCACTCGGACTCCTGTTTGAATCTCTGTGTAATAATGTTTCACCACAGGAACCTCATAAGAAAGAAAATGACAGGCCTCAGTGAGATGCTGTCATGATGAGAGTAGTCTCCTCTGTAACAAAAGGCAGCCAGCTCTTGACTGAAGGCACACATAGTACATAAATCATCCCCTGCTGGTTTAATGTGATTAAATCTTATTTCCATGCAATGCTGCTGAACTGAGGTAATTGTGGGGGCACTGAGATTATAATAAAGGCTGCTAATATATTTTAGAGGCTTATTGTAAATGTTATCAATGTCTGAAGTAATCCATTTTCTGAAGGTCATGGAAGGGGTGGGGTGGGGGGGCAATATTTCATTCAAAAATGCAATGAACTACAGTAATTTTCTAAAATAAAAAAATGGTTTTGACTTCACTGAACACAACAGAGATTGGTAGATCTTTGTTTCATGGCATATTGGGCATGTATTATTAATAATGATGATTGTTCTTTCACATTACATTGCAATTTGCTAGGAGAAGCACTGCAACAAAGACTGAAAATATAGTTGTCCTCCAGGCTAAAAAAAAAAAGAATTCTCTAGAGAAATATGGCGGCATGATTAAATGCACTGATTAATGGGCTTCAGAGCATTGTGCACCACCTATTTAGATATTGTGTTGACATTATACTGTCTTCTTGCCTTACATCAGTTGGACCAAAAACTATTAACTTTGCACTGAACTGCATTTCCATGGAAAGGCTTTGTTTTCCCCAGGTTTACCAATCCCACTTTATTAACTTAATCTAAAATCCTAATTCAGAAACACACAGGCCAATCCTAACACAGGGGTCACAAATTTTGGCCAAAAACAACCTTTGCCTCAAATGTGCAAATACATCAAAACACATGACATCTACCCTCTGTGGAAAGTGGGCCAATGTCAAATGACCCAAGGACAGACTCTCCCTCTGTATGAGAGCTCAGCTTTCAGCACAATAAAACACCAAGCTGCTGCTGGAAGCTGCACAGTAAACCTTCCTGTGTCAATAAAACAACCCATTATTCCCAAAAGAGTAATTGTAGCCTATGAAAAGGAAAGGAGTCCCTCATTAGAAAGAAATTAACAAGACTAGGTCTTTGACGCTCTCTGTGTCAAGAATTTCCTTGTAAGCACACTCCGTTTCAAAGGCTGTCAGTATGTGGAAGATGTCATGCCCCACCGATTTACAAGAGGCAAAACACGATCCTTATAGCCCGTAACAGAGCTGGGTAATTGCAGATGTCTGTTTCTCAAGATAGACTGCTTAGCATGATAATGGTTACAGTGCAGTAAGCCCCTGCATAACTTATGTCAGATGTCCAGCCGCGGTAGCATAATGGGAAATTCTGTTCAGCGATTTCCTTACAATATTGCATTAATCATCAGCCTTCCTGTTGTTTTACCACAAAAAATAGATTATTGAAGGAAGGGGTTAGACTTTTACTGGTGCTGATGATGATGATTTTAGTATTATTATTACTAATGTTTTTTTTTCTTCAATAAATCAGTACTAAGATCTTCAAAACACAACAAACACTGAAGAATATTAACTTTATAGTAAGATTTTTGTATTGTAAATTAAGGACTAATTAAGGACTAATAATAATTTCCTTTATTCAAACTCATTAAAAGAGCTTTTGGACAACTGAGTAAGCTCATAATGGATTTTCTTATTCCCGATTGATTTTCATATTTTCAATTAAAGGGGCACTGAATAACAATCCCTGCTAAGTAACACACTTGCATTATCTATCCCTGTAATACCCATTTAAACATTCAAAGCTGGACATGGTCTTCATCAGCCCTTTCACCAAATTAATGTTATGTCTGTAGAAAATAATCTACAAGTCATCACTGATTTTAAATGTACATTATTAATAATTATTTTCTTTTATTGTTACAACTAAAAACAATTGGTGGTTGGACTCATGTTGTCCATATTGCAAAAACTAAAAGTGTGCTGTATTATCACGGGTCACGAGTCAAGGTCAAATGGATATAATTACTTGCATCTCAGATGTGTGGTGGTTATACATCTAATCAAGCTTGTAGTATGCATGTCCAAACATGCAGTGCCAATGTTAATTTACAAAGTGTCTCCCTCCCAGAATAATATTGGAACATTTATCTTGGTATGTACAAGGACTCTGGTAATGTCAAGAGGAGCATTTCTGCATTTCACAAGAATGTTTCAGGAGATGCTTTAGAGACTGTCTTGTTTGTGTAGCTATGATTTCAAGTCCCTCAAGTCCTTTACACATTGGGACTATGCTGTACAAGTAAAGAAAGCAAAGAGAAGACAATGCAGTTTCATCCGTGGCCTGGAAAGAAAGGGAAACGAAAATCTTATTTTGGCTGTTAAATCATCCTTAAAGAAGTTTCCCAATGCAGACTTCAAACTCCAAAGTCTGTCAACCACAACATGCAGATTGATATAGTGTAACCTGCACAGCTTTTTCTGCATAAGATCCTTCAAATAATGGAATTTCCTTTCACTTTGGAACTTCTCTGCTCTACTCTGAAGTCATTACCCGTGTCTCTGCTGTAAAAGCAGTAAATTAGGAAGCTAATCCACAAGAGAGCAAGATCTCATTTGGAGGATATTGCAGTGAAGGTGAGCCTAATTGGATCTGATGCTCTGTTGCGGGGAGGTTATGTCTAAAGTGACAAATAAACTAGCAATTTTAACTTTGGCAGCTGTTATTGCTTAGTGTACATTCCTCTATCAGACAGATTTTTGCTTTATAATAGGATATATGCGACAGGGGAGCCAGTAATTGGATACAGACCCTTGTGTGTGTGTGTGTGTGTGTGTGTGTGTGTGTGTGTGTGTGTGTGTGCCTGTGTGCTTTTTCTAGCATGTAATGACAACAGACTACTGTAGTACTTGCAGGACTAAAATGCAAGAACTGCCTTCCTTGTAATCTTTTATGCTATTCATTATCCTTTCCAACCCTTCTATAGGCTACACCTTGTGCCACAGATATTATTCAAAACTGCCGTTACAGTCCATAAAGTTCAAGATAATACAGTGCAAATCAAACTGAATGCCCAAGTGACAGATATAAGAGCATTAAGGTAGGGTGGGCTGAAACGCAAAGCAATAATACATTTCAACTATATCACATTTTCATGCTTCCTCAGATTTCTGTTTGATCTGGACCTAGTTAAAACCATTTAGTCACTGTATGCAAGTGAAGCTTTTTCCCTCATCTCTCATTAACACTGTCTTGCTAATGTCATCCCACTTAAGCAATTTCCCTACTGCAATGAATACACTCCTTTCCCTGGCACACATAACCATCCCATTCCCATTCTCTGTCAGTAAACAAAAAGAGAGAACTTTACCAAAACACTACTGATAAAATGTAAAGGCTTTCAGTACTTAGCTTCAGTACTATGCTGTAGTCTAAAGACACGAGTAACAATACAAAACATTATCCTCCAATAACACTACTAAAACTCTGCAACCCGCTACAATCCTGTTATTGTGATGATCATCAGTTTAATGAAGAAACCATTTTAAAGCAATAGCAGCTCTCTAAAGCAACACCAAAATCCAAGAGATTTCACTCTTCCCCACCAAAGAAAGCTAAATGGTTTAATAACAAGCCACAATTAGACAAGACCCATGCAGAGACCAGTGAGCCAATAGGATTTCCATGAAAAACACACAGGAATCTGCCTGTCATATCACTGCTAGAACTGTTACTTTAAAACTTTAATGCAGCCTACTTTCATGAGTCCCATACTGAATAGTTAAAAATATACATATATATAAGGTTGTGCAATGGACCATTACTGAAAAGCTGTCGGCCTATTTTTATGTAAAAGCTCATAGGGGAAGCATCTCCCTCTGTGAGCGCTGAGCAGGGTAGTTGGTAATTGGCTCGCCCCAGCCTTTGAAATGTCTTCCTCGTCCTTTCGAAGGCTCTCAAACATGGAGATGCTTGAGACCAAGAAGTTAAAAAGCAAATGCAAATGGAAGTCCTACATATAATTTTACAGGAAATTCAAAAGGTTTAGGCTTGACATATTTGTGATGATTTTCTCATTTATCCACGGTATTGATGTGCTCTGCCAAGCTTGTCAGCAGTTATGTAAAAAGTACAATCAACCATCTTGCAGAAATTAGTTAATTAAAGCATCCATAAAAACTGTTATGATATGTAATATACAAAAGAAAACCTGTATATTATATTAAACAGGCAATTTAGCTCTGCGTTTCATGTTTCCGTTTTATCCATAACTCTCTGAGAAACATGGATATCTATGTAGAAGACGAAACTTACTCAATTGGCTTATAAATAGATTACAGGATGTATAAAACATTTGCTGTGCTGAAAACCTTTGAGTATGTTCTGTGTATTTTTTAGCTGTAGTATTTTTCAAAGTGGACTATTGATTTTGGTATGGGAGTTGACAGGGTCAGTGTATATATGAAATTAATTGCAGGCTGATAAATCCCTTTTAAAAAAGTCTTCCATTTCTCCTTGTGTTTTCTTTGTTTTTTGCAGTCTGAAAGACCACCTACATTGCAACTATAGACCAACTGAATTTACCAACACAGTACAGAAGATACATAGAGCCATGTTCATAATTTATTTCCAGCAACCTTGTTTTTCCTTGTTTTATACTGTGACACAGTGCTGGACAGGCCAGGTAAAGGCTATCCTGAATTACACTACATCCCCAAGAAGGGGGATGACTCACTCTGAGAGAAGCACATGACAGACAGGACTCCCCCCACTGGCCGACTCCTGCATAAAAGCAGGAAGGAAGCATATTTTGTTGTTGGGGAACCTAGAAGTGGCACGACGGCACGATTCTTTTGGATCAAGGATTTGGACTTGCTGCGTGTTTGTGTTTGTTTCATGAATGTCTAGGTTAGAGATCTGCGACCACATTTAGGCCAAAAATACTACCATGCTACAGAATATGCACCCTTCTTTGGCACTAAATCAACGCTCTCCTCAGCAGCACTCACTTTTTCAGTTCGGAAGTATTTTCTTTCCTCACAGCCACAGCATGTAAACCGCGCTTTGGGCTGGGACGCTTGTGATTGGTCAAAGTGTGCATGGCTGGCATGTAGTGAGTAAAAGATTTGGCTTGTGATTGGTCAGCCACTAGAGTGCGAACCGAGTCTACCGCATTTCATTGGATGCAGGCACCGTAATAGGGTTTAGTTTTGGTTGTATTAACGGAGGGTCCAAGGGTGAAAATCACAAACCATTGAGATATGGATATTGCACGTGTCCAAAAAATCGATTAATCGTGCAGCCCTAGGCTCAACAAGTAGCTAGCTTTTAATTAATTTTTAATTTTAATTAGCATATAATATTAGCAGGGGCGAAAATCTGATATCAACTTTGGAGGGGACAATTACATGAATTTTTCTCAAAAGCAATTCCTGAGGGGGACCTCAAAAGTAGTGCTGTAACACATAGCCTATGTTGTAATATGTTAAATGTACATTTCCATTTGCATTTCACTTCTTTCTTATGAACATTTTATCAACTAGTCTTTGAGCTATTAGGCTACTAAGGTTCTTACTTTGTGTTTTGGTGTACTGAAAAATGCTCTGATGTCCGTCTTTTTAATTTTTTCTGCCATTTTTCTACCTGGCTGGCTGGCTACACACACACTCACACACACACACATACAGTGTGCAGGTTATTTACAGTAGGAGATGGGCTTCTATCATCTATTATCTTCTATCATTCTATAATGGGCTTCGATCTACCAGGTAGCTAGCTAGTCAGCTAGCAAATTTGAAATGGATTGCAGTGACAAGAGTTGACAGCCTTATGAGTTCACCATTTACACAACTTAAGTTGCAACCTTTTGTAATTTTAATATAGTCTATGTTTTTTTTTATATTTGCTGGCTTCCCACAATAGCTGAATTTGCAAAGCTAGCAAGCACCAATTCTGTTTCTGTGGTGTTTGCTATAATCTTTGCTATCGTCAGTTTACTCCAAGATCGGCACACAGGTGCTTCAAAGTCCCCTAGCGACAATTTAGCTTTTGCAACGAGACCATTAAAGATATTGTAACAAACCTTTGGTACAGTAAGTAGCATTCTGAGTGCCTACAGTCCTCCTGTCTTCACCGCTGTAATTGTGTCCATCTGTCACAATGTTAATCAAGCACTTAAGGGGTTCAAAGTCCATTACAATATTTAAGACAATGGTAGAAGAGAGTGTAGTTCTGTTCAGTTTGGAGTCCAGTTTATCGCTAACCTTATCACAGGGACTTTGAAGCACTACAGCTGCATGCTGATCTTGAAATGAACTGACGATAGCAAAGATTCCATCTTTGACGACGCCACATACATGGAATAGGTGCTAGCTAGCTTGCTAGCTAATGTTTGTTTAGTTTGCTCCATCAGTTTGCTCGCTAGCTCTGCAAATTCAGCTATCGTGTGTGTGAACCCTGCCAACATAAAACAAAATAGCTATGGTGCGATTGACTGGATTAACCTCACATTGCTATGTGCATTGAGTGCCTCAGATGGTAGACACGATCACCTTGCCAGCTAAGGAACACTACATTGCATTGCTAGCTTCTCTCATTGACTCAAATTCAAACAGCTGCAAATACTAGTTGATGTTACTGTAGCTAGCTAGCAAATGTCAGCTAACCGCTAGCTAACATAAAGAGTGACCTGTAATTCAATGCAGTGAAAATTAAGACTGGTGACGGTTATAAATGTGTTTTATTGTATTGAGTGGTAGAAGTAAAGAAATATCTCACATATCCTTTGTTTGAACTACTTACTGGAGGTCAGCCACCAATGACAGACTCTGTCAGATTCCCACACATGCACTGTACGTGCACCATATGCCACTGTTGAGGGCTGGGTGGCAGGGGGGGCAGTGGATCAAAACATTGTGAGGCAAAGGGCAGGGGGTCGCAATCTTTTGAAACTTAAAAACACGCTATTAAGTGTCTATTATCAGCACAAGCGCTTTCATTGTGTATTATTAATATTATTGAAATCACATAGTTATGTTTACTGTGATATATTGGGGGGCTTTGGGGTGCCAAATAATATTGCGGGCTGCCAGTTGGGGAACCCTGTTGTAAAGCATCCATAAATCCATCAACAATTTAAAGTGCAACTAGTGTGGTTTCCAAACAATATAGTTTCCAAACATGATGCTGTAGCTGTTTTCGTAGCATCTCTATAATTATTGTTTTCATTATTAATATGCTGAATGCACATCACTTTATTAAGATCAACTTGCACTTGTACAGGGAGTGTGTCCTCCCTGTCTTTTTCTTGTACCTGCAGCTTCCACTCCTTCAAGGTTTTGAGAAATATGTTTCTTTAACAGCTGTGAACGATCCCCTGTACAACTGCAAGATTCACAAGGAAAACATTAGATATGTTCACTGTGCAAATAGCAGGCCTTTATTGCTGAAGGAATTATGTAGCTCCTACTGATAAAACAGCAAGCTCACAGGCACCCAAGCTATAGGATTCACTACTAAGCAACAAGATGAGGAAACTCTGATTTATGTCTTCTGTCTAAAGTAGGTAAGACATTCTTCTGAACATAAACTTGACTTTTTTTATACCAAATATACCACTGCTCTGCATGCATAAAAATAATGATAAACAAGTCGACTGGTCAGATTAAACAAAAATGCCACTTATTTGACAGACTGACCAGAAAGTTTCTTGTTATGTCTTCATGACTTTTTCCCCCAATTCCCAATGGATATTGACAGAATTAAAGTGGACTTGTGAAATACTTATACATTGTTTATTGCTGGTTTGCTTGAATTGGTAAAGTGATGTGAAACCACTCCCCTTCTCCTCCCAGTAAAAGAGAACCTACAAAATGTATGGTTTTCAAAGTGAAAGGGGCTTGTTTTCTTACCAGGATATTGTCCAGGTCTTTTTTTCCTTTGATTTGGTAACAAGAAAACCTTTGCATTAACTTTAGTAGTGTGAAAAATGTGATTTGGTATAGCTCTCAGGCTACTTGAAACATGTGTTTTAGAGAATGTTAAACATAAAGACAACTCAAAATATGAATACTTATTAACCTGACGAGTGTGCAACAAGTGAACAGTAAGTGTGTCATTGCATTCACATAATACAACCAGATAACAAATTGCTTTTCAAAATTACTCTGAAGAGCACATAAGTACAGCTGAGGTTTAGGCTGGCCCAGGGCCAGAATGCTGCTGTCTATAAGGATATAAGTGGGCAGTTTCTTTTGATCGGTCAAAAGAATCAATCACTTGCCTGACCATTGCATGGGACATGTCGAACTCCAGCCTGGAAAATAGTACCGTAGACACTGACAATTTTGACGTACTATATTATATAATTCATATAGTTAATTCATGCCTCCTAAAACCTGAACTGTGAACGGGGTCTTTGGAAAAGACAGGACTAATTTTGAGGCCTCTGGACTGCCCTATTAAGTGTGATAGAGGTGGTAACCATGATACCTTTCTGTATTCTATTTCTGCAGCATTTCCACATCTGCATGTCTATTTATCTTTTATTGTATATAATGTTTAGAGTATGATCGTCTGAACTAAATAGTGAAGTACTTAACACTAATCTTTTAGATGTGGATGAAATATATAATTTGACAAACAAACCAAAAAAACGGCATTAAGATTTCATGACAGCAATCAAAGTAACCAGAGACTTGAAATCTACACCATTGAAGCTACCCCCTTCCCACTAAACTGAATTATATAACATTTCTTTAAAGTTCATGGCATAATATAGTGAAAAACAGCTCCTTCAGCTTTTCGATGAGTATTAGATGACCATAAAGGAACATAGAGGTTATCAGAAGCAGGTGCAGAGGAAAAAGAAGAAAGAACAACCAATGGCAAAATAATATATACATGGAGCTGGCAAAGATGAGAAACACAAACATTTAAATTAAATTTAAAATAGGCAAAAAAATGCAGGCATCAGGCAATTCACATGCTCTCCCCCAAAACTTAAACCTTACAGCTTCATCATTTTACACCCTCAGGGTATATGCAGCTCAAATGGGCAGATGCCTACAATTGTTAGAGCTAGAGAAAAGGAAAAGTCTTGTTGTGATGCTTTTTCTGTCCCTTTTTTTGAAGAAAAAACATATTCTAATAGTGTAGCACAGCAACACATGTATGGCATTGTTGTGAAGTAATTAATCAGTTAACATAATTCTGGCTTTAAATCTGTCCTCCTTTGTGTTGAATTGTTCCAGAGAGTGGTGGCGATCCTCCCTCCCACAAATGGCCACAATTAACATGTTCCAACAGTCACTTGCAATCCTTAGCAGAGATTTCTCCAACACCAAACCAAATCATCAGCAGTGATCTTCTGGGTTTAAATTAGTAACATCAAATGGTGCTAGGTTGGCTGGGGATCAAGTGAAATAAACAAACTAATCACAATAACTTATACACAAGCTTTGACAATATGACATATGAGAGTCTCTTGGAGAGCTTTGGGCTTTACATTAGTGACACTTCTCTAGGTTTGCCACTCAGATGAGGCAGAAAGCAAACTGCATAGCTTCCATTTTGATTGGCCACCTGTAATCTCTTTGAAATCACATTTTTTTTACGATTGTGTGTGTTCTCCCAATGGAAAGCAAACAACTGCCTAGAGAGAGATCTCTGTGCATTTAGCATAAAAATAAACACTGACCGACAACCTGAGAAACGGTTAAAGATGGGATGTGGGCCCTTGACATGGAAAAACACTTAGGTTCCCGAGTACAGAATAGGTAAATAAACAGCTCATTAAAATACTCCTATTTCACTCTAAATGTAGGGTTATATGGAATCCACGTTGCAGAGAACAGGGTAAAAACGGAAATCAGGCACTCAAACACATTACAACAAAGTCAGTTTTAAGAACCTATATATATGTTACAATGAAACAGTACAGTGTTTGTATAATTAGAAGCTTCAAGAAACTTGGAACACATGAGAAAAGCTATTTTTAGCACCTTTCAGCCACCATACACGACCTGTAAAAACAAATTTAAAAAACAATAGAAAAGAGCCGCCTGCCACTCGTGGTGCCTCACTCTCGCTACTGCAGCTCCGGTATCAATTGAGTGAAAACAACAACCAATTACTAAATAAGAGATATAATGGTGGGTCTCGGAAGGATAAGAGTCAACATTTTCATCCTGTACAGACATACAATACATACGTTTGTGTATCAAGTAAAGATAGGACACACGGCATGTGGCCAAATAACTCATATTAAATCATATTTCATTATATGAGTATTTACATGTTATAAAGTTAAAAAACAAAACATGACACTCACAAGTGGACTATTGATTTTGGTGTGGGAGTTGACAGGGTCAGTGTGTATATGAAATTCATTGCAGGCTGGTAAATCCCTTTTAAAAAAGTCTTCCATTTCTCCTTGTGTTCTTTTGTTTTTTGTAGTTTTTCACCCAAATTCCAAATAAAATTATTCTCATTTAGAGCATTTATTTGCAGAAAATGACAACTGGTCACTCGAATAATGTAAAGAAAATACGTTCATATTAATTTTTAAAGAACACAATACTAATGTTTTAACTTATTAAGAGTTCACAAATCAATATTTTAGTGGAACAACTTCAAACTTCAAATTTTTAATCACAGCTTTCATGCGTCTTGGCATGCTTTCCACCAGTCTTTCACATTGATGTTGGGTGACAATTCAAGCAGCTCGGCTTTGTTTGATGGCTTGTGACTATCCATCTTCCTCTTGACCACATTCCAGAGGTAATCAATGGGGTTCAGGTCTGGAGATTGGGCTGGCCATGAAAGGGTCTTGATCTGGTGGTCCTCCATCCACACCTTGATTGACCTGGCTGTGTGGCATGGAGCATTGTCCTGCTGGAAAAAACAATCCTCAGAGTTGAGGAACATTGTCAGAGCAGAAGGAAGCAAGTTTTCTTCTAGGACAACCTTGTACTGTATGTGGCTTGATTCATGCATCCTTCACAAAGACAAATCTGCCCCGATTCCAGCCTTGGTGAAGCACCCCCAGATCATCACTGATCCTCTACCAAATTTCTCCAGGTCCCCTGTCTAACCATTAGATGACCAGGTGTTTGGCAAAGCTGAAAACTGAACTCATCAGAGAAGATGGCCTTACTCCAGTCCTCTAAGGTACAATCCTTATGGACTTTTGCAAACCTCAGCCTGGCTCTTCTTTGCTTCTCATTGATGAAGGGCTTTGTTCTAGCTTTGCTTCAGCCCTGCCCCTAGGAGCCTGTTTCGAACCGTCCTCGCCATGCACTTCACCCCAGCTGCCGTTTGCGATTCTTTTTGTAGGTCAGTTGATGTCATCCTATCAGTGGCGTGCACAGACATTTTGGGGGGCATGGGCTCAAGAACAAAAAAGGGCACCCTGTCCGTGGTGGTTGATGGCGATGTAGTGCAGTCCAGGGGGGTGTGGGGTCAGGGAAGCCACCGAAGTGCAGTCTGGGGGGCGAGTGCTCAGGAAAAAGGACACTTTGGAAGTCTTACAGAAAAAGGGCATGTGCTCTGCACAGGTTGAGCCTTACCTGTGCACGTGCCTGCATCCTATGGTTGTTGAGTGACATTCGAATGAGTTGGTGCTCATCCCGGGCAGTGGAGAGTCATTTTCGCTGTCTGCCGGTCTGTAGCTTTGTTGTCCCCAATGTCTGCTTCTTGACCTTGTTCTTATGAACAGCTGTCTTTGAAATTTTAAGGATGGAAGCAACCCGATGCTCACTGTATCCCTCTGCCAGTAAAGCCAGAATTTAACCCTTCTTTTCCTCACCAAAATTTTCTTTTTCAACTTTTGGCATGGTCAATAGTTATTTTTTGATTCCAATTACTTTTGAGGTACTACAGCACTGTTTTTGCCATCCAGCTGGTCCTATTGCAATAGGATAGTGATGACCACAGCAGTGGTTTTTATACTTTAACTAGTTAAGTAAGATTTGGTTCAGGTGATCACCTAATCAGTACCTCATTCAGTAGAATGAGGTGTGCCTGTTTTGGAATTCAACAGACACTGGAATGGAATGGCTGCCATACATGTAGAGATGCTGATTTAAGAAATAATTTATTAAGAATATATATATATATATATATATATATTATGCGCTCACGTCAAGCTCTTTCAATATGTTCTTCACTGACTATGATATACTTTCTTTCAGATACAGTGTGATAGTTGCCAGAAATGGCTACGCACAACTTGCATCCAAATGACTGAAGATGAATTTGAAAAGGCAAAACAACAGAAAGAGGACTGGTGGTGTCCTGTTTGTTTATAAATAAGCACTAGGTATGGTAGCAGTGCAGTGCCACATTATAGATCATTATTTTCATAAAAACAAAATGGAAACTAGCTTTTGACACGGTTTCCCCCTGTACTTCTCCACCTCGCCACCAGAGGTCATCATCACCGGAGTTCTAATCCAGTCATTTCACATTCCTCAATCCCCAGTGCACACACTCTTACCTCCCTCTGCTCTCATTCGCCCAGCACTCCACAGCACCAATTACCTTCCTTCTCCTGCCCCTCTTATAAACCCCTCACCAACTCCCAGTCATTGTGAAGTTTTGTCAGTGTAAGCTAGATTTCTGAGCAGTCTTCCCGTGCCTTGTTTATTGCCGTGTTCCCTGGATTCCTTGCCTGACTTCCCGACCACGGCTTTAGACTTTCCTCTGGACTCTGTTTGCCTGATCACCTGACCCTTGCCCGTGACCACGACCACGTCTTTGCCTTGCCCTTGATTGCCCTGTCCTGCTGGTATCTGACCCACGCCTATCTGACCTCCTCTACCACGTACCGCAACTGGGTCCCCTGTTCCCATGTACATTACAGCTTTTATGTAATTAGATAATGACCAGATTTTGCTCAGTATAATCCTAAATTCCGTGTCAATATGAATCTGATTTTATTTTGTTGTGGTTTTATTTGGTATGTATATAGTTTTATTTAAATCAATTAATTTATTTTATTGGGGTTCTATTTATGTTAGGTTTCTTTCAAATGTCTTTGGAAAATATTAGTTGTGTTTACAAATGTTTTGTTATTGTCTTTGTTATTCATGAAGACCTATGTGTTTGAAATGTTTTTACTTTTCACAACAGATTTACTAGAAATACATAAAACATGTACAACACATTCTGAAACTATTCACAACTGGTCTTCACATAATGTAATTTTTAACAGTGTGAGCACCTGATGCATGCCAGCATCAGTGATAGTGTTGCTTGATATCCCTAACCCCCACTAGCAAGTTCAGGCATGTCACAAATCATTCTTAGTATTCACAGGTAAATCAGAGAGTGTGAAACCGTTCACAATTAGACTTCTGAACATTACAGTTGGTTTGGAAGTTCTATGTTTCTCTGTTTCCCACAGCTATATGAATAAAAATAGGTGCTTGAACGTCGAACATGTTAATCCCCCACCTCCTTGTTTTTTTTTTAATGGAAAACTCCAAAATCATGAAAAATTAAACCCGAAAATTCTAAATAATAAAAAGGATTTCATATAGCTCTATAAATGTAATGACGTTTTTGTAATGTAAAATATTATTGAAAGTTTAACTTTTATTAAAGTTGATAATAGGCTTGCAACAGGCTTGATAATCGCAACATGTTTCTTTTGTTTTAAACTGTAAACTCTTTGATATAGGACCATGTTCACCAAAAGAAACATTTTAGGATGCTTTTACCTTGATCTGTTAATATAGAAGGCCCTATATTACATTTGTTAAGGACTTTGACAATAATAATAATAATAATAATACAATCCTTTTCTTGTTAACCTATACAAATAAACTAAAATTAAATCAACCCCTTTAGTAAAATAATAAATTTGTGCAAAACTGGCTTCATATCATAACTACCTGCTTATTTATATCTACTTCTAACCCCTCGAGATATCCAGCGGATACTGAGCCCACTGTTGCGAATCTGCTGATCAACCGAAAGGAAACTCCCAGTTGATAAAGAATGGCAAGTTGGAAGTTCACCTGAGTAAGACCAGCTCACACTGAAGAAACACAGACCTCAATAAAAGCACTGCTTAAGGATAATAGTACTCAGGCTCATCATTCCATACGGCAGGGCAGTAGGTCTCGCCTGGCTGCCATTTGCCATCCGCTGGTTTCATAACTCATATCACACTGCCAGATCAAGATGCCTTATGGATAAATGGTCCCACATTCAAACAACAAAGTGTAATTTAAGTATGTTGAGACGGCATAAGGTATTTCACATTTTATGCAGTATACAAGTTTGTGCTCAGTTATTATGTTCTTATCGAAGGTTTTGACACTGGAAAACTAATCAAATCACAATGCTTTTAGCCACTTGATGATAGAGGATCGTTGTGGAGAACAGTGATACAATCTATATTAACAACAGCTGCCTTTCAACCAGCAATGATTAGAATGCAAACAAAGTACAACTGTAACATTATGAATTAAACAAAGGCTGAACTTTTTTCTTCCAAATCACTGCTGGATGCTGATATCACTGGCACAGTAAGTGTGTGTTAATTTATTGGTATGTAACATAATTGAATGAGTGAAGCTGTTAAGATGGAATTAGCCTAGACACATTGCAAGAAGAGCTGATCAAAGATGGACTAAAGATGCTATAGCATGGATACAAAGAGAAGAAAACAGATCGAGAAGAGCACAGATGGGAAGATGAAATCAGAAGCTTTGATGGCATAACCTGGAAAAAAGACACAGTACATAAAAACAAGGATCAACAAAAGACGCTGATCATGATGACCGATATAAATTGTGTGTGTGTGTGACTGTGAAATAATTTCTGTTAGGGTCCATGTGTAACTAAGTATATTACTAAAGTTGTTAGGGGTCAAGTAGCACTAGACTTCCAATGTAAGAGTTAAACACTCAACATTATATATCCTATCAAAACGAAGACATAATGATCATAATAATAAAAAGAAACACACTAGCCCCTGAAGAACACAGCTGTACCCTATACATAATATATATTACTGATGTGCATGACATATATTTTGACTATTGATAATTCCACAGCTGTTGATGGCGACAAGTAAAATAGTTCCCCCCCACAACACACTCACGCACACGCACACACACGCCCTACCTCCCATTCAAAATGAGACAGTTTTTATTTATTTTTTACTTTCAAATGTTGGATTCACTTGTCGATAGCTGCCGTCATTAACAAATAGTTAATTGTTCAACTATTCCGTCTCACCCCTAAATAAAGTGTCATTATAAATAATAATCTGAGGTTACAATTAGACTAATTTAAACTGTATTCTAAAGAAATCCAGTGAATATTCACTGAATTCATTCTCTCATCGATGCAAATTGTTGGGTAATTTGTACATTATATTATTTAAATGTATTAGCATTCAGTAAGCATTGTCTACAGTGTGTAGAGAAACCCAAGTTTGTCTTAACATAAAATCTGTGGATTCTTCTTGTTACAAGACATTATATTGGTGTCACATGGCAAATTCTTAGTTCATGCAATGACACTAGTGTTAATCAAGTCACATTCACTCAGATCTGAAGAATACAAATTGACAAATATGCTATTCATAGTTCATATTGAAAAGTGTGCATAACCATAGTGTTTTGTCTTTTTATTCATCAACTTAATAGCCTTTAAACATCAGGTAGGTTATAAAAAGATAATTACTTTGGTAGTAATTTGGTAGTGTTCATTTTAATCCTGACTTCCTTTCCATGAAAGCTGATCAAAGATTTTGAATACCAATCAAAATAAAACAAGAATCTTTGAAAGGGATTATGCACTGCAAGAATAGCAGTTTTACATAATCAGGTTTTAGATTACTATCAAAGGGCTATGCAATGCATATTTTTAGCAGGCTTGAACAAATCACACAGACGAGCTTCCATCAATAAGAAACCTACAAAACTGTGCCTGGAGGGCCATAGTACAGCTGGTGTTCTTTGTGCTGACTGTTCTTTATCTAGTGGCTTGCTGGAGCCTTAGCAAAGTTTTCACAATGTCAAATAATCACATTCAAATTTGCAAATGTACCTGTTCTTTTCAAACAATGTTTTTGCATTTCAATTTCTAATTTTAGATACAGGCAGGATTGAGATTACCATATGAGGAATTCATATACTATGAGATGTGGCAAGAGAGTGGATTTTAATTCTAAGAGCTGAGTAGATTATCACAGATATGGGTGAGAAAAAGAGATTAAGATTCAAGGGATGTGGCTATAGCACATAACATTAGGAAGTGCATACTGCATGTTGTATATACACAAAACATTTTATAAGTACAAATCTGTGTATTAAAGGAAATCTGTGGTCAAAAACAACAAGGTGCTAGACATTTTACAGAGGTCGAATGATTACTTTGGATCGTGCTGGTATTGTCAACAAAGCACGCATAACGAGTTTCTTTGTCAACTTTTTGGGTCAAGTAACACTCGAGTGCGCTGCCATATTGCCATTTATTTACCCAGGTCAAAGGTCAATATGACATATTGTCATTGACAGCCGTCAGGCGGAATCTTCAGAGAATGATATGCATGCCGGGATAGCTGTCCGAGATAGCCAGGAAGTACATGATGTAAACAAACCTCACAAGTTTCTTGAATCTTGAATCTTGAACGTGAATCTTGGCTACGCAGCTAAAAAAACACACGTCTCCATCACAAATATTTTCGCTGGGAATAAACACTTTGTAATTGAGGCCACAATTTTGGGGTGGATCCGTCTGATTCGTCCTCTGAGGGTTAAATACAATGCCATGCAGGTTACTATGAGCGATATTATGATTAGTTATCCATTCGCGTCTGTATGCACAATACTAAATGCCCTTCATGCTCTTTGCAGCAAATGCATTCTTGGTCAGTTTTTTGCTGTAGACATTCCCCACAAGTACACCAAATGCCCAGCGACCTTTTTCATCCCTCCCGGTTAAATGTCTGTGCAGGTAGAACTTTGACATCAAAATCAACCGAATCATCGCTGTCATTCTCATTATTTCCTAAATTTGGATAGTCTGGCCTTAAAGGCTCAAACAAATATCCAGTTGTTGAATCTTAATATATTTCTTCATCCATTATTACGATAGTTTTGTTTATTTTATCACAATCTCAGTACTTGCCAGTACTTTGTTTACACTAGTTTCAGTATACAGCATACAGTGCATCTGGATTTGGCACAGATCTGGGGAAGGGTACAGAAATATTTCTGCAGCATTGAAGGTCCCAATGAGCACAGTGGCCTCCATCATCCGTAAATGGAAGAAGTTTGGAACCACCAGGACTCTTCCTAAAGCTGGCCACCCGGCCAAACTGAGCGATCGGGAGAAATGGGCCTTAGTCAGGGAGGTGACCAAGAACCCGATGGTCACTCTGACTGACAGAGCTCCAGCGTGTCTCTGTGGAGAGAGGAGAACCTTCCAGAAGAACAACCATCTCTATAATGAATAATAATAATGAATTTAATCAATTTTGAAATAAGGCTGTAACATAACAAAATGTGGAAAAAGTGAAGCGCTGTGAATACTTTCCAGATGCACTGTATATACCGATCAGTGATAACATTATGACCACTGACAGGTGAAGTGAATAACACTGATAATCTCCTTTTCATGGCACCCGTCAGTGGGTGGGAAATATTAGGCAGCAAGTGAACATTTTGTCCTCAAAGTTGATGTGTTAGAAGCAGGAAAAATGGGCAAGCGTAAGGATCTGAGCGACTTTGACAAGGGTCAAATTGTGATGGCTAGACGACTGGGTCAGAGCATCTCCAAAACTGCAGCTCTTGTGGGGGGTCTGCAGTGGTCAGTACCTATCAAAAGTTGTCCAAGGAAGGAAAAGCGGTGAACCGGCGACAGGGTTATGGGAGGCCAAGGCTCATTGATGCACGTGGGGAGCAAAGGCTGGCCCGTCTGTGGTCTGTGGTCCAACAGACGAGCGACTGTAGCTCAAATTGCTGAAAAAGTTAATGCTGGTTCTGACAGAAAGGTGTCAGAACACACAGTGCATCGCAGTTTGTTGCATATGGGGCTGCGTAGTTGCAGACCAGTCAGGGTACCCATGCTACCCCTGTCCACTGCCGAAAGTGCCTACAATGGGCATGTGAGCATCAGAACTGGACCACGGAGCAATGGAAGAAGGTGGCCTGGTCTGATGAATCAAGAGTTCAAGGTGTTGACTTGGCCTCCAAATTCCCCAGATCTCAATCCAATCGAGCATCTGTGGGATGTGCTGGACAAACAAGTCCGATCCATGGAGGCCCCTCCTCACAACTTACAGGACTTAAAGGATCTGCTGCTAATGTCTTGGTGCCAGATACCACAGCACACCTGAGGTCTAATGGAGTCCATGCCTCGACGGGTCAAGGCTGTTTTGGCGTCAAAAGGGCGACCTACACAATATTGAATTTCTATTTTTATTTGCTTGTATTTAGTTTAATCAATTTTGCCCTCTATTCTGATATGCTTCCCAGTTCCTGATGATGCAACGCATCCCCATAACCTGATGCTGCCAGAACCATGCTTCACAGTGGGGATGGTGTTACCTGGGTGATGTGTTGTGTTTGAACCAGACATAACACTGCCTTTATTTCAATATATTTACATTTTTGTTTCATTGCATCACAAACTAATTCCCACATATTTTTGCTAATTCCAAGTGTAATTTTAAATGAGGTTTATACAGAAATGGCTTCCTTCTGGCCACTCTTCCATATAGGCCAGATTTGTGGAGTACCTAAGATATTGTTGACACATGGACAGTTTTTCTCCAATCTTAGTTATGGAAATCTGTAGGTCTTTCAGAGCTGTCACTGGCCTCTTGGTAGCTTCTTCTTCTTCTTCTTCTTCTTCTTCTTCTTCTTCTTCTTCTTCTTCTTCTTCTTATGTTAGATAGTTTGGTAGGTAGCCTAATATATATATAAATAATATTTATTTTTGTTTTCCATCTCTCTACCGAAGTTGTTAGTTAAGCCATAACTGCATGTTTGCCGGAATAGTTAAATATTGTTTCTTTTTTTTTCTGTAAATCTGCCAACAAAGATACCTGATCATGGTTTAATACATGTATCGTATGTGTTAATGATAAATATTAATGCTGAAATATGCACATTGGACCAACGAAACCCCACAATGAAAATATTCACACTTATTAGGCCAACCCTGGGCCGCCTCAAATTTAGTCCTGCTTTTTTTTAGAGACCCTGTTCACATTTACAGTTTTAGAAGGCCTAAGTGCGTTCACATATGCGAGCGAAAAGGAGGCCTAAACCAAATGCATGCCGGGAATTAAACAAATCTGCTCAAACAAACCAGTTACGCATGACATTAGGTCTGCTTACATGTGTATGGGATGTATTTATAATCACAACTTATTAATATTGATTGGTTCTATATTTTCTAATCTTAACCCTTAGCAGCCAAAGCTTTCTAAAATAATTAAAAATGTGCTGGTTCAATGGGGAATCGAATTCATATATTTCCCTTTTCAAATGTCTCTCTTCGGTTCTGCAAGTCTAAAAGTGCTGTTATACAATTCAAAGCGAAGCAGATTTAGTAGGACATCTACATTAAATCACAAGAAATTGTATGCATTAGTTATCCATAACCTATTGAGATTTATAATCTGAAAATGTGTATTACACACAAACACACACACACACATACAGCATATATAATATATTACAGTAGTACTTCAAGTGTCTGTCTCTTCGGTGCTGTGTGCTGCAGGTTTGCCCATGCAATCCAAGCTGCTGCTCAGTATTTCTTCTCAGAGTTCTTCGGAAAAAACACGCAACCTTTTCTCCGGACTCCACTATGTTTGTTGTAATTTTTAAAGTCTGAACTTTGTATTTGTATTTTTATTTTAACTTGGCTGGGCGAGTGACTGATAGCCATCGAAAGAAGCCTTCTGTGATCGCTCATATAGTTATATCCTCATAGACAGCAGTGCTTGTACACTTCCTTCGGTTTCTTTAACTTTATCGTCATCCACATTGTAAACAGTGCTTTAATTTCTGCATCGTCCCAATTGTTAACTCCAATGCATTTGGCATTTGTGATTGTACTGCTCAGCTCAATATGATCGCATTTCAGGTTTGGATAGTAAACAGCTGGTCTCGTTTTAAAATGCATTGATTTTAATGGAAACCTGCTCCGGTTAAATTTGAATAAATGAATAAAGTTACCTGGTCCCGTTCACAATTTCACAATGCAATTTTCAGGTGTAAAATGCATACTGTTCAATTTCAGACTTCAATTGTACTTAGTACAAGAAAAAACAATCGCAAGTTTACCAGCTACACACACCTTTATTTTAATTGATAGAGTAGTTTGAACTTTTTCCATATTATAAATCATTACTTAGCCTATATTTTTTTAATATATCTAAAGATGTGAGCTAGCGAAATGTATCTGTACATGTAAGGCATGGCATATTTTACTAGTTTACTAGTTAGGTCCATAAATATTTGGACAGTGACACAATTTGAAAGAAAACAATCAAGATGTGCTTTAAGTGTAGACTTTCATCTTTAACGTGAGGGTAGTTACATCCAAATTGGGTGAACGGTGTAGGAATTATACCCATTTATATATGTGGTCCCCCTAATTTTAGGGTCTCAAAAGTAATTGGACAATTGGCTGCTCAGCTGTCTCAGCTGTTCCATGGCCAGGTGTGTGTTATTCCCTCATTAGTTCAATTATAGGTAAGCAGATAAAAGGTCTAGATTTGATTTCAAGTTTGGGATTTGCATTTGGAGTCTGTTGCCGTTAACCCTCAATATGAAGTCCAAAGAGCTGCAACTGTGAGTGAAGCAAGCCATCATTAGGCTGAGAAATTAAAACAAACCAAACAGAGAGATAGCAAAAACAGTAGGTGTGGCCACATCAACTATTTGGTACATTCTTAAAAAGAAAGAATGCACTGGTAGCTCAGGAACACCAAAAAGCTAAAACAACTGTGGTGGATGACAGAAGAATTCTTTCCCTGGTGAAGAAAAACCCCTTTACAGCAGTTGACCAGATCAAGAACACCCTCCAGGAGGTAGGCGTGTCTGTGTCAAAGTCAACAATCAAGAGAAGACTTCACCAGAGTAAATACAGAGGGTTTACCACAAGATGTAAACCATCGGTAAGCCCCAAAAACAGGAAGACCAGATTAGAGTTTGCCAATAAACATCTAAAGAACCCTGTACATTTCTGGAACAACATACATGTACCAGAATGATGGGAAGAGAAGAGTATGGAGAAGGGAAGCAACTGCTCATGATCCGAAGCATAGCACCTCATCTGTGAAGTATGGTGGAGGTAGTGTTATGGCATGAGCATGTATGGCTGCCAAGTGAACTGGTTCCCTTGTATATATTTATGATGTGACTGCTGACAAAGCAGCAGGATGAATTCTGAAGTGTTTAGGGCTATATTATCTGCTCAGATTCAGCCAAATGCTTAAAAACTCATTGGACGGTGCTTCACAGTGCAGATGGACAATGACCTGAAGCATACTACGAAAGCAACCCAAGACTTTTTTAAGGCGAAGAAGTGCAATGTTCTGTAATGGCCAAGTCAATCACCTGAACTGAATCCAATTGAGTGGAGTACACTCTGCAGTACAGGCCTGGCAGAGCATCACCAGGGAAGAAACACAGCATCTGGTGATGTCTATGGGTTCTAGACTTCAGGCAGTCATTGACTGCAAAGGATTTGCAACCAAGTATTGAAACTCACAATTTAATTCATGATTATGTTAATTTGTCCAAATACTTTTGAGCCCCTAAAATTGGGGGACCACATGTAAAAATGGGCGTAATTCCTACAGCATTCACCCAATTTGGATGTAACTACCCTCAAATTAAAGATGTAAGTCTACACTTAAAGCACATTGTGATTGCTTCCTTTCAAATCCATTGTGGTGGTGTACAGAGCCAAAATGATGACAATTGTGTCACTGTCCAAATATTTATGTATATTAATATACATAGCTGTATATTTCATGGTTTCATGATGAAGGTCTTAGCTGATCGCCCACTTGCATAACATTTCCAAACTCCAATATTATTTCTTGCTGTTTTTTTTCTTTAAAATAATTATAACTAGTCAAAGGCTCTCTGGATTGACACTTAGAAGTAAATTAAAAGTAAATTACCTAATAAGGCGCATCATATATTGCACTTTGTATTGCTCTTATTTTGTAAGTAGCCCTGGACGAGGGCATCTGCTAAGATATAATAATAATAATAATAATAATAATAATAATAATAATAATAATAATAATAATATGTCCTGCCTCCTTCAGGCAAGTAACCAGTCAGACCTCCGAGAGCTTGTGACAGGTTAGAATTATTTTAAATACATATATTGTAATTGGGAATTCTCCTGGTGCTTCAGATGGCCAGTCTGCTACTGAGTTCGCCCGGGCCCCCCTCAGTCGCCCTGGATAATAATAATAATAATAATAATAATAATAATAATAATAATAATAATAATAATAATAATAATTAGACATAGACATAGACATAGACATAGACATAGCCCCACATAGTTTTTTTAACTCAATATTTTAGAAAATGGCAACATAAGAGATTCACGGGAGAATTTATTAGACGATTAGAAGAAGAAAAATGGGGCTTGGTAACTCAACAGATAGCTAACACTTAAAGGCCCTAAATAATGTCACTGACAGGTGTCTTGTGCTCCCTGCGATTAAAAACTAGACAGTTGTGAGTCACTTTGTACTCGCCGCAATGGAAAGCAGTTGATGCACCAGAGTTGACTGCAGCTACACCAGCTTCTTCAAAGAGGTTCCCTCAAAGACAGTTGTTATGGAAATGTCTTCATGCTTAGAGCTGTGAACAACCTAACAAACACCTATTCCAATGTCTCACCCCAGAAATTGTTTTAATATCTATCGCAGCTGCAGGTTAATAAGCAGAGCTTTATATGTATTTTTCAAATGCCTGTATTGAAAATAAATCATTTTTCAACATGAAGGGGGCATGTCACCACGGTGAGACGGTAATACCGTTTACCAGCAGAGCCCTACTTAAGTACATACACTCACCTAAAGGATTATTAGGAACACCTGTTCATTTTCTCATTAATGCAATTATCTAACCAACCAATCACATGGCAGTTGCTTCAATGCATTTAGGGGTGTGGTCCTGGTCAAGACAATCTCCTGAACTCCAAACTGAATGTCTGAATGGGAAAGAAAGGTGATTTAAGTAATTTTGAGCGTGGCATGGTTGTTGGTGCCAGACGAGCCGGTCTGAGTATTTCACAATGTGCTCAGTTACTGGGATTTTCACGCACAACCATTTCTAGGGTTTACAAAGAATGGTGTGAAAAGGGAAAAACATCCAGTATGCGGCAGTCCTGTGGGCGAAAATGCCTTGTTGATGCTAGAGGTCAGAGGAGAATGGGCCGACTGATTCAAGCTGATAGAAGAACAACTTTGACTGAAATAACCACTTGTTACAACCGAGGTATGCAGCAAAGCATTTGTGAAGCCACAACACGTACAACCTTGAGGCGGATGGGCTACAACAGCAGAAGACCCCACCGGGTACCACTCATCTCCACTACAAATAGGAAAAAGAGGCTACAATTTGCACAAGCTCACCAAAATTGGACAGTTGAAGACTGGAAAAATGTTGCCTGGTCTGATGAGTCTCGATTTCTGTTGAGACATTCAGATGGTAGAGTCAGAATTTGGCATAAACAGAATGAGAACATGGATCCATCATGCCTTGTTACCACTGTGCAGGCTGGTGGTGGTGGTGTAATGGTGTGGGGGATGTTTTCTTGGCACACTTTAGGCCCCTTAGTGCCAATTGGGCATCGTTTAAATGCCACGGCCTACCTGAGCATTGTTTCTGACCATGTCCATCCCTTTATGACCACCATGTACCCATCCTCTGATGGCTACTTCCAGCAGGATAATGCACCATGTCACAAAGGTCGAATCATTTCAAATTGGTTTCTTGAACATGACAATGAGTTCACTGTACTAAACTGGCCCCCACAGTCACCAGATCTCAACCCAATAGAGCATCTTTGGGATGTGGTGGAACGGGAGCTTCGTGCCCTGGATGTGCATCCCACAAATCTCCATCAACTGCAAGATGCTATCCTATCAATATGGGCCAACATTTCTAAAGAATGCTTTCAGCACCTTGTTGAATCAATGCCACGTAGAATTAAGGCAGTTCTGAAGGCGAAAGGGGGTCAAACACAGTATTAGTATGGTGTTCCTAATAATCCTTTAGGTGAGTGTATATTGTATTGGGTTAAAACTAAACAATTCCTTAGATCAACAGTTATCAAACTGAGGGGGGTGGGGGGTGTCTTATTAGGGGGGTGGAATATACATCTAGGGGGCAAGAAGCATAAGAATAGCCTGTTTTAAATTATGAGTTAGATTAGATACACACTTTGACAGACCCGTTTATCAAAACTGGCACTGATGTCAGATATTTTGAATTGAAGGAAGGTTTTTGCTCCTATCCCAACAGTGAACCATTATTTATGAGGTAGATTTTTTTTAAATGGGTAGGTCAAAAGTTTAGATTAAATCTGGCTGATCTCTCCAGACAGCATTTTGGTTTGACCCCACTCTCTGAATTCTGGCTGTCAGCTGCAGGGGACTACACATACTTATCGAAAGCTGCAATGGGTGTTCTAATGCCTTTTGCATCTACCCATCAATGAAAAACAGTGCTTATGGCTCTTGCTTGCATAAAAACAAACAATGATCATGACCTTAGATGTAAAACAATCTCCATGTAACAGATTCCAGCATCAAGCCCAAGATGGAATTGCTGTGCTCCCAAATACAGTAGTAACTGTCACACTAACAATGTGAGTAACTCTCACTCACTATATTTGATTATTTGTGTATTGATCTGGGGGGTGTAAAATTGAATTTAAAGAATAAAAAACCTGAAATGTTTGAGAACTGCTGCCTTCTATTATAGTAAAGAATGAGCACCTATGTCTAATGGGATATCTTATTCTCCTAGCTCACTGGAAAGAGGTTCAGAGTTCTTAAACTTGACTAGAAACAAACTTGTGTCCCAGAGAATGTACAGACTACTGTTGATTATCATGGGGGGAGGGGGGGAGCATCAACTCAACTTTCACCCTTGTATAATTTATTTTCTCTTTTATCTGATAATTCCAAAAATGTACATTTTGACCTTTTGAACAGCAAAAACCCTAAGAAAAGAGTAAGCTTAAAATCTAATTTTGGGGAGTGATTTCTCTCTGTGGGAAACCATTTGCTTATAGATTATAGACATTTAATTTGTTATGGTTTATCTCATTTTAAATTCAAAGTATTTTATAATACTGTATAATACAATACAATCCAGATCCATTTTCAATAACCACTTCATCCAGTTCATGTTGAGCCTAGTCTGGCAGGCAGAGGGCACAAGGCAGAGACAACCCGTCCATTGCAAGGCAGCAAACACACCACTCTCACATGACTACAATTTAGAGTACCCAAGGAAACCAGAGCACCCCCAAAAAACCCACACGCCCTTGCACAATCCACAAAGGGAGACACCCAAAGCCAGAATCAAACCTGGGTCCCAGGAACTCTGAGACCACTGTGCAACCCACAATACAATCCACAACAACACAAGTACACATTGTTCTTGTATTAAAACTGTGATGAGAACAGATTACCAGGTCAACTATTTTACCACCTGTCTGTTAAACCTTCATCTATTAAATGTTATAGGTTAACTCATGTCCCTCAACTGGTTTACACTTGAATCCAAAAGCCGTTAAATTGAAAAGTGAAGTATACAGACATTTACAGTGCAACAAATAATCTCAGAGAAATCATTAAGGTACATAAATGATGAACATAGCATAGCAATAACAAATACTTAAAAAATCATATATATATATTTCGTTTTAAGGCCCTACAGTAACAAAGAAATACAAATTCTGTGATACTTATTTCACATTAATTCTACAGACGGTCTAACTGGTGATCTATACAGAAGCATTCATAGGACACCTTACATTAAAAATATATACAGTGAGGGAAAAAAGTATTTGATCCCCTGCTGATTTTGTACGTTTGCCCACTGACAAAGAAATTATCAGTCTATAATTTTAATGGTAGGTGTATTTTAACAGTGAGAGACAGAATAACAGCAAAAAAATCCAGAAAAACGCATTTCAAAAAAGTTATACATTGATTTGCATGTTAATGAGGGAAATAAGTATTTGATCCCCTATCAATCAGCAAGATTTCTGGCTCCCAGGTGTCTTTTATACAGGTAACGAGCTGAGATTAGGAGCACTCTCTTAAAGGGAGTGCTCCTAATCTCAGCTCGTTACCTGTATAAAAGACACCTGTCCACAGAAGCAATCAATCAATCAGATTCCAAATTCTCCACCATGGCCAAGACCAAAGAGCTGTCCAAGGATGTCAGGGACAAGATTGTAGACCTACACAAGGCTGGAATGGGCTACAAGACCATCGCCAAGCAGCTTGGTGAGAAGGTGACAACAGTTGGTGCGATTATTCGCAAATGGAAGAAACACAAAATAACTGTCAGTCTCCCTCGGTCTGGGGCTCCATGCAAGATCTCACCTCGTGGAGTTTCAATGATCATGAGAACGGTGAGGAATCAGCCCAGAACTACACAGGAGGATCTTGTTAATGATCTCAAGGCAGCTGGGACCATAGTCACCAAGAAAACAATTGGTAACACACTATGCCGTGAAGGACTGAAATCCTGCAGCGCCCGCAAGGTCCCCCTGCTCAAGAAAGCACATGTACAGGCCCATCTGAAGTTTGCCAACATCTGAATGATTCAGAGGAGAACTGGGTGAAAGTGTTGTGGTCAGATGAGACCAAAATCAAGCACTTTGGCATCAACTCAACTCGCCATGTTTGGAGGAGGAGGAATGACCCCAAGAACACCATCCCCTCCGTCAAACATGGAGGTGGAAACATTATGCTTTGGGGGTGTTTTTCTGCTAAGGGGACAGGACAACTGCACCGCATCAAAGGGACGATGGACAGGGCCATGTACTGTCAAATCTTGGGAGAGAACCTCCTTCCCTCAGCCAGGGCATTGAAAATGGATCGTGGATGGGTATTCCAGCATGACAATGACCCAAAACACACAGCCAAGGCAACAAAGGAGTGGCTCAACAAGAAGCACATTAAGGTCCTGGAGTGGCCTAGCCAGTCTTCAGACCTTAATCCCATAGAAAATCTGTGGAGGGAGCTGAAGGTTCGAGTTGCCAAACGTCAGCCTCGAAACCTTAATGACTTGGAGAGGATCTGCAAAGAGGCCAACTACAAGAAATGTCTGACCTCTGTGATTGCCAACAAGGGTTTTGCCACCAAGTACTAAGTCGAAGGGGTCAAATACTTATTTCCCTCATTAACATGCAAATCAAATTATAACTTTTTTGAAATGCGTTTTTTTGGATTTTTGTTGTTGTTATTCTGTCTCTCACTGTTAAAATACACCTACCATTAAAATTATAGACTGATAATTTCTTTGTCAGTGGGCAAACGTACAAAATCAGCAGGGGATCAAATACTTTTTCCCCCCACTGTAGCAAATTAAATATGTAGCATATCAGAGTGGTGCAGTCTCCTAGGAGCCAGGGAACTTGTTTTTGGTGTACTGTGAAAATGTGGGTAGTAAACCTACCTGTAATAACATATTGCCCATGTTGCAAAACATAATTCTTGAGGCAGTTCAAGATAAGAAAATAGATGTTTTACCTTATAATAATAATAATAATAATAGCCTAATAATATATATTTTTTCAACAACAATACCATCTTTTAGGGGGTGCATTATTATTATTATTATTATTAGTATTATTATTATTATTATTATTGTATATTCACAAGACTCCATGCTGCTAACAAAAACCTTAATTTCTTCACAATCCTTTGACAAAGCTTGTCAAATTTCAAAATTCAGTGGCTAAGTTTGTATATCTGAAATATAAATATACTCATTATAACATTCATTATAAATATACTGTTATCAACCTGCAAGAAAGAGATTTTCTTTTCATTGTGGTGCCCCATCTCCACAACAACAGAAAGTAAAAGGAGTTAATAAATGCTCTATGACACTAGGACATTCTCCATTTTCACTGTATCCATTACAGAACGTTTACTTGTAGGTGAAGGTTAGTAAAGAATACTGAACTTCAGCGCTGGTGCAGAACAAGCCCTGGTTAATGCAATGAAGGAAAACGTGTCTGAGGTCACTGAAAACATTTGCAACTGTGAACCTTTAATTAAACCTTTCAGCACTGCATCTACTGGTGATGGTAACACTTTCCCCCTCCTTCCCTGTGTTTTAAGACCTAGATTGCATTGCAATGTAAATAGACACCTATTTATATTCTGTTTTTAAAGCTTTAGAGATATCGAGAGATTTAATCATAAATAGTTTTCTAAACTTCAAAAAGCAGTACCTATGGGATTTTTGAAACCGCTTACGGCAGCATTCTGTTTCTGCCCTACAGTTCGAGTATGAGAATTATTAACTCTTGGTGAACCACAGAGAGACTTAAAGGATAAAGATATGACAAGGATACAGGCCATATGCCAAGTTGAGTAATTCGGGAGTGTGAACAAATCAACAACATTTTCTAAATTTATTTTGCATTACCAAAGAATAATATTATTGAACCTGTTATTGTCTGTACTGTAATTTGATAACTAATGGCATTATTCGTAATAATTTACTTTTTCTTTCTTTTAGATTCAAATATAGTATATTTAGTGGAATATTTTCCAACTGGTATTTAGAGAGGAATTGTAGGATATAACTAAGAGCTGGTGAACAAATGAGATTCTATTGAGGATGGACTTGCATACACCCAAATCCTCCCACAGCTGTGAATGTTATGCACAAAAGGAAATTGCACAGTCATTTCTTCTTACACAGGACTTCCTTCTATAACTGATTTATGAATTTTAACATGTTAACAGAGGCTATGTTACTAGTTTTAACAATGTTAACAATGGCTCTGAGGCTGTACCTCAAACACCTGTAGGGGCTGGGAGATCCTGGAATGCATAATCCTCGTCATTATAGTAGTCAAGGAGATTGAGGGTAATTAAAAAATGGACAGGTGAGGGTGACAATGTAAGAGGGGTGATTGCTAGCTGTTTTTTTAACTGAAAGCAACATTAAAAAACAATCAAACTTTGAATCAGGGGGCATGTCAACCCAAGGGGAGCACATATTTGGCAGCCTATCCACTGCTTATGCCACTGTTTGTGAGGTTTGTCCATGTTGTTTATTTCAGGAGGTAGAATTGTTGTGAGCATAGATTTCCCTCCCACTCAAAGTTTTATAAACAGATGCATGTTACTGTTACAATGTGGACTTTTCTTGAGATTGCAATTGAGTGTGCAATTGACTTGCGTTTGAGTCAATCATTGTTCTGGAGACAGAACATAGAATGCTATCATATGACAAAATGGTCAGACCTCCTTGAAGGCAAGTATTTAGAACATCTCACCTCACTGCTCACCCAAGGTGCAGCTTTATTGCAGATGTCACTCTAGCCACACTTACATGGACAAGGACAATTCATACATCCCAGAGCTGGCACGCTATTAAAGGGGGTCTAATAGACAAGGCTGGGACCAGATTTTGACATGAAGGAAATTAAAAACTGTTTATTAACATGTTGTACTTAAATGTAGTTGGCTCAACCAAAATCCTACAGTGAAACACACTGAAAAATAGAGTATTTCAATATCCATGGTATGATAGAGGCTGATATATATAGACAACAATTATTGAGGAAGACACTTTCTCCCCCTTCTCATTCTATATATTGTCGAATAATTCAATCTTAATCATCTTGGACCAGGGACTTCAATGCTTTTAAAATCCTGGAGTATAGTTTATCCATTTGTGCTGCTTTCTATTAATACAAGTTCTCAAATATGATAATACACCCCTGTCATCCCCCCATATATATTTTTTCAATCCATGCCAAAGAGCCCATACATTTTGGACTCCTCTAGCTAAATGAATTTGCTGAAAAACGACTTTTTATGACAATGCCACTTAACAAGATTTTTTTTTTCTTCTGGCATCCTAACCTTTGAATTCCTTCTTTGTAGTCTAATTGTGCTGACACCTTATTGCATTATTCAGTGAGATGTGACGTGTCTGTTTCTGAGCATACAATGGGTTAAAATGATTAGATTATTATTATTGTTGTTGTTCTTTAACAGATCACCTACATATATACTGGTAGTATTACTGCAGATACATCCGTAGATTTTTTTTATTTTCTTTTTTTAAGAAGAAAAACATTATTCGAATTATCTGCAACATCCAAGCATTTTTATTTCTTCACTAACAACTCTAATTAAAACTGTCGTGTGATAAACACAAATGGCCTTAGATTTGTCTTTGATGTTATTCCGATAGCTGCTAAGCATATGGCAATAATTCATAGTTATTATCCTGTAACATGCCTTTCAACTGTAATAATACGAATCGTTAGTTTAGAATTCTACTGCCGCAATGAAATTGTAATAGTTCATTTTTCTTGTCCAAACTATAATCCCCAATAAATAATAAACAGTCACAAAGTTTAGCTGATCTATAATACATTGTGCTTTTTACAGCTTTCATGCATTTTGCAGAGTAAATGAAATGCGGGTGAAGTGGGTGAGGTACCACATTTTCTAAGATCACAAGCACTCGTGCAGACCGGATACATGAATGCAGGACTCTATAGTATAGCTCAAACTGACACCACGGATGCAGTATTATATTGGTAAAACTGTGTGTTTATCATGAAAATGATCTAAATCTAAGAATAGTTTTTATTTTAGAAAACTAGCATCCATCAATAAGTGTTATGAAGTCTTCTGAAGTACAGTGAATGTAACTATAGCTCCGGTATCTATTCTGCCTGTTTGAAGCTGCTTTCATTAATTGTATAACCTAACCTACTGCGTATCCAACAAGAAAATATTAATTGAAGTTGTGCAGGACGAAACATTCTGCACTTTCTGTGCTTACACCAGTAATAGGCTTTGAGTTCAACGTAGTTACACGTATGTTATATGTGCACGTTTATATCACAATGTAAATTAATGATTGTTATTAGGTGCTACATTTATCTCTGCAAGTTTGTAATGTATGGGGTTTGAAATATGTCCCTTTCATTTTCCCATGATGGTTTAACCTAATATTCATTTAAAAAAATAATAATGCTGTTATCGACAGTATGCTGTGAAGCTCACTTTCTGCTTAGTTTGGGAATCGTCGCAACTCATGCCGGCACAAGAGCGCAGTGGGTAAGAGTTGGTCCACACGCAGTTAGCAGTGACAAGGTGCCCACTTACCTTTCTCTCCCGGGCTTCTTCTTGACCCAAAACAGTCACTTTCCGTCTACTTAACACCAGTAAGTACAGGAGTGCCGCAACCCACACCAGTCCTGCCACAGCCAAAGTCAGCTTCCGAGAGAGCCTTTTCATTTTCCAAAATGTGTCGATATCTGAGCTGCGCTGGGATTAGAGGGAAAGCGACAACTGTAACATTGCCAGGAAACTCGCTGTGCCTTTGGCATCTGAGATGTGAGCTTCAGTCTCCCTGGGATCTTCATAGGTCCACGGCACTGCAAACGCAGGTCTCTTCACACGCGTGTTTGGTGTGTGGACTAGTGGTAGTCCAGCCGAAAGCCCTGAGAGAGGAGCCGAGCAGCCAGTGTGGAGAGGACGACCCGCCGGAGTGGGGCGGCACTGCGCTGGATGCAGTCCAGTTTGATCACAATCAGCGGCTCGGTGAATACTGGCTTGCACTCGGCATGGGTTTAGCACCACCTACTGTGCGTGTCATAACAAATGGCTGGGAGGCTGAAGCTTCTTTAATACCACCAGGTGTTAATTATTTATTAATATCTTTCCAAGCAAGACCGAAAAATGTGCTGATGATGGAGAGGGAAGTGTGTGTATGATTTATAATAGTAATAATAATAACAACTATTATTATATAATTATTAGGTTTGTTTTTAATTTTACTTGTATTTTTTAAACCTACAACCAGTAAGGCTTTGGAAAAAAGGACTGATGTTCTAATACTCTTTATGATACCTGTCACAAGATACTGTTCAAGAAATACGTTTCTTGAGTTGATTCCACTTTTCTTGATACTATTCCAGTCTTTGGTTATGCATGGACTTGAACTGGAGATTTCTTGACACTGCAGGAGACACTATGTTTGAGCAATAGCCAACATTAAAAAGCACACAGATTAAAAGACAGGGTCGAGCACATCAGAGGCAAACTGGTCACCAGGTCAATTTATAGAAGACATGAACATTTGTACATGATATGATAACATACAATAATAAAGCTTTGCCAGTGAGAGACCTCGATTTTGGAGGAGCTACATGCAAGGAATTTGGTCTGGATGAAAATATTTTATTTTCAATTGAAGTAAATGTAAAAGAGGACAGTATACTGTGATGGGTGTTGGTATAATTGATAACGATAGAACAGGCCCTGATCACTTGTGTTCTCTGAATAGTTTTTCACTGTTAAAAGGAAATTAATCCTTGACCAGTATCTTTCTTTTAGTTCTTCATCTCAGGGCAAGGGCTGCTAACCACAGTTATAGAGGATAGAACATTAGCTGTATTGTATGACAAAGTAGGGTACTAAAATTAAAACTTGGGTTTGGGTCTTGCAGAAATCACATGGTGGACAGTTCTTTAAAAGAGTTGTTTAGGAGATAATTTGATTTGTACACTTTCTGCTTTCCAGTATTTCCAGTTTAAGGAGGGCAGCTAATATAAACTGTATCATCTATGCATCTGGCTCACTCTTCTAATCTGGTGTTAAGGACTTCCAGAGAAAGGAGAATCTATTAAAAAATAGATTGAAAAGAAAAGAAAAGAATCTCAACATATAGACTGTGACTTTAATATTTTCAGGCTATACCAATAACTATGACTACATCAAATAAATACATACACAGAAATTGGTCCATTGTTCTGTCTGCTTTGATTTTTCTAAACTGTGAAAAGTTTTCTTTTTGAATAGTTTCTTCATATATTTATGAAAAATTGAATGCTATACATTTTAAATTGTAATTCTTAATAAAGGACCAACTGATGTTGTATTTTGTATTTGTTAAGATCTACTTACGTATTTTAAATCTTGTAATATTAACATTTGCATGTATTTTGTATTTGTTTATATTGAGAGTGTTCAAAAGACTTTAGTGAAATAATGTAAAACATAACTGCTGCTTTATACTGGAAGGTTACATCAACCTAGAAGTTTTATTTTAAGCCTTTATGGTGGTATTGACCTTTAGCAGATCCATATTTACATTAAAATAAACATTTTACTTAAAATGAGATAATAATGGCTTCATTCCTTATACCTTGATTTCTTCTTTTTCTTTATATTTTGAAAATGGCAGGCAGACAATACATATAATTACTTGTGGCAGCTTTTACAATACCTGCCTGTTCAATTTATGAGAGAAGCAGACATTGAATAACCTTGTTTGCCCCTTAGCCATTTGACACTCATATTTCGGTGCACTTCCATTCCTATAAAAATCTTTTCTCAATTGTTATAAACAAAATAAAATTTCTGTATGCTAGGTATTAACCATTTAATAAATCTCCCTTCTCTTTATTTTACAGCGATTCACAGTATTGTCACATACATTTAAAAATTGCCCCAGCTGGTATCTTTGGAGAGTGGAAGGAGAACAACTTTGAAAAGTTTAATAAATATCTGTTTAAAGGTAACTACAGCAAATTGTTTTCTCAGTGTAGCACAATTCAATGTAACCACATGGACAGCAGGCATCATAACAGTATTTTCATCTTGGCATGTGTGTCAATATTGAGCTGAATATCCCAGTATAACTTTGTGATATGGGTCTTGAAAATGACTGCCAAAACTTTATGAATTATGTAGACATCCATTGGATTTATGAAGCAGACAAATAGCCGCTGAGACTGAGATGAGTTAATATCACAAAATTGCCATTAACTCTGGACATTGGCAAGCACAGTTTCATGAAAACAGAGATTGGAGACTTAATCTTCACACTGTCTATAGCAGAAATGTTAGACTCACTTCCTGGAAGGCAGCACTGTTTTAATATTCCATCCAACTATAAGCCTTCGGTTACATAATTGCTGTAATTTTTTGATTACTTGCACATACTTTACCTCTTCTCTCTAGGCCTCATCAAAAGATACTGAAACCTGAATCAACTGCATCTTTTAATAACAACCCATTACGAAAGGTATATACACCGATCAGCCATAACATTATGACCACCTGCCTAATATTGTGTAGGTCCCCCTTTTGCCGCCAAAACAGCCCTGACCCATCGAGGCATGGACTCCACTAGACCTCTGAAGGTGTGCTGTGGTATCTGGCACCAAGACATTAGCAGCAGATCCTTTAAGTCCTGTAAGTTGCGAGGTGGGGCCTCCATGGATCGGACTTGTTTGTCCAGCACTTCCCACAAGATGCTCGATTGGATTGAGATCTGGGTAATTTGGAGGCCAAGTCAACAACTTGAACTTGTGATTCATCAGACCAGGCCACCTTCTTCCATTGCTCCGTGGTCCAGTTCTGATGCTCACGTGCCCATTGTAGGCACTTTCGGCAGTGGACAAGGGTCACCCTGACTGTTCTACGGCTACGCAGCCCCATACGCAACGAATTGCGATGCACTGTATGTTCTAACACCTTTCTATTGGAAACAGCATTAACTTTTTCAGCAATTTGAGCTACAGTAGCTCGTCTGTTGGATCGGACCACACAGGCTGGCCTTCACTCCCCACGTGCATCAATGAGCCTTGACCGCCCATGACCCTGTCGGTGGTTCATCGCTTTTCCTTCCTTGGACAACTTTTGATAGGTACTGACCACTGCAGACTGGGAACACCCCACAAAAGCTGCAGTTTTGGAGATGCTCTGACCCAGTCGTCTAGCCATCACAATTTGGCCCTTGTCAAAGTCGCTCAGATCCTTACGCTTGCGCATTTTTCCTGCTTCTAACACATCAACTTTGAGTACAAAATGTTCACTTGCTGCCTAATATATCCCACCCACTGACAGGTGCCATGATAATGAGATTATCAGTGTTATTCACTTCACCTGTCAGTGGTCATAATGTTATGGCTGATCGGTGTAAGTATAAATTATACTTATATAAAGAATATTTTGATTGTGAAAATAATTAGCATCATAAAAAATGTAGAGCTTAAGCTGGAATGAAAAAGAGAATAATATTTTTCTGTTCTGCCAACAGAGTTTGAGAGGGTTCAAATCAACATCATTCAAACATAAATGAATGGGAGAGAATTACCATTTTTGTTTCTTGTGTAAGTGTACTGATACAAGGTATGTGTCATTCTTTCCCCCCATCCATTCAAATCTGTTACACACAAATGTGATTCATTGTAGCTATTTTCAGGGATCCTGCTGTTTCGACATTTATTTCTGGAAAGTCTCCTTTCAACTTTAAATTGTGAAGTGTGAAGTGAGCCCTATTTCCTAATGGAGGTAACTTTTCAATTATTAAAACACTTTTTATGTTTTTGTGCCTCCAAACATCATCTTTAAAATAGGTCCAGGGTATGTGCCCCCACCCAAAAAGAAACCTGTGGGTGGAAATGCCACATGTAGGAAGGAGGAAGAGAAATAATTGAGATATTTTTAATCCCTGTCCTCATTAAAACACTTGTGTTACATCAATGCCTCATTTTGCATTTCATTTGGGTCTCCTCCCAATATGAACCTCAGGATTCATACAGAGCTGTTTAAATGATTATGTACTTACATTCTAAAAATAAAAGCCTTCACAATAGAAATGCAACACTTTGACCTGTGAAGATGCATACACGAAGAAACATTTTAAAACATCTGGAATTAATTGACTGAGTAAACTTTCTGGAAAATAAATATCGGCATTGCAGGACTTGGATTTAGACATCCGGTATACAGAATTATGAGGCAAGACAGAAATATAACGTAATTGAATAGTAAGATGATAACCTTATTTCGTCAGCTATGTACAACATTGTCATTTATCCTTGGCTTTGCCTTTTAGGGGGTTGTGAAAGGGAAGAGAAGGACCCAAAAACAAGATTCATTCCCTTTAAAGATATTTTCCAGATGTCGAAAATAGTTAATCACTGCCTATTTTGTATTATTATTAAAACATATACAGCGCTGGAAAAAATTAAGAGACCACTCCAAGTTCAGAAATCAATGTTAAGTGGTCTCTTAATTTTTTTCCAGAGCTGTATATCATTATAATACCGAAATTAAAGAAAAAGAAAAGCATGTATTTAAATGCAGCTACTTGTCTCACTCTGTTAATATTAACATGCACCCCCCCACACTCCAAGAAGGCAAATACAAAACCATCTGAATGTTTAGCTGTCCAGAGTAGACCAAAACATTTGACATGTGTGGGCTAGATGTGACTTATCACGCTTTATCAGAGCACCCTAAGCTGACACTGAAATATCAAAAGGACACACAGAGATGAATCAGAATAGACACCCAGGTCAATGTTACTGAGTAACATTGTAAGGCTTTGAACTTCACCTACACATTATAAGAAACAGGAGCTGAGTAAAGACTAGACTAGAATTTCTGTGTTTTTTCTCCATATGATTATATTGCAAATTAAGTGAATAGACACTGGGCTGAACAACCAATTAATTATCCCAAGGTTAGATGTTACCCATTTTGTGGCTGTTTTTCTCTTATCAGCTCTAAGGAGCTAAAGCATATCAATCAATAATAATAATATATTATTATTATTATTATTATTATTATTATTATTATACTCGCAAATGAACAAATCCATCCATGAATTATCCAGTTTGGAAAGTAATATACAGTTTAGTGCAAATTTAAATCTAAGCTTTGTTTTTGCTGCCACCTGGTGCTAATGCTTCACAGTTCAATCTCACACATTTTAACTTAAGAACATAAGAACATAAGAAAGTTTACAAACAAGAGGAGGCTATTCGACCCATCATGCTCGTTTGGTGTCCCTTAATAATGGAGTGATCCAAGGATCCTATCTAGTCTGATTTTAAATGTTCCCACATTTTCAGCGTCAACCAAATTGCTGGGGAGTTTGATCCAGATTGTCACAACTCTGTGTAAAGAAGTGTCTCATGTTTTGCGTCTTGAATGTCTTGAAGCCCAATTTCCATTTGTGTCCCCGGGTGTGTCCCTGCTGATCTGGAAAAGCTCCTCTGGTTTGATGTGGTCGATGCCTTTCATGATTTTGAAGACTTGAATCAAGTCCCCATGTAGTCTCCTCTGTTCCAGGGTGAAAAGGTTCAGTTCCCTCAGTCTCTCGGAGTAGGACATTCCCTTCAGACCTGGAATAAGTCTGGTTGCTCTCCTCTGAACTGCCTCTAGAGCAGCAATATCTTATTTGAAGTGTGGAGCCCAGAACTGTACAAAGTATTCCAGATGAAGTCTAACTAGTGCATTGTACAGTCTTAACATTACTTCCCTTGTTTTAAATTCTACACTTTTGACAATATACCCTAACATTCTGTTTGCCTTTTTTATTGCTTCCTCACATTGTTTGGATGGAGAAAGTGATGAGTCCACATAGACTCCTAGGTTTTTCTCATGCGTTACTTCATCTAGTTCTATTCCTCCCATAGTGTAATTATAGTGGACATTTTTGTTACCTGCATGTATTACCTTGCACTTGTCCACATTGAATTTCATCTGCCAGGTGTCGGCTCACAACTGAATATTATCTAAGAATAACCTGTAGATTTTGAACATTTCTTGTGTACTTCGACAGTACTTGTAATATTAGTCCTTTATCCCTGCTAGATAGCACTTCACTGTTTTTATTGTGCTTCTCGCGTTCTTGATTGTTTTCCTCCTCGCTCCCTTTCCCGTAGCCCTTGACTGTGACCCTACATCTTGACAGCACTTAGCTTTCACCGTCCAGGATGTAGGACCTCACTTACTGTACTTGTGTAAATTGTAAATTGGAATTTGTAAAATGTATTATTTTGAATTGCTATGTTTTAGCTAAATTGAATTTGTAATGATTGATGCCTTGTACTTAACTGTATTTTTGCACTTATGTTGTAAGTTGCCCTGGATAAGGGCGTCTGCAAGGAAATAAAAATTAAAAAAAAAAAAAAATATATATATATATATATATATATATATATATATATATATATATATATATATATATATATATATATATATTATTATTATTATTATTATTATTATTAATTTATAACAGAACATGCATTTTATTGCCATATAACAGTCGTTTGCATTAAGTTAAATTGCTATCTATATTTTATGAAAGAAGCTATAATCTTATATTACATATAGAGCTTTTTCAAATAAATATAACATTGCCTGGTTTATTATGTTTTAAATAAGTTATCCTAAACTGGATACTGATGTGCATAATCTTATATACTTAGTATCTATCAATATTTCAAAACATTCTCATCACGTTTGATTCATATGCTGTACCTTGCTGAAATGGCATGTTTTATGAGATGATAGAAATCGTTAATTATTTTCCCCAACCAGATGTGTCCAAAGGTTGAGAACAAATTGGAAATGTATATAATGTTGTATATGCTCTATAAACAACATGCAGTATATTTTGCAAAAAAATTTCACATACGAGTCACAAACATCCTACTCTGTAACATTTTTTTCTTCATAAAAATTGTGTATGTGGTACAATAAAGCAGTTTGAAACCCTAAATAACTTTTTTTTTAACAATCCTTAAATGAAAAAAGTATAAGCATTAATATTCAATTACTAATGCCCAGCCACCACCACATTTAACTTTAAAGCACAGAAAAAAATTAAGTTCCTATGTTTCAATGATCTGAAATGCTCCACTGCAAAACCAGGTTTAAAAACAACAGTGATGCACATATCAAAATCAAATTCACAATGGTTAGTCTAAAGACAAATTACAAAAACAGTCTGATTTGCCAGGTCAAAATCCTGCTGTAAATCCTAGTGACAATCTCCAGTTCTCAGAATTTGAGTGAATTGCAACATCTGAAAAATTGTGTTTAAGAATGGAATCGATAAAGACAAATATGCTGATTTACTGATAAAGGTGCCAAAAACATATTTAAGAAACCTAGTTCTTGTAACTTCTTTCCCCCAGAGACACAGTTCAAACTACAATTATTTGTTTACAAGAAATTTCAACAAAATATAAACTTCCATTGGGATATTTAACCTTTTGTAACTGTAGTTCCAGGGCCTTCTATCATGCTAATGCATTATGTTAGTTACTAAGATGGCCTCACCTTCAGTCATGGATGAACCAAGTATTGTTGTTGATCATTAACATCTTGATCTGAATAATACATTGACATTAATAATGGGATAAGTATCAGATAAGAAATAGGTATACTTAATGTGAAATACATGATTTACATGAAATACATGAAGGAATGAAATGTCCTCTAGCAATATTTTATTTTAAGAATGTGTGTGCATAGATATTATATTATTATATTATATTTTCGGATCAGGTACTTATTAATGCTTGGATACTGGCAAACACACACAGTGTAAATGATACACTTTTCCTGATCCATTATAATGTGTCCCTATGCTGCTATACTCAAAAGAACTGGGATTTATTTATTTGCCTCTTGCATGCATGAATCTTTTCTTTGGGGTAGTTTCTATGTAATTGTCAGTGAGCAAGACACAATCAGAGATTGCTCTTGGACTGCACCCATGGCAAGGTATGATTCATACCACCAGTTGTATTGTGGAAAGTTCAGACTAAGGTTGCAAGGCTCCTGATGTTTTGATATTTTAAGCCAGCAGGGGTCACTTTCCTCAAGCATTCCTCCCTGCCGAACTTAATATGCGCATTGGAGAACCTGACCAGAACTGCATATTGTAATATGCTGAAGCAATGAAAAAAATAAATGCATTTCCACTACTGGAGAAATGAATGCATCTTTGAGTTAATTTTAGAATTAAAATAAATAAATGTATTATTAATTTCATAGCATCTCAGATTGTATCTGATAAATCCCATTCAGGCCATTCAAGAAAAATAAGCCAGGAGTGGACTCGAAATACTAGGTTAAAAGATGCAATAAGTAAATATTAATTCTATGTAAAACTTCTATTGTGCATTTATTAAGTTTCAATATAAATTTTCTATAAGTAAGAATGTTATATTTATTGTAAATCACATAATAATCATCATTATTATTATTTAGCCTAAAACTGAGAGGTTTCACAGAAAAAAGTTGGGATATTATTTAAAAATGCAGGGACTCATGCAGCTAATTTGTTTTAGGTGAGTAAAAATAATACCCTAATATTATATATATATATATATATATATATATATATATATATATATATATATATATATATATATACACTCACCTAAAGGATTATTAGGAACACCATACTAATACTGTGTTTGACCCCCTTTCGCCTTCAGAACTGCCTTAATTCTACGTTGCATTGATTCAACAAGGTGCTGAAAGCATTCTTTAGAAATGTTGGCCCATATTGATAGGATAGCATCTTGCAGTTGATGGAGATTTGTGGGATGCACATCCAGGGCACGAAGCTCCCGTTCCACCACATCCCAAAGATGCTCTATTGGGTTGAGATCTGGTGACTGTGGGGGCCAGTTTAGTACAGTGAACTCATTGTCATGTTCAAGAAACCAATTTGAAATGATTGGACCTTTGTGACATGGTGCATTATCCTGCTGGAAGTAGCCATCAGAGGATGGGTACATGGTGGTCATATAGGGATGGACATGGTCAGAAACAATGCTCAGGTAGGCCGTGGCATTTAAACGATGCCCAATTGGCACTAAGGGGCCTAAAGTGTGCCAAGAAAACATCCCCCACACCATTACACCTCCACCACCAGCCTGCACAGTGGTAACAAGGCATGATGGATCCATGTTCTCATTCTGTTTACGCCAAATTCTGACTCTACCATCTGAATGTCTCAACAGAAATCGAGACTCATCAGACCACGCAACATTTTTCCAGTCTTCAACTGTCCAATTTTGGTGAGCTTGTGCAAATTGTAGCCTCTTTTTCCTATTTGTAGTGGAGATGAGTGGTACCCGGTGGGGTCTTCTGCTGTTGTAGCCCATCCGCCTCAAGGTTGTACGTGTTGTGGCTTCACAAATGCTTTGCTGCATACCTCGGTTGTAACGAGTGGTTATTTCAGTCAAAGTTGCTCTTCTATCAGCTTGAATCAGTCGGCCCATTCTCCTCTGACCTCTAGCATCAACAAGGCATTTTCACCCACAGGACTGCACTTATTTTAATAGGTATACTTTGAATGAATGATTTTGAATCTAAGTAGTAACGAAATATAATACAATATTGTCTGACTTTTGAGAAAATAGCAGTTTCTAAGTTTAATTTATAATAATATATATGACCAGATATTAAGACAATTATCTTATTCCATTTGTAATATTTGTAACATTTAACTTTGTATATGTTTTTAAAATATTTAAAAGTGATTATTATTATTATTATTATTATTATTATTATTATTAATAATAATAATAATAATAATAATAATAATAATAATAATAATAATAGCCTATTAGGCCTATTATTTTATGACATGAAACATATCCAGGAAATTATTTAATTAAACCAGCCACCTTCTTACACTGAAAATACCTTTGGAAAAAGGGTTGGGCAAAATTATACAGTAATATGCAACGCGGTGACGATATGCATGTATTTATTTATTTATTTATTTACTTACTTAATTCTAGGCGTTTCTACAGTGAGTCGAGCAGCTATTGGGCTTTACCCCATCCGGCAACATGGCGCCGTCCGTGCCGACTTCAATCCTCCGGACTCATGGGTGGGGCTTTGCCAGGAGTTGGGCATTTCCTGTCGGATCGGGTTTCCTGAAGGGTTGGCATTTAAATCAGCTGCAGTAAAGAAGCCGGGGTACCTGTGGTCAACTGAGATTCTACACAGTAGTAGGAATAGCATTTTAATTGTATCTGTCTTTTTTATTTTCCTGTTTTTAAAGAGTTACTTTCCTGCTTTTATTGACGTTTCTAGAAGAGTTCGCTTGACGCCTCACTGTTCCAATGTAAGAAGAGATGCTCTAACGCGCCTGGTCTTGGATTCCTCTACATTTTGAATGAAAAGCTTGAAATCTGTGTTTTAAATTGATACATATACAGCATTGCACTGGCTACAATTTAAGGCAACCCCACAATAACAGCGCATTTATTCTTCGGGCTTGGCCTTCTAATGCAAAGAGCGGATTGCTTACCTGGAGAGAGAGCTTCTTTTCCAATGAAGAAAATATTTATTGTGTTATAATTGCGTGCAGTTGCGTTGAAAAGCATAGTTTTTTTCTCCTTAAATCAGTATTCATTTATGCTGTTTTTAATTTAACACTACATACAAGAACATTATATTGCATATATCTGGTATAAGAGAATCGATTGTCGAATCGCATCATGTTCAGCTGGTTGGGTACCGATGACAGGAGGAAGAAGGATCCCGAAGTGTTTCAGACCGTCAGCGAGGGGCTCAAGAAGCTGTACAAGAGCAAGCTGCTGCCCCTGGAGGAGCACTACAAGTTCCACGAGTTCCACTCGCCGGCGCTGGAGGATGCCGACTTCGACAACAAGCCCATGGTGCTGCTGGTGGGGCAGTACTCCACGGGCAAGACCAGCTTCATCCGGTAGGTGCATGACACCCGCAGTGCCATCAGTAATACTAATCACTTATGAGTATTGTAATGTTTTCACTGTTGGCATTGTATGCGATCTTGTCTCCTGCTATTATAGTCTATACCAGGGCTGTCCAACCCTGGTACTGGAGAGCCCCTATCCAGCATGTTTAGGAGGTCACCTATCTATCACCAATCTATACATAACTGGAAGCATTTCATTCTGATCAGTGAAGAAGGTGGTGTGATAAACCTAGTCCTTTAGAAACTATTGGAGGAATTATCTGAGTACCTACAGACTCCTGAGGGAAGAGCTCCCTTGTTTGACTTGCTTAATTGATTAATAACTCCCATGTGTTCCCAGTGTTTAGAAATTGGTGATTTAGGGTGACCTATACGATCAAGTGGATAGGGGTTCTCCAGGACTAGGGTTGGACACTCCTGGTCTATAAGTTGTCTATAAGCACATTTTACTTCTGAGTATGATTATCTTCCTTTAAGTTTCAAATTTCACATCCATTAGCCTTTCAAAAATAAATTTATAACAATACATTACTGTGAGGCAGAGCACTGTTAAACATGCTTTTAAGGTAATGGAATTAAGTTCAACAAACTCCTAAGTGTTACACACACACAGACAGACAGACAGACAGACAGACAGCACAAGGAGACTTCTGCTCTGTGTTAATGCATTGCCAGGTTTATGTGCAGTTTCCTCAAATACTCGTTGGAACTAGTGATATTTTCACTGGACTGCTAGTTCTGTTCTTATCTAAGATGTGTTAACCCATGATACTTTCTTTTGTTTAACTATTTATATAGTGAGTGAGAGAGAACAAACCACCATGTTGATAAAAATAAAAAGGAGCAAACTAAATATATAATGAGGAGATTGAAACTCCATACTTTTTTAGCTAGTCATACAATTGATTGTCCAGTTAAACCTATTTATTAACCTATTTATTAAACCTAAATATTTGTAAGCTTTTAAGTTTAAACAAATCTAACAGTTTCATTTATTTAAAAAGTATATAATTACCAGTCACATTATGTGTCATTATTATAACTGATGTTATAACTGCATGACAATGCAGGAACTCAAAATACAGCAATGGACATATATTGCCACCAATCTGACTTTAATATGAATCCTGCTGACACACACTATATATCCTCTGTTGTACAGTCAATGAGGCTTTCTTTCCATATTATCTTAAACCAGTTCAGGTGTTATTCTTGTGATCTTATTATGACAGCCCAGCAATTAGTTATAAAGGTGTTGAAGACGGAGACACAGCTTGAAAGTGACAACTATGTTCTCTTGAAATATGGTAACTAAATACAGGACAATGTGTCTCTGTATTTAAGTTCTACTTAAAGGAAAAAATAAAAAGGAGGTTTGTAAGATGGTTAAATACCATGTCAGCTTTGGGCTTGAGACAATCCTTTACTGTTTGTGTCTTATGGCACCAGCAGGTAAAGTACATGTTGTGCCTATCAGTGAACTGTCAGATTGTTTGCAGTGTGCTTTTACATATCGTATCTAGACTGCTGTTCATATATTGTTTACACTACATATCAGGTGATACAAATATTCTTCTATATAAATAAACTTCAAGTGTTTCACGAGAAAAATAAGTACAGATGTAAGAATACGTGCTTCATATTTCAAAGCTGTTGTACATAGGGAAATGGCTGCCGAGTATTGCAAAGTGTTATCGATGATTACCAGAATGTAATGGAGTGTGTATGTGTTAACTTCACAGAGCGTCCCACTAAACCCATAGTAATACAGTAATACAGACGAAAGGGATTTTGATTATGGGAAGCAGCATAAAGTAGGGATCAGCAGATTATAGGCAAAAAATGTAATAATCGGTATCTGACGATTACTTGTGACCGATTTGTGGTGTCTGAAGAGGCATTGTGCTTACCTGATTTTTATATTAGGTTAACGGTTTTCTCCAGTCACGTGTCAATGACAGATAATATAGTGCCAGGCTGCTTTGTTGTATATAAGGTGAGAGCTTTCACACTCATGCCCTGTTTCAGTGCGGACGGGTGTTTCCAGGTTTTGTGGACTGTTAACTATCTGCTGCCAGACGTGGCCGTAAGCGTAATCCACATACAGAAACAATTAAATGTTTACTGCTTACAGTTAAAATAAGAGTTTATTAAAAACTTGGATTTCACAGGACCCCAGTGCTTTGCCCTGACTAGTTAAAAATAAACTGAAGGATAATAATTGGATCGGTAGCAGCCGATTTTATTAATATTTTATGAACAACTGGACGGTGTTTCAGGCTGTTGTCCTGTGAATGGTTTGCAGGTCTATTATGTAACGATGGGTTGCGAATGCAACCCCGGTTATCTGAAAAAGGAAACACTGCCCAAGGGGGAGGGGTTTCTGCACACTGTATCTTGCAGCTGGGTGCATAGAAGGAGCGCAGCCACGGTCACAGCAATTTTGTGAGCACTTATAGCCTTAACAGATTCCTTTTCTTTATAAGAACTGTATTCCTGAAAATGGAATTGAATGTTTAAGGTCTAGGGTCTAGTTTTTATATTTGTCCTGTATTTCATTTCTGCAAACAAAAAAAGGGGGGGAGTTGGACAGTATTCTCATTTTAAATGAGTCTTAAATAATTTCAATGTAAACCATCCTCATTGTGAATCCTGCAAAGTGAGCAAGTGGGTTTATTTAGTTTTTCCCCTTGAGTGATGTCACTCATGTACACAGACCCCTTTTTCACTATAGCATTGTTAATTACAATCCAATATCCTGAAAGGAGAGAGCAGTTCTGACTGATTTGGACATCTGCCATTGTTATTCATACACTTAATTGAAAGTTGCAGATCAGTTTTACTTTAAGCTTTGTCCCTCCTCATTACCTTTATGTATTTATTAAATTCAGGTACCTCCTGGAACAGGACTTCCCTGGGATGCGGATTGGCCCCGAGCCCACGACGGATTCCTTCATTGCAGTGATGCATGGTGATGTTGAGGGTTTGATCCCTGGAAATGCATTGGTGGTGGATCCCAAGAAGCCCTTCAGGAAACTCAATGCTTTTGGCAATGCGTTTCTCAACAGGTCAGTTTGACTGTCAGTTTCTTCTCTTTTATTTTTCTTTAACTGTTTTGTTTTTTTCCACTGGCTTTTTTTGTTATTGGTTGGACTGATACCAGTGCATATTGTCAGTTGCCCAGAAATGAATGCAGATAACATCAGTACTTTAAAGTTATTACCACGTTAAAGGCCTCATATAAAGCATTACAAACATTGGCTGTGGTCTAAGAAATGTGGTTTATTACATTAAGAAAAACCTCGAAATTCAGTTTGGTTCCTCAAATCCTATAGTGCTCCAAATTTCCGAACTTTCACTAAAATGTGGCAAAATGGTAAATTTACTGTAACTAAGAATAAGACTAAACTTTGTTCTTCCTGTTTCATTTGTCACCAGGTTTATATTAGAGATTCATATTGAATGTTGGGGTCATATGACAGCTGCTTTATATAATAATCATTAAAGATATTGTCATTGAGATTTTTTCAGAATATTTTTCTATGAATCTGGAGATTTTTTGAATTGGCTAATGATTCTGGTTAATTTTTAAGATTTTACGATTAAATTAAGGAGGAATGTATTTGAACTCATAATATAGTACAGTCCTAGTCCATTTCATATGTGTTATACTTTCTTTTTTTATACATTTTATTTTATTTATTTATTTATATTTTTATATTCAATAACTAACTTTGTTATTGAATGTTTAATTGTTTTATTGGGTAATGGGATTTTATTGAATTATTTAAAAATATCCCAGTGTTTATTTATCTTTGTGCAGAAGTTAGGTCACAGAATGTCCTGTAAATGCCAGGATGACTAATTTTTTATTTATTGTTTGGTGTGGGGGGTGGAGGGGGCTTATAAGGTTGAAGAAATACTTATTAACGGACTAAATAAAGTTGCTTGATAAGGTATGTTTTCTATTTGTTTTTTATTTCAATAAGCAGATATTGTGTATTAATTAATGAAAATATGATTCTAATGGCTTTTAAAATCAAAGCCAGTATATGTTGTTAACGAGCTTTTTAGAATAATTGATTGTTTTCTCTGACTAAGAACGAATGGAAAAAGTCATGTTGATGCATGCGTTTGTGTAGACTTTAATTATTAAACTTTGTTTGCCCTGCAGCAGTAAATATGGGAGGTTTTAGACATGGGCAAATTTGACAATACACAGTTTCTGATCTTTCAAATACAAAAAAGTAGGAGAACGATGTGGCTTAACCTGAAATATAGGTAACATCATAATTACGTTGTGTGCTAGCAAGTTTAAAACTGTGTACAATAATGTGGGGTGGGGGTATACTCTAAGGTTTTTAGAAAGTAGTCAAATGGTATTGCACATTGTGATATATCCCATTTCTAAGCATTTGAACTTTGAACCTTGATACAAAATTAATATATGGTGTATGGTAGAATAATTGTAGCTCCAACAGATAATAGTTTTGCTGGGATAATCTGTCTCCATAAGATGTTGATAGAAAGTAAACAGAGTCACAGTATAATTAGCTTTTAGCTTTTAGTGACTTGTTTTTAATGTGAGTTTAAAGGGAGATATCTTGCCAACTAAATCATGATTATCTGACCTACTATGCATTCTTAAAATGTTTTCTTTATTGGATTTTACTTTATTTTTCCCTAGACACCTATACTCCTAGTATATTTATTAACAGATTTTGTGAGGGGGGTGGCTCATGGAAGATGTACATCACGTATGGTATTCATTATCTGAAACTAGTCTCCTGTCAGAGGAATGTAAATACAGTTCTTCTGATTATGTAAGCAGGTGGCTATGATAACACGATGAAGCTAGAACAATCTGAAAGATCAGAAAAGCCCAGTATGTGCTGGGTCAAACAGAAAGCATGAGGAGGTTAGATTAACACAGATGGAAGTGCAAATGTGTGTAGAAGACAACAAATTGTTGAAATGTGAAAGCACAAGCCAGAATAGGTTGAGAGGCTAAATGTTGACATTGTTTTAAGATTTTTTTTAATTTGTTTGAACTCCCAAACACAATTTAAACCTCAAATATCAAATTAAAGGAATACAACAAAATACAGCATAATTGTTTTACTACAGTCCTCACAAATTAATCTGCATTTACAGCCTTGAAACATAACTAAAGTATATTATAAGAAAAGACTCGCAGTGAATTCCTTTGAAGAGATGTATTAATAAATGTTGTTTGTTTATGAATCCACAAGCAACATAACTACATTATACACTTAAATGAAAGCACTGTCTTTTGTACCAAGGTCACATCCAGTGGCAGTGGTTAATGAATTTCCTTTCCTGTCAGCAGGCACAGTCATAAAAGTGGGGTTGTATTAGTCTTGAGTTCGGATTTTGCCTTTTTTCTCAGATTAAATGATCTGCTCCGTGTAATGAATGCCTGTTTCACATTAGATTAAAGATTCTATTTTCTCTGTTCATTGCATTAAACATTTTCTGGCTGGTGTGCTTTACAGTTTACTCTGTGCTGTCATTTTTTTAAATTTTGACGCAGTCGGATGCAGAGCCTGAGATTTACAGCGAGCTCTTTCAGTCAATAGTGAAGCTGAATGACTGGATGTTTTTCTCAATCATGTGACGACTGCGGTGCAGTGCAGTACATCAGCCTGTGACAGTCTGTACCGTGGCTAATGAGGCATGTTGTGGTAAAAGCTGGTTTTAAGTGAGCAGCTGGGAAACTATTTTAATTGTAGACTGTAGCACCGTAGACATATTAGAAGAATGGTTTTCATTACTTTATTTTTTATTTGAAATAAAAATAAAATAGTGTGTGTGTTTATAAATATGTATGTTTTTGTGTGTATAATATATATTCTTGTGTATAATGCTGTACCATTTAAATCCATAAAACTGTCCAGGGATTAATGCGATAGGATTGGAATTGCATTGCGTATGTAGAACACATGGGTTCATACATTTTTAATGCATGTTCACACACGTTTATGCAAGACAACTCATTGTTTTCTCATTGTCACCATATTTCAGCTGAAGTATTTTTTGAGTGCAGTGTTTCACACTTCAGTATTTTTTGTGTTTCTTGTCCCTGTAGGTTTGTGTGTGCCCAGCTGCCAAACCCTGTTCTGGAAAGTATAAGTGTAATCGACACACCAGGCATCCTGTCAGGGGAGAAGCAGAGGATTAGTCGGGGTAAGAGTCGTGCCATGCTCTGTGCCAGCCATACAAAATGGCTACATGTTAAGAAATCTTTTGGTGATACAGGAGTTGCAATACTTTATAGTTGGTATGACTTTACTGGGAATTTATGGGTGACACTATGTAGGGTGAAAAATCCACACTGTCTTCTTTTAATGGATAATTTTATCAGCTTCATGCCAACCACATAAAGGGAGATTTCTACAAATGAAAAAAAGCTGTTACAAGAAACTACGTGTTAAACTCTATACGAATGAAACCCTAACAAATGAGCAGGCCCCTGTAACATCATGTATGGGTAAGTGTAACCATAGGTAGCCTACTGGGTTGGGGACATAGTTACTGGAAGTCATAGCTGATTATGTATGTGTTTACATATGGTGTGCTTATATTAATTGTAACTATATCTTGTGAAAAGGGACATGCTATATGTAGCTTATATGTGTTTGCAAAGTACTTCTGATACAGAACAGTGTAAGTTTGTAACATAAATGATTCACTATTTATAGACTTTCCAGTGTCATGGGAGCAGTTAAACCAAAACCTGATGAGCAAGTTTATGTGAACAGTTAAATTCATGAGACGTTCAGGTTAAGTCCATTACTTGCATTGTAGTGTAAATATATCAGAGTTAAAGTGTGCGTAGTACTATCTTCGTATGCCTTTGTATTATCAGATTAAATAATACATCGGAGAAAAGCATTGAATTTATCCACTTGCTCATTGAATTAAATTAACTACAGAGCTGAGGAAAAAAGACACTCTAGCCCTCTAGAAATTCTTTTGAACACACCTGGTATAAAGTGTCACTAAATTTGTTAGTGTAATCAGGATGTCTTGATGTCCTTTTCCTAACTGTCTGCGGTAACTGCCGTACTCAGCATTTTCTCATAGGGAGCATAATTGTCATTTTGACCATGCTCCTTTCTTTAAAATCCCAATGTTATTGTTTTTTTCATACTACTTTACAATGAATAGTCCTGAGACAGTTGTATATATGCTGCAGTCTTTATTTAAGACTGTTTTTATTTTTAATATTATTATAATCCTTATATTGTAGTTTAAATCATGGCTTTCATTCAGTTATGTGTTAGAGTAGGTCTATTGCTCAGTTGCTTCATATGATGCAACGCAGCTTGAACTTTAGATTTAATTACATGTGTGTGTGTATGTATATTATATTTTTTTATATATATATATATAATGAAAAAAAAAAGAAAAATGGTGAACTTTAAGTTTTTAGGAATTGCAAAAATATTTTCACTGGAAGTTATTCAATGTAGGACTGGCCATTGTTTTAGCCTTTTGGCAACATTGAGGCTTAGATGGCTATCTCACCTTCAGGGATACATTAGGAAGTATTCTTTCTAATCCGTGTAATTATCTGTAATAAACACTACATTCACTCAAAAATGTTATAATTATATATTTCACAAACTTTATAATGAAGAACTATATATTAATAATAATTACAATGTTTACTGATAAATTCATATTGCTTTTCATTGTGAACAATTAATTTTTTTCTCTTAATTTTATAAATTGTTTAAAATAGCTTTCTATTAGCCTAACATAATGCAAGGCACGGATAAGGCCTGCTGCATACTTCACCTGATGAATAGTGCTGCGTTTGCATAACCATTTCTGTTCTGGCATATTCAAAGTAGATGTTTGAGGGGTTATTTTTTACCTGCAGTTTCTAAGCCATGAATATATTTGAATTTTTTCAGAACCGGTTTCTTAACAAATTGTCCTGCTCCTAATTGGTTTTGTATTTGATATAAAAAATTGCCAGTGAGTTGAAGCCATCATTGGTATACATTACCTGTTCTTTGTTTAATTTTAAATATTAAACATCTTTACAAAATCATTAATATTCATTTATCTTCGTAATATCTTAATGTCCATGTTTTGTTGTCCTGGTCTAGTGTATTATAAAATTCAGGAGCATTGGTCCAACCCAAATAAGACTTTGATCGATGGAGTGTGATGTATTTAGATTTGTCTTGAACATCCTTGATTGAGGGAACGATGGCCTGCCATGTAGACAAGGCATCGTAACCCCCTCACAGTGTGGAATATGCAGGAATTTGCTTCAGAGTTGGGGTTTGGGGAGGATGAAGGAATGTGAAGTAACTAATGTTGGGAAATTACAGTTGGAGCCCTGTATTTATATGTTCTGTGGATGGGATTATGGTCCAACCCTTCTCCAGAAATTTAGATAACTCCAATTAACACTGGTTGCATTTCGAAAGAGAGTTTCAGCCATGTAATTTTTTTTCTACATAGACTCCCTGTATGGCTCTGAGTGTGGCTTATGCTCCAAGGGGCAGCCTAAAGCCTGATTTGTGCTTCTGCATAGATATGCGTACGAGTCTCTACGTATCGATGCAGAGAAGGGTTTCTGGGTAAGCATAGCTCACAGAGGCTCGCAGAGGAGCCGCCGCGCACTCCTCTGAAAACTCAACAATGTGTCGCGTGCATCTGCGGTCCTGTGTGTCAAACAAGCACTGATTGGTTGAGCAGTGAGATTCTGAGAGCCATGATCAATCGCACAGCTGTGTTGGTGACTGGTGTACAATGCATGGCAGTAGGTACTGCAGTAGGTCCGAACAACTTTGTAGTGACATACAAAAGTATTTAAAATGCATCTCCTCATCCACGAAACGCATTTGTCGCACTAACAGACTGTACTCCCCCTCATCTGGTCTGGACATGTGCAGAGGTCTCGCAAAACCTATGGGGTGCCGTTTACATAATGAGTTTTTTTTTCGCTCAAAATGCACATTTCATGCATATAATGCTTAGCAATTTTGTGAAGGAAAAGTAAAATGTTCTTTTCCTTCCATAGATGGAATGAACACCTGAGTATACATTATGTCCACAAAATGATGTAAGGAAAAATACATATTGTGCACAAAATTTAAAAGTTGCATTTCATTTTGTGGTCAAAATGAAAACCCTTTTTCATTAGATATTCTTCATGTTGTAGCACAAAATGTGTATTTCATGAAATTATTTACAAACAGCTCACCATAGATAATGTGTTTCTTCTTCGTTTTCTGTAGATTCTGATTTGGTAAATGTGACACTGCCCCCTATGCATGCATTAACGTTATGTGCAAGTATGTTGGCAGACACCTATGCGAACATCTGCATTCGACACGTGCATCTTCTTGGTGATGCAGAAGCAAAATTCAACTTCCACAGTAACTATATTTGAAAAGATGGAATGAAAGTCTAATGATATCAATATATGATGGGCCCACCTGTATTAAAATTACAGTACAAAGTACTTGTCTGTTAGACCACTTTTGCAATTCAGCCTTTATGCTCTTCAATTTGTCATATAAAGCATGTCATTTGAACAGGACACCATGTGAATAATAATAATTCAAAACGACAGCAAGAGGTGTTTTCATTTACCTGTACATTTTAAATTGGTTTCACCTTCTTAATTGATCATATTTAGTGCAGGTTTTAATATTGTGTAAATACAAATTGCAGCAGAACAGGAAACCCTGCAGTGCTATGTTGGGAAATTCCAGTGTTACGTTAGTCTAGAAAGGACGTTTGCATCTGTGACTCGTTGAACTAATTCTGTATTGCATATGCAAAACCTTGTTATGATGAAATGGCACTAGGCCTATACTTTTCAATCCTGTATCTTGTGTTCTATATGATAAGCTTGTCTTGCAGCATTACATCGCTGTTTTTTGGAACCCCTTTTTGCATAATCAAGAAATGTGCTTTACAATTGACTAATTTAATAAAAAGCTTCCAGAATGTGAAGTGCTATTCCACTGTTCTGCTTTGTTTGCTGAGCTCTGTTTAAAGTACATTCACAGACACAGTTGTTTACTTCTTGTTAATCTGGAGTTGCATTGTGACAGCAAAATGCTACGTGGAGGAATGGGTAATCAAGCCCCTGGGTGGTAGACCATGAAATTGAACACTGATGTGCCAGTCAGGTGTTTGAAGGCGCATTGTAATATTCTCAAGAAGGGCATTAGACCTCAGTAGAAGGCAAATAATGATTCCTGGGGACCAAAATAATCAGGAGGAAAAAGGCACTAAGTGCAGCAAAACGATGTCACAGCATAGCCAGTGACAGGAGATATTGCCAGGACCTTCAGAGATGTAATGAAGGGAAGTCTCAAAGCCCTTCATACAAACTGCATCTGCTTCATATTGGGTAGCTTCTATTTTTGTTTTATTTTATTGCATTCATTCAAAATGGCCTGTTCAGACCGCTAATTTTCTGCTAATACCTGCTGCTGTATGCCATTGTATATGTGATCTTCACGCACAGCATTAATTCAGTTACTAGGACTGTTCGTTTTAAGCCTTTTACTAAACCAACACATTTCATTTGAAGGTTAAAGTCTCAAAATTTGGCTCTGCTGTACATAGCTATGCTCTTTCATTTTATATTTTTTGTCTAGTTATTTTCAATACAGATAATCATAAACACATACAGTAGGCAAAACAAGTGTGTAATGTCTTTTTCTTTAAAAAACAAACATGATATAAAAAGTGTTCCTATTCATTTCCACTTATTTCCCTTGGGATGTAAATGTGACATTGAGACATTTTGGAGGCATTTTGAGTAGAAAGCATATTTTATGTATTTATTATATATAGGCCTATACATTTTTAATTCTGGTTTTGAAACATCTGCACACAGCTTCATAAACTGCAACGGGGCCTTGTATAGTCAGCGTTTGTTTTGCGCATGGTTACTTCATTTTGTGTTCAACAAAGTCCATTAGTTACCATGCATGCAGGCATGGCCTAATAAGCACCCCTGTATTGATTGTGCTTCCACTTGCTGTTGTCAGCAGTTACTTGAGCTATTAGTCTGTTTTCATACAGACTCTGAAACATGTGAATCCCAGTTAATGATGTAAGAGGAGAAAAGCAATAAAGGCAATCCTATGAGAAGCTATTTGCTTATTTGAATTGGTAATTAAACTAGTAATGTTATCCATCTATAAACAAATATTTTTTGTAATATGTTAAGTTGTTTAACACATGCAAGTGGATGTAAAATATAAAAATGGCAAAGGCATAATCAAACTAGAAGCATAAGATTTTTTTGTTATTGTTGCAAACCTTTTCCTTTCCTCTTCATTCAAATGTTTGCATTACTGGTGATTCACAGCCTTCCCTATGTACATTTATTATTTAGTAGTTTTTGCTTTATTTTCAGACTATTCAGAATTGATGATAAGGTGGCCAGTTTTAATAGAGAAAATACTGGGGGTGGCAGTGTGAAAACCACAAAACAATTCCAGACAGTCAAATTTAAGCTTGGTTTAAAAAAAAAAAAAAAAAAAAAAACTGGCAAAGGGAATGTGTTACTTTTGGTGGGACAGTATAATTTGTGCTTGTTGCACAGTGCTTATACTATAAATAACCATTCTACCTTCTTGCAAAGTGTGAGGCTTTCTCATTCACTATTTCCCAGATAATTATACTTCTATGAAGCATAGGGATAAAGACATAATAGCCAGATGGAATATTTTTTTCATAAAAAATATAAAACTGGGAATGTAAAAATGGACCAAGACCCACAGCTCAGAATGCAACAAGGTGCGTGATGCATTACAATATAACTTAGTGAATTATATAACAATCTGTAGCTCTTTCATCACCCCAAAAAGACAACCCTATCGAATACGCGCCGCAAAAGTGTTTTAAGCTAGTTAAGTAGTTATTCACTCTCTTTGGATGGATTGAATGTTTTCTCATTCCCACTGTCACTTTCAGTTGAGCATGAACGTTGAGCATGTAACCAATATTGGCCAAATCTTTTTAGTTCTTTTCTAAAGATGTTTGTGCTATATTCCCAATCACAGAAAGATTAGATATTGGACGAAGTGCGTACTCCCACACAACAATACTGTGGCCTTTTTAAAATGATCCACAGATCCTTTCACATCCAATTACAGAATTCTGGACCTGAAATATTGGCTTAGCCTTGCTACATTTAATGACTTAGGAATCCTTGGACTGCAAGTGTGACATGTTTCATATTGGAAGCATTACAAAAATGAATCTTTTTTTTTTTTTCCTCTCTTCTTTCTTTCCTTCTAACATACTTGCTTTCTGAGTCTGTTAGGCATACTGCCCTTACCCTAGGACTGAGTCAGCCATCACTTCTCATTAGCACAGCAGTGTCACAGTCAAATTTAGCATTGTTGTGGCCACACTGAGCCTAATGAGAAAAAGGCGTGCATAGTTGAAAGTTATAGCACTCTGTGAAATATTTATCTTGAACACTTGGGTGAGACATCTGGTCATGTCGTACCATTGGTGCATACAAGTATAAAAATAGTGTTTGTGCATATATATATAACATTAACTCCCCACAAAGCTGAAAATCTGCAAAGATCACCAAAAGGAAAACCACAGTTAAAGCCAATGGATTTCCTTTATGACCTGCCAATTCATACTAACAATAACAAGCCTACAGCAGTCTGTGGACCCTCGAGGAAGTTCAAAAGAACATGTATTCATTTCGTTAATTTATGTAACTGAGAACAAAATACATTTTAAACATTAATTGAAATACACAATTTAAAATAAAATTAAATAATTCTATAATGTACTACTAATCCACACAAAACAAAAATATAACTACAACATGCAACAATTTCAAAGATTTTACTGAGATACAGTTCATATAAGAAAATCAGTCAATTGAAATGCATTCATTCGGCCGTAATAAATGGATTTCAAGTCTCAAGTTTTAGGGAGTATGCAATTGGCATGTTCACTGCAGGGATGTCCATCAGAGATGCTGTCAGAACCTGGTGAGGATGAAGAGACGCAGCTGAGCTTCCCTGAGACTTCATTATATTTACAAAGTAAAGAGACAGATCAGTACTAACAATTAAAATCTGTTGCAACTTTGTTGTGGGTTTACCTTCCTAATGGTGCAATGCATTTTGACTAAATGACTAAATTTTAAAATAACTCTGTATGTAGAGTGACTCACACATGCAATGTAGGAGGACACTTGTATCATTCCAGATTATATAAATGCAAATTCAAACAATCAAAAAGGCAATAAAATGTCTTACTGGTAGGTAGGTTGACTTTTCACGTTCTCATTTGAGTATTTCCTTTGCCTTGGGGATTTCTAAATTAATAATGCTGACTAGTATGTGTTGGTAATATTGAGCTTTTGAACTTGCAGTTCTTTTTACAGCCGATTTAACTATTTCCAGAGCAGCCAGACTCTTTGTTTGTGCAAGCTGGAGGGTGAAATTGTTTTCTAAAGAATCCTGCTCATGGAGAAAATAGTTGTGCAGAGCCTTTTTAAATGCACTAAGCTTCAGCCAGTCCTTTTGGTCTGATAAAATTAGGATTCCCTTCAAACACCGAGGTGCTTACTGCCCTGAGTTTCTTATACCTGAAATAGTGCACATTTTCAAGTGTGAGTCATTCCATGAGCCAAAATAATAACTTTGACAGTGTGTAACATACAACAGATAACCAGAGTGCCTGAAATGTGTGACCAGGAGAATGATTATCGTTTTATCCTAGTCCTCTGCTGGGACATGTACAGTGAGGGGAAAAAAGTATTTGATCCCCTGCTGATTTTGTACGTTTGCCCACTGACAAAGAAATGATCAGTCTATAATTTTAATGGTAGGTGTATTTTAACAGTGAGAGACAGAATAACAGCAAAAAAATCCAGAAAAACGCATTTCAAAAAAGTTATAAATTGATTTGCATGTTAATGAGTGAAATAAGTATTTTACCCCTTCGACTTAGTACTTGGTGGCAAAACCCTTGTTGGCAATCACAGAGGTCAGACGTTTCTTATAGTTGGCCACCAGGTTTGCACACATCTCAGGAGGGATTTTGTCCCACTCCTCTTCGCAGATCCTCTCCAAGTCATTAAGGTTTCGAGGCTGACGTTTGGCAACTCGAACCTTCAGCTCCCTCCACAGATTTTCTATGGGATTAAGGTCTGGAGACTGGCTAGGCCACTCCAGGACCTTAATGTGCTTCTTCTTGAGCCACTCCTTTGTTGCCTTGGCTGTGTGTTTTGGGTCATTGTCATGCTGGAATACCCATCCACGACCCATTTTCAATGCCCTGGCTGAGGGAAGGAGGTTCTCACCCAAGATTTGACGGTACATGGCCCCGTCCATCATCCCTTTGATGCGGTGCAGTTGTCCTGTCACCTTAGCAGATAAACACGCCCAAAGCATAATGTTTCCACCTCCATGTTTGACTGTGGGGATTGTGTTCTTGGGGTCATTCCTCCTCCTCCAAACACGGCGAGTTGAGTTGATGCCAAAGAGCTCGATTTTGGTCTCATCTGACCACAACACTTTCACCCAGTTCTCCTCTGAATCATTCAGATGTTCATTGGCAAACTTCAGATGGGCCTGTACATGTGCTGCAGGATTTCAGTCCTTCACGGCGTAGTGCGTTACCAATTGTTTTCTTGGTGACTATGGTCCCAGCTGCCTTGAGATCATTAACAAGATCCTCCCATGTAGTTCTGGGCTGATTCCTCACCGTTCTCATGATCATTGAAACTCCACGAGGTGAGATCTTGCATGGAGCCCAGGCCGAGGGAGACTGACAGTTATTTTGTGTTTCTTCCATTTGCGAATAATCGCACCAACTGTTGTCACCTTCTCACCAAGCTGCTTGGCGATGGTCTTGTAGCCCATTCCAGCCTTGTGTAGGTCTACAATCTTGTCCCTGACATCCTTGGACAGCTCTTTGGTCTTGGCCATGGTGGAGAGTTTGGAATCTGATTGATTGACTGCTTCTGTGGACAGGTGTCTTTTATACAGGTAACGAGCTGAGATTAGGAGCACTCCCTTTAAGAGAGTGCTCCTAATCTCAGCTCATTACCTGTATAAAAGACACCTGGGAGCCAGAAATCTTGCTGATTGATAGGGGATCAAATACTTATTTCCCTCATTAACATGCAAATCAATTTATAACTTTTTTGAAATGCGTTTTTCTGAATTTTTTTGTTGTTATTCTGTCTCTCACTTAAAATACACCTACCATTAAAATTATAGACTGATCATTTCTTTGTCAGTGGGCAAACGTACAAAATCAGCAGGGGATCAAATACTTTTTTCCCTCGCCGTATCCCTGTGTGGGAGAGTGGGAGCAATGTTTCAAGTTTACTTGTTGTGATGGGGCCATCTGCATTAAGCCCCTTAGACTTTATTTGGCTCTTGCTGTCCCTTTCACCAACAGATGGAAATGACTTCATGCTCTGACCTGGGCAGGGCTCTTTGCAGTGACACAGAGGTGTAAACTGCTGGGGAGCGAGAGAGAATGAGAGAGAGCAAGCAAGCAGTTAGGTCCCTAGTCCTGCTTTTTATTAATAATACTGTATCATGTAGCAACAATCCCAAAGCCTCGCTTTCCAATAATGCATACCATACCATTACAATTCAGCGTTGTCAGCAGTTTATGACTATGCCTGATTGGGTCTGTTTTTATTTTGTGCACATTTTTTCCACAAGTGCCTGGCAGGACAATGTGTTACAGAGTGCATTAGATAGGATAAGAAACTGGAAGCTTTTGTTGACACTTAGCCAACAGACTTCCCCTGAGAAATCAATCTGATTTAGCTTTTTTGCCTTGAAAAAGCAGAGACTTGCTTAATTTGGTATTCACATTTTATGTGAATCAATTCGGAAAGATGCTGTAATGAGGCCTACATAGTATGATTTTAGTCCTTCCAGATTTTTAGGAAAAGGATGTTACCTGGCTTTAGTAAGAATAGCTAGTGATTTTGAAGGGCACCGTTTAATAAAGCTATGCAAACACATGGCATGCATTACATTGTCACCCTATCGAGTGCTTGCATATTGTAATTTGATCTGGGATATAATATACTGGCTTAGTACATTACTGTACACAGCTGTTTATTTTTGTGGCTTAATAAGTTTGTTCAGTCCACTCAAATTTTGATTCCTATTGTTACTTAAATGCTTTGGAAGGGATGGGGATTGGAGGGAGACTAATAGATGAAACCGTCTCTCCAGTAGAGTTAAAGAGGAACTTTTATTCACTACTTAAATAAAAATAAAATAAAAAAACTAGCTTTGTAGCCCCAAAAATGTAAACCATAACCAAGGTGTTAATATTAGCTATCGCCATATAGAACTACTCTGCTGGCCCATGTATTACTGCTGCGTCTATCAAATTATGTCTTTGCAGTTTCTCATTTCCTTCATACAGTGTAGGCTTATTCTGGCTTTAATTTTTATTCACTTCAACAGTTTTCTACACAGGGCTTAATCTCTACTTGTATAGATTTTATTAACTAGCATGAGGAAACTCCCCTCAATTAAATCTTGCTCATATGTCCATATAAACAGACTTGCTTGAAGGCGATGGAGCTAAAGTCATACCCACTTACTAAATATGTATAAGCCCTTGAACCATCTAACGTAAGGGGCAGGTAATAGAATACATAGAACCCATAGAGACTAAATGACTAAAGAACTATGTATAATGATGCTCAATGTTTAAAATGGTGTTCATAATCTTAAAACTTCTACAAATGTTTAATATCAAAAACAAATACAATAGACACACACACCACAAAACCTAAGTGTGTGCTTTCATAATTATTGCTGCTGGGTTTGTACAATCTGCAAACTTGAAGGGTAGCCTTTGCACTATTATAGTAACAGTTTTATGCAGAACAAGTTACACCTCCATACATACTGTTCATGTGTTTGTCATGTGTACAGGTTACCCTTGTAGGTGAAAAACAAAAGTCCCCAGTCACTGTTTCAGTTTGGTGACCAGCCAGCTGAACCGCGAAGATCATGCCTTTTTATTGCAGCACGTGAAAGTCAAGACTTTCAGTTATGTTTAGTTGTCTGGAACAAACGCTGTGGCAGTGTTGGTTATTCTTGATTCATTTAGAAAATGCAAAGCAAGTTAACAGGATTGACTTTGTAGGGAGACATGGAATATGCTAAAAGCTTTGGTGTTATGACTTTGTGCTTTTTCAATTACATGGTTGGCATGTGTTCAGATTATAGCAAACAATTTAGTTCATTAGCCAGCCTCATGCATTGCAGATTTATTTTTTCTGCATTCCATCTTTTACTGTAGTTCAAATTCAATTGTCCAATTTTCCTAAAATAATAAGTAAAATATTAATAATAATGAAATCTATAGGGTAGTCTAATGCATATCTGTGTAAATTGTGAAAACTGGGAAAGGGTCTTCCATTTATCAAGTCATAACTACCATATGAGAGCTAGGTGCCTCAAAGAGTCAGCAGTTCTTTTTATTTGTAGTTTTGTTTTCTGTCAGTCTTGGCTCAGCAGTCGCTTTGCCACAGCTGTTTATGCTGAACATACTCTGGGTTTCAGGCCCTGTGCCTTTCCGTGACGCAGTCAGTGCCTACTGCCTGCCTGTCTGTCTGTGAGAGATGTTTGTTGGGATGTGAGTGGCAGGATTCATTGTTTGTTTACAGTAACATTAGGACATCAAAGGTGGTTTTTCCGCACATCGTGACTCCAGAGATTTTCACTGCACACTGATGAAATCTCGTTTTCTTACCTCTGGCAGTTGCTAATTGTGGAAACTTCCAAGACGGAACCCAAGTTATAAAGTAAATGAAAATCTGCCTTTTAAATATTTAATTCTAGACAAAGGGAAACAGTTGCACTTCTCTTTTCTTTGGAAAGCATTTTAACAGTTTCAAATCTAGTTACCCCATGCAGTTGTACTGTATTGCTATAAAACTCCTGTTAACCTTTTAAATATAACCATTAGAACTTAATTAGGTAACATGTTACTGGTTTATTTTATATTTTAACCTGATTATTTGAGGGGGTTGTTTGTGAAAACAAGATATTCTTATTTAATCTGTATTTGTGTTTTATATTCAATTTTATTCCAAATCAATTAGTGTTATCCAAACAAGTTCAAAACTTTCTGAATGAATATAGCCTTAAGTGTAGGAGGTTTGGATAATAATGGTGGTTTTAGCATGTATTGTTGAATTGTTGGAGTTCTTAATGCCCTTGTTTGGTTCAAATACAACTATAGGTATGTGTCTTCTGTCAGTGATGGTCCACAGCCACAGAAGCTCCCCTATGAGTTTCCAGCAGCAGCAGTGTTTAATGAAACTATGGGAGAAACACAGTGGAAAATTCAGGCTAAATGGATTATAAACTCAAAAGCACACACTATAAATCTACACACTCCCCAAAACAGAATGCAAAAATAATCAAATATATTCTTATTTTCAAAATATAGGCTATAGTTTTTAAACTTAAATTTGCTCTCAATTGATGTGTTTACTAGCATGCTTCAGTCTTGCCAAATGTTGTATTTTAAGTGACAAATTGAAGGCTAAGGCTGAATTACAACAGTGGTTTTCCTTAACATTCTTGTCCAAATGGGTTTACAGAATTTTAGAATTTGTGTGTTCCTAAAACATTTTAGAATTCAGTGTTCAATGCTTTCCAAGGATCAGGAGAGAACTCACCTTTATGTATGTACAGTGAGGGGAAAAAGTATTTGATCCCCTGCTGATTTTGTACGTTTGCCCACTGACAAAGAAATGATCAGTCTATAATTTTAATGGTAGGTGTATTTTAACAGTGAGAGACAGAATAACAACAAAAAAATCCAGAAAAACGCATTTCAAAAAAGTTATAAATTGATTTGCATGTTAATGAGGGAAATAAGTATTTGATCCCCTATCAATCAGCAAGATTTCTGGCTCCCAGGTGTCTTTTATACAGGTAACGAGCTGAGATTAGGAGCACTCTCTTAAAGGGAGAGCTTCTAATCTCAGCTCGTTACCTGTATAAAAGACACCTGTCCACAGAAGCAATCAATCAATCAGATTCCAAACTCTCCACCATGGCCAAGACCAAAGAGCTGTCCAAGGATGTCAGGGACAAGATTGTAGACCTACACAAGGCTGGAATGGGCTACAAGACCATCGCCAAGCAGCTTGGTGAGAAGGTGACAACAGTTGGTGCGATTATTCGCAAATGGAAGAAACACAAAATAACTCTGTCTCCCTCGCTCTGGGGCTCCATGCAAGATCTCACCTCGTGGAGTTTCAATGATCATGAGAACGGTGAGGATCGGCCCAGAACTACATGGGAGGATCTTGTTAATGATCTCAAGGCAGCTGGGACCATAGTCACCAAGAAAACAACTGATAACACACTACGCCATGAAGGAGTGAAATCCTGCAGCGCCCACTAGGTCCCCCTGCTCAAGAAAGCACATGTTCATTGGCAAACTTCAGATGGGCCTGTACATCTGAATGATTCAGAGGAGAACTGGGTGAAAGTGTTGTGGTCAGATGAGACCACAATCAAGCTCTTTGGCATCAACTCAACTCGCTGTGTTTGGAGGAGGAGGAATGCTGCCTATGACCCCAATAACACCATCCCCACCGTCAAACATGGAGGTGGAAACATTATGCTTTGGGGGTGTTTTTCTGCTAAGGTGACAGGACAACTGCACCGCATTCTCCTAGCAATACAAGCAAGGCCATGTGGGCAAAAATGGTAAGGACTTGTCAATGTAACACCACTATTTTAATTCAGCTTTACCCATATCAGTTTGTCACATAAAGTGCTACTGAAGTTCACATGTAAATGCAGTCCACTGCATTGCCTTGGGCTGAGATACCCCTTGGCTTGGAGAGCTTGCACTGACTTAAAATATCCTGAATTGATTTTATTTTACTTATTTTAGCTATTATTTCTGTATAGTTTTCCCAATATATGTAGTTTTTGGTTTGTACATATTTGTACTCCAGTTAGATTAAAATAGAATACATCAATGAAAGTTTGATTTTCATGATTGTTTGTCTTTCTCCCCTCCATTTGTCCAGCACAAGAAGAGGGCTATAGCTGGCTCCGTAGATGCCCATATGGAGGTATTTAAGCGCAAGGCAGCATTGGCTTAAAAGCTCCTTGCAACATTAACGATCGCAGCTTGCAAAATAGAAATGTGGAGCTGTTAGCAATGCTGCACCTACTGAGGACTGCCCTAAAATAATGCCGTCCCCTGATATTAACAACGATCTTCTCCCAGTGCAGAAATATGCTGCAGCAATGCAAGCCTGTCAGTTTCCCTCTAACTTCTGTTATTGTCTTGTACCTTACGTATGCTGGAATGTTTGGAGTATTTTGTTTGCTGCATCACATGCTCTTATTTAATGTAATATATGTTGTACGTCCTGTAATATACTGCAATTTTGCTTTAACCTTAGTGCTTAAATTATTTGCCATTTTATCTCCGCAACTTTGATTTCTATGCAGTTCTGAGTAATCAAATCAGTGTGTGTTGATGCATTGTGAAAATAATGTGTTTTCCAACTTAATGTCCCCTTATTTGACCTTGAAGCTTGTTGGAATACATTCTTGCTGATTTGTGCATGGTGAATAACCTGGTTAAAGATGGTATCTAATCCTTATGTGAAAGTCAAGAATCCTTCATGAATTCACATGTGTAGGAGACATTTTCTAACTTAGTTTAAAAATACCCATGGGAATATTCATAAATATTTGTGTATATTTTACATGAATGATGGAAATAACTGAAATAACTACATGTTTTTCCATTACTTCATGAGTTAAATCAATCATTAATAGTTAAAGTAAGACCACCATATGAGTACATGAACATCCCCTGAATTGTTCAAGATCTCATTGATAAAGTAAAAACAAAAATGAAAATATAACACAATTTTGTATATGACTGAACTCTTTCTAAGGGTAGATGGTGTATTTGGCAGGAAGATTATGGAAATCATACAAATCAAATCAAAACATTTGTGTAGCAGTATGATGTAAATGCATATCAGGTATTTACATTGAGGTGTACATGATAAACTGGCAGATATTTGCTGTGACATTTTAACTTGATTTCAAATAAAATGTATCTTGATGAATCATTCATGATTATATGTTCATAATGGTTCATTTTCCGTTGTTCCGTTTGTGAACTGATCTGTTGATTTCATGAATTAGTCTGATATGTGCAGAAAGTTATTAACTATTTTCAGTGTTGTAGAGTACACAACCAGCTATAATTATAATGTGCAACAAATACTAAATAAAATAACAGGAAAGAGCAGATATTCATGTCATGTGGCATTGTGGGATACATTTATATTTTTAACCAAAGGAGGTTGTTAACATTTGTAATAGTATTTTTATATTCCAATACTTTTTTTGAAGTATTTAACCAATGCAGTACTGGGAATTTGAGTATCTTGTTCCATCACTAGAATTTTAAATCCCACAGTCACCGTAAGGTCTACGAAAATGCTAAAAGTGAGAGGGTTTTCCTCAAACACTAATGCCATGGAATTGCCTTAACAGATGTCTGATATGTCCTTGGCCATGGCACTGGTTTTAACTATTAACATACTAATTCCCTTTAAACAATGTTTTTGAATACCATATGGATACAAGGTTTTGTGGTGCAGTGTGTGAAGGTAAGATATCATAGTTTTGGGTCGACAGCAATACTACAGTGAAAAGACAACATTTATTTGAACTGGTGGACCATGAGAAAAGGGGATTCATTTAATTACAACACTTGGAAGTTTTTGTAGGTGGATTCTAGCTTCTATAAGGGATGGAGATCATTCGATAAGTAGTATGTTCCATTCTGGAGCCTAGGTGTTGATATTTCTACAAAGGATGGGTGGGTGTGGTTATGAGGGTTGAAGATTTATTGTGCAATTATACAGACAATTTTATGATAAGCTTTATATATATATATATATATATATATATAAGCTTATCATCAAATAAAATATACACACTGATGTTTTACATGTTGCAAAATTGGTAGGTGATTTAAACTAGGCCCTATTTCTGTTAAGGCTTCTGGTATGTGAATTGGTATCATGAGAGACTTGTGAAACTCTGGCCAACAAATACTGCTTTGTACAAGACACAGCCAAAATAATTATTTGAATTGTACATACTTAAAACTTTTTTTTTAAATGACATGAGTGAGTATTCAACGGAGTGTGGTGTGACTTTGTAGATACATTTTCTGAATAATCTGAAACATCACTGAAAATCTGTTTTACAGGGTCATGTACAGTACAGTTGCTTAAACAAAGTAACTTGATCCTGAGCATGTTTTGTATGAAATAAGCCCCCAAGGGAGAAGTACACGGGCACCCAGAAGAGTCTTCATATTCCATACTTAACCTGTTCAGTATGGTTACTTTCAATCTATGGTACATGGATTGTGCTAAATGAAACAGAATACCCAGAATCCTCCCTGTGTGTTTTTGTTAAATATTTTATTCTTGGGAACATCTGACACAGATGTCTTTTTATTTCTATTCATCGAGTAAAACAACACCCTGATGTAAAATGTATGATTTTTTACCTATATTTTTTAATGTTTCATTTTGTGTAGGTGAGTGAATACAAGGCCTGTATATTTTAATGTCTGTTTTATTTTGTGTTCTTCAAAGACAGTTGCAGTTTCCCAACATAAGGTCATTTATTTTAGCCTTTTGCTTTAAAACAATTCAGGTATTCAGTCCAAACCCAGGAGCACTTTTAAGTTCAACATTGAAACCATGCCAGAGGTCATCTGTGAAATTAAGATTGGGTGCATTTAGAACTGGAAATAGGAGGCAAGGTCTGAAACAAGCTTATGATGTAGGCCTAATAGTTTATTAATGTTAATTAAACGTGCAATCCAGGTAACTCGTGACTCTCAGCTGGTAGTTAATTAAAATGGTGTCATACACAGTACAAAAATGCAGAAGAGGGGAACATGTTTACTAACGTTTGAGTGCTCAACCTGTCTGATCTGATTAATGATCTAGTAGCTTACCTGGCATGCATTCCATCACGTACTCCGTGAGAATTAAATTAAAAAATAAAACTCATATCACTGCTTTACTTTTTTTTTAAATGCAATACAATATATAATCTGCAAAACATCAAACGAGAAGTTGAATAGAAATACCTAACTTTTAAAATGTGGTGATAACCTGAATATGGAATGATATAGTGAGGTTTTAAATCATGGGGTCAAAAGGTAAATTGAACAGAAACATAACCAAACGTGTAGGAATCGGATTTTAATATTTTAATTTCAGACCCAAACAGAATTCATCTAGGTTTATTGTATTGCAAAATATCTCAACAGCATATTATTAGTGTAAGATGGGCGACAGATTTCCTTAATCTTGTGTGGGTTTGTAGAGGCTATAGCAGACAACTTTTAAGATGTATATATATTTTGTAAACACTTTCTAAAAGGTGAACATAGCTTGTGCCTCTACAGTGCTCTAAAGACATGTTCTTTTACTCTTTTTACAAGAGTCTAGTTGAATTCTCTAAATAACAGATTCTCTATTTTCTTAGTAATGTAATAATGCAATATTAACTAATGATAAAACAAAACAATCTGTAAAAACCAAACCAAAACAATACACTAAAAAAGTAGTTTATTTAGAAAGAAACCTTTACATTTAAATGTTCACAAATTCCCACAATATCTCCAGATAATGGGACTTTCACTTTTCTCAGTTTTATGTATCTCATACTGTGCCTGTGGTCTGTTGTCAGTCCCTCACAGTAGATCCCGAGAATGACAATCTACATATGCATTTTCTAACCAATCTAAGTTTCCGGTTAACTTGCAAAACAAGTTGGATCAGCATTTCACAAGAAAAACAGATTCGATAGATATCGGTTACAGGTAATTCAGATTAGAATCAGCCATAAATATGGCCAAGGCTACAGCATTATATTTTGCTGTTATTCTCAATTTATATGTAAATATATTTAAATATATTTAAATACATGTTTAAATACATTGTGGCAACATGAAATGTAAAATCTACACAGAAAAAAGTGTATATTTTCCAATAGGTCATTCAATTCTTACACAATTTCATTTTAACATATTTATATGCATTTTGTTAAGAGAATGCATTTGTTACATTTATACTATACCTCTAAATTGCTACCATGTTTTTCATTGTAATCTTTCCAAATGAAAACTATATTATTTCACATTACAAAATCACTGTATTGTATCCAAGTGATTGGTTTAATAGATTAAGAGTAATTATGACCTTCATTTCAGTGCAGTCAAATCCCTAAAGAAGCCCAAGTTTTGACTTGTTAGCTAGGTAAACTCTTAGTTTTATGTGTTAGTCATTGCTTTTAAATGGGATAGTGTTGTTTATGATTTCTACACACCCCGGATACAGGATCTTGGAATAGCTGAGGATTTTCATTGCTATCAGTCAGCAAAATGGATGAGTAAACATGAATCAACAAAGGATATAGGCATTTACCAGTGTGTCACTCAGAGCATGCCATGCCCTACTGCTGTCTGCTGGTTTCAGATGAAAGGTGTATGAATTATAATTAAGTCTTTAAAATTTAACTTGGGATATCGGGGGATACTGGGATTATTGAACCAGTATGAGGATATCTAATGGACTCATGTTATAGTAACAATAATACATTTTAAGCTTTCAAAAAGAAGGGATTTAAATACAAAAAACATCTGAATGTTATTATGTATTTTGTAATATGTAAAGAAACATGGATTCATTGAGTATGTAGTCAGTATTATTTTGAATAGGGCAATTGGTACCCTATACCAGTGCATTATATTCTCCTGTCCTGTTAGTGACCTACAAGCTTGTGAAAACTCATAAGTACGTCCATAATGGGAGAACTGAAGTCTCCCTTCTCCCCATGCAGGCTATGACTTTGCAGCTGTGCTCGAGTGGTTTGCCGAGAGGGTGGACCGCATCATCCTGCTGTTCGACGCCCACAAGCTGGACATCTCAGATGAGTTCTCGGAGGTCATCAAGGCCCTGAAGAACCACGAGGACAAGATCCGTGTGGTCCTGAACAAGGCCGACCAGATCGAGACCCAGCAGCTGATGCGAGTCTACGGCGCGCTCATGTGGTCTCTGGGCAAGATTGTCAACACCCCCGAGGTCATCCGTGTCTACATCGGCTCCTTCTGGTCGCACCCGCTGCTCATCCCTGACAACCGCAAGCTGTTCGAGGTGGAGGAGCAGGACCTGTTCAAAGACATCCAGTCCCTGCCCAGGAATGCTGCTCTGAGGAAACTCAACGACCTCATCAAGAGGGCCCGGCTGGCTAAGGTAAGTCGCCATTTTGTGTAGCGTCTGAGTTTTCACCGGATATGGAAATGTTTTTTTACATTACAAATACTTACTACAGTTACTGCATGCTGTTTTGCCAGAAGTATGTGGACATTACTTGTAAAGATGGCCATACATGTAGGAAGCTTTGAAAATGAAATATGAGTAAAGTATGTGTCGTTTTAAGATGGGATATCCTGTGTTAACAAAAGCTAAGACAACAAGTTTACTGAATAGAGATCTTTCTGGAACTTGACAGTCTGGTTAATATACAATGTGACACTCTGAAAAGGTGTTCAAAAGAAAGTGCTGTAAATTTAACAGGACAGACCACAAAAGCTTAATCGCCTGTAAGCTTTAATATTATTGACTTGCAAATAAAAATTCATTATTGAAATCTCATCCACGGTATCTGCTGCTCAGATAGCCTTGGTCTACAGAGCAGCATTCATTTAAACTTAGAACATTTTATAACTCGGTTGTGGAACACTATTAATACAGTAAAGCAATTATAATATCAGTTTTAGAAAGGTTTACAAATCACATTTATACTGTAAAGCTTTAGAAAAGTATTTTAATTTAATTCCCCTGAGAGGGGAAAAAAGCAACAGGATTGGGGGATGAAATTGTCCAGCCTAATCACAACAGAATTCTGCACATCTTTAAAATGTCTTATTTTTTGTACCCTGGAATAAAATAAATCAATATTTGGGTTATGATGATGCTTTTCAAATTACCACAAATTCAATTATACAACTACCAAGTGATGAAACAACTTTTAGTATTCATTTCTGTAACGTTCTTCCACAACAAACGTTTTTCCATGTATTTGAATAACAAAAGACACGGATAAATACACATCTCTCTTTGTGTGTACCTAGAGAACTAATCGGTAGTGTGTAACTGGGCTCAATATGCTCAAACTGCCTCTGAAAGGAAACGTCCTCTAAAACGGAGAAAGGCTGGTCTTCTAGGCAATTACTTCCATTACTTTCTTAGTGATGCCTTTAGCTTTGGCTCTTTCCCAAATCTCGAATGCTTGGGCTATCAATGGAGACTGGTTGGTGCAGGGGTCGGCAACCTGTGGTCCTTTAAGACCGAACATGCGGCTCTCAACAATTGTCATTTTTTTGCCAGCATACATTTAGTTAGTAGTTTTTTAGAACCATAATCAGATGTCTAAAACTTGTTCAGGTATGGTTAAACCCTAGAAGTGCCAACATTTCAAATTAGGCTACCAAAACCGGTCAAATGGACCTATATATATATATATGTATATATATATATATTTTTTTTTTAAATCACACGCAATCACCCGAAAACTGCAATGTCCAATGTAGTTTTACACATAAGCAAACTAGTACATTGTGCAACTGAAACAACCAAGGAAATACAATTATACTATTACTACTTACACATAATATAAGAAAAACATGGACAATGTTATCCAGTAAAGTTTTACTACTGAAATTTGTGTTAAAATATTTTCCTGAGCTTCCTCTTGATACTTCAGTGGAACAAGCATTACAAATGAACTTTCGGCCCTTTTAAATAGGTCCACACAGCTAACATTTTCACATAACCAGGCACATTCAAAGCACATGTAAACAACAATGCACCCTGGCACTTAAATACTGCGTCCCTGTTTGTGCATGTCATTCATATTTGTTTAAAGGCACACAAGCAGAGCAAATTGGAAACTTACTCAGACAGTAAAGCAGCATCATCAGTCAGAAATTTTGGCCAGAAATATCTGCCATTTTAAAGCAGAAAGTGTACATTGTTGCCAATATTGTCTGATACCAATAGCTGGACGATATATATCGGTGCATCCCTAGTAGCAGCTGTTTACATTGTCTGCCCTGTAGCTTGTGTAGAAATGAGTGTCAAACCGCACAACTAGTTTTACATACCAGGAAAGTTATTGATAATTTCACTATACCACATGTGGACTTATAACATGTGAGAAGCTTTTACTGCACAGTAGAGTTTGAGTAAATTGTTTGAATTTATTATAGTTTAAATCTTCACTATTGTGCATGTGGAAATGATAGCTTTCTGAATCTCAAGGTACAATGATTATTCATGGATGACATCAGCATGCTCTCATTTGAACCCCATATAAAAGCCATTACCCGGACATCTTTTTTCCACCTCCGCAACATCTCCAGGCTTCGTCCTTCATTGTCACACTCCAGCACTGAAACCCTTATCCATGCCTTGGGTCACTTCCCGACTGGACTACTGCAATTCTCTCCTTACTGGTATCCCTATTAAACTCGCCAATAGACTACAATTGGTCCAGAACTCTGCTGCCAGAATACTCACCTACACTAGATCATCTGAACATATCACACCAGTCCTTATCCCGTTACATTGGCTCCCTGTGCACTACCGTATCGTCTTTAAGTCTCTCCTCCTTACTTACAAAGCCCTTCATAACCTGGCACCTACCTACCTGTCAGACCTCATCCCAGCCTATGCCCCTTCCCACTCCGTCCGTTCCTCTTCTGCTAATCTCCTCGTCACCGCCCCATTCCGTCTCGCCACCATGGGTGGCCAGGCCTTCAGCTGCTTGTCCCCCAGGCTCTGGAATGCACTCCCCGCACAAATAAAACAAGCAGACACTCTCGTATCTTTTAAAAATCTTTAAAAAACTCACCTTTTTAAGAAAGCCTACCTTCTATAGCCCTATGGCTACATTTTAGCAGATGTTTCCTTTGTAACTGTCAGTCCCTATGTATTTCTCCATCGTAATCTATGTTTATTGTATTAATTTATATAGGTCAACTTTGTGTAAGTTGTCCATGAGTATCTAGAAATGCGTCCCCCAAATAAAATGTATTATTATTATTATTATTATTATTATTATTATTATTATTAGTTGTAGTTTTGCCAAAACAAATTCAACTAGGCTTGTTTACATCCAACACCGGAAAAAAAATGTTTTCAAAAATGGTGTACTTCTAAGAAATTCACAGTAAGACACTGCAAATAAATACAAAGCATAATACATAGTTGTAGACCGGTGTTGGCAGCAGCAGCATTGCTCATCTGGTTTGTGCGTGGGTTAGCTGTGTTGCTGCTGCAGTGCAGGAACTACAGATCAGCCCAGCAGAGTGTGTTGCTCTGCACAGCCTGTGGCTTTATTGACCTGCTAAGAACCACAACCCCACTTACTGATGTTACCATGTTATTGATCTCTGCACATTATCTCATGCAAGTCATTTTCATGTGGTCACACTTTGAAATATATTTTTATGAATTACAGGAGATAGAATCCTATCCATAAAGGTGTATACATATTTTTACTCATAACATCTATCACTTTGACATCCTGCATCACCCAGCAGTGTATACCTTATCTTTTTTACTGGAAATATCAGTATAAGTTATGTGCTTGCAGTCCTGAATAGTTATTGACACTCTCCAGTATAATAAGAGCTTTATTTTTTGGTGATAGTCTGTTTGCTTCTTGTTTCTCATTTCCTTATTTTATATTGCCAAATTTGTATTTTCTCTTTTGCAAAGACTACCTCCACTTGACACCTCATGGCAAAGATTGGATTCAAAGCTATTCACAGACAGCAGAATTACATTATGAAAATAATGCATGAATGGCTGAATGATGCACCTTATAAGGACATTAGGAAAGCAATGAATGAAGAAAAGATGATTGTTTGTTGCCAAATTGGCCAAATCAGGAATCCCAGTTCTCTACACTTTCATAATCGATACATGCACTTGATATGCATAGACGGTATTCCATTTCATGTGCACCTTGAAGAATAACTGTTTACTTTGATTCCTGCTCAGATCCCTTCTGTGACCTGCAGTCCACATTGTTTTTAATATAAACTTTGACGGGTTACATTTGTCATAAAAATTCTCATTATGCATTTCATTTATGGATTTCTTTTAAGCAGGCCCCATCTGATGAGCTCTTAAGTAGTTAAATTATCAAACTACAGAGAGAAGCCCTTGAATGCTGAAGAGCTAAGATTCATCAGCAGTTTTTTGTACTTGAAAAGCAAAACTAGGCTCTGGTTTCAATTCCTGTGATTTCTTTTTTCTTTTTTTTTTTTTTTTTTTTGCCTTCCACTGTGCAAAGGAGACAATAGGTTTGGCAGTGATAGGGCTCAGTTTACAGGCCCACAGAAGAGCTAAAGCATCGCTGAATACACCTCATTCATTACATAATTTCATCACTCTCCTTATTTTACTTATTTTCTCTCTAACTCTTTTTTGTCAAAGATATGTAATTAGAAATGATGAATGAGGCAGTGGAGGACAATGTTTACAAGAAGTTGGTTGGACCTTTTTGTATCAAAGGAAAATAAAGTGTTGTATTTCAGACCGTGTAACATCAATTTGACAGGTCAGTGGAGTACTGTTTTCCCTATCCATTGGCCTTGAGAGAGAGGGCAGACGCTGTGTACTCTTGGCTTTGAAAGTGTGCGGATCCCAGGTGGCTCCTTCCCAAGCCTGTAATATAGTGGGAGGAAGCCAGGGCAGTTGTTCACGTTGGTACAATTTTGGAGGGGCCAAATCCTGGGGCAGCTGTGGGCCTTGGAACAGGACAAGCGCACTTCTCAGTTTCCTAACAGTCGCTCACGCCCTCAGCAGAGAGGTGCTCTTCCACTGCCTGTCAACAGCTATGCAAAAACCTTTTTCCAACATTTAATGCCCCACAGGTTGTGGGATCTTTTGTTTTGAGCTGCTGCAGTGGGGTCGCATGAAGTTGACTTAAACAGACTTCCACAGCTTGGGCTTCTAGCAAATGATGTAGCCGTAACTCTTACGTAGCTTGTGCATTGCTTTTCAAACTAGAATTAACATAAAGCTAACAATTAATATCAGAAGTAATGGGACAAATGGGATCCTTTCTTGTGGTTTGAAAGGGCCCAGGACTAGGGAAAAAACACATTTTAGATAGTGATACATTAACACTTGCATTGAAATGCATTGACATTGGAATAATTTGGCTGCCATGAAAATGATGTTTTCAGCATGTTTTTCCGCTGTGATTGGCTGCTTATTTGCTTACTTAATATATCTGCACTTCCATTTAGAATGTGTGTTTTTGCTATCCAGAAATCCACTTAATTCCAGGGAAATTATGGAAAAATAAATGTATTTATTTGTATTAATGCAATGAATGAATGAAGATTCAGCTGGCCTTTATGTGCTTGTCTTAATGTGGAAGAGCAATATCCTGCTGTTTGTTGCATAGAGGTGAAAAGCACCTGCATTCTGAAATCCACAGGAAGGTGTTTGGTCTGAAAGCATGGAAAGTCAATGCACAGACGGTAAGTGTTCTCCCTAATATATATTTATTAATTGATTTTCGTTTAGGTTCATGCTTACATAATTAGCTCCTTGAAGAAAGAGATGCCAGCTGTCTTTGGGAAGGAAAATAAGAAGAAGGAGCTGATCAACAGCTTGGGGGAGATCTATGGGCGGATTGAGAGGGAACATCAGATTTCTCCTGGGGACTTCCCCAACCTCAAGAAGATGCAGGTGAGATCCAGGAATCTGGGAGTGAGAATACTTGGTAGGACATGTACGTCCTCTGTCCCCCGTCCCCCCTTATGTTTTACGGACGTAAACCTATCCTTTGGTGCACTGCTAATAAAACAAACAAATGGATCAAAAATCTGAGACAGCTGTATGGTTTTGTACAGAATTGTTGAAATGCTGCATCAGAATGCTTCAGATCTTCCAAACAAAATATTTAGTTTGGCTATCAGGTTTAATTTAGTTTTCTTTCTTGGGGGGGTTAAGAACTTTGGTCCCTCTGAATTATGTTAACCCATCGAGGATGTAAAAACTATTAGTATTTCTGGAAAATACTGTTTACTATAAATGTTCAGAGAGGGCATGACATCACAAGTGAAACACAACAACATGTCTACAAATTGTTAATGCGACCGGTCTGTCGTTTCTGGAGGTTTATACAACCTTTTCAATGGTTTCAATAGTGGAAGTAAAGTCTAATAAGCAGCATTTTATTTTATGGGGTAGAATTACCTCCAGAATTGGAAGTGCAGTGATTCACTGAAATGAAATAATTCAAATGTTACAATTGTTTAAATAATAATAAAAATAAATGTAGCAGAATCATTTCCAGATTAATTGCATAATTAAATTGCACACGTATTAAAAGTAAACAAAATACTCAATATTAACTTAAAACATGAAATCAGATCCTTTTATTATTTGAATCAATAACTTTATTTGAACTATGCTTGTTTATTACTGTAAAAACATGAATTGGCACATAACATTTGTGTGTATGTGTGTGTGTGTGTGTGGGGGGTCATTTTTAAATTAAGGAAACATGCATTTACACGTCCAACAAGTGCATTTAAAGCACAAAAGTGTGTATCCTTTGCACTTTTTTTGATCTACTGTTACTGTACTACCTCTACCAAAATCACATTCTCATACATTCAAGGTATTCATGGAATCTGCAGACTTCAAACTGCATATGAATTGTATGCATTCGATTCACCAATGTGCGATTGAAGCTTGGGAAATATAAAGCCTCATCAATCTTAATTTCCCCATATCATACTTTTTGTATATAAACTATATGGATAATTGTTTATACAAGTCTCTAATAGCTTTTCTAACACAATTTACCCATAACATATTTTTCTTGGTTTATGGTTAATGAAAGTAGTTTGATATAACTATAAAATAGTAGCAAGATAACACTACTTTTTTGAATGTGATATATCTGAGATTGCCTGGTCAGATGCACAAAGACCATTTTTTTCCTGAGACATATAGCACAAATTCTCTTCAATATCTAGGATGCAACACTCGGTGTAGTAATTCATTTTAGTAGACAGCCTTAATGTATAGGTTTGTGGTTTGTGTAGAACTATTTTATTATGAGTATTGAAAATTAACATTGAAAATGGCAATGTTAAGGTTTGTTAATGATTCGGCTATAGAGCATATAATAGAAGAGCCATTGTTTTTCATTTTAACCATAACATATCTGATCTATGAAACACAAGGACATCTTTATGACTTTTTTGTACTTTTTGGCATCCTTCTTTTTAATTGGTAATCAATGTTTAAATTAAGCTTCATTTAAGCACAAGCCCTAAGAACAGTTTGAAGTTTATTTGGTTCAGTGATAATGTAATTCAGTTACTCAACATTATAATCTTAACTGTGTGAAGTCTTGGCAGTCAGTCTTCTGTTACACTATATACTGCAGAGATTTTATTATTCTATTTTTGACATCTCCTGGAGGGTTATATACAACATTTTCGTCCTGAAATGCGAGGGGCTTTAAGCTCAATCAGAACTCCGGCTGTATTATAAATAACCAAAACGAAACCTATTGAACATTCTTCTAGGGACACTCAAAATAAGTTGTTTGGATTTATTTAGATTTTTCCACTTTTTCTTTGTCCAAATATTCCCATAAAGATCTAGGCTTTGAGAAGTACCAGTAATCATCCTTTTCTCAGGGAAATACTCACTGATATCCAGTGAACGTCACAATTGGTTGGGACATTCTTCGATTTCTATTACCGGCTTCTCTCCTCATCACTCTCTCCTGTGTTTCTCTTCTCCAGGAGCAGCTGCAGTCCCATGACCTCAATAAGTTCCAGCCTTTGAAGATGAAGCTGCTGGACACAGTGGATGACATGCTGGCCCACGACATCGCGCAGCTGATGGTGCTCGTGCGGCAAGAGGAGACCCAGCGGCCTAACCAGGTGGTGAAGGGCGGAGCCTTCGACGGCACGCTCAACGGGCCCTTCGGCCATGGCTATGGCGAGGGGGCAGGGGAGGGCATTGACGAAGTGGAGTGGGTGGTGGCCCGAGACAAGCCCATGTACGACGAGATCTTCTACACCCTTTCCCCCGTCAATGGAAAGGTTACTGGCGCCAACGCCAAGAGAGAGATGGTCAAGTCCAAGCTGCCCAACACCGTACTAGGCAAGATCTGGAAGCTGGCGGACATTGACAAGGACGGCATGCTGGATGACGAGGAGTTTGCCCTGGCCAACCACCTCATCAAGGTCAAACTGGAGGGTCACGAGCTGCCCAGCGACCTCCCCCCACACCTGGTCCCCCCTTCCAAGAGGAAAGTGTCCGACTAAACTAGAGAGCAGCACGGGGGTGAAATTAAAAACAAGGAGAGGGAATTGGGGGTGCAGCCAGGCTTTGACAACGAGAGGCAAAAGTTTCAGGCTTCATGGTCTCACTTAATGGAAAGAAAATGGTTGAAATGATTGCTTGCTGTTATTTTTTTCTTTTTTTTCTGGTTTCTTGAGCTGAAACATTCCTATTTAAGACAGTGTTTTATTAGGAGTAATGTAAATTAGATTCGTTGTGTTAACACACTTTAGAAAAAGGAAAGCTTTAACACTCAACACACAGACACAAGCACATGCATTCACACCTGCAGAGCCACTTCCTGACCTTTTGCTATTAGCAGACTTTAAGTGTGTTGTGGTTTTAAAGAGGGAGTGCAGTCGAGTGTTCTTGACAGGAAGTGAAAAGTAAATTTCAAACTATAAAAGTACAAAGTGAAAGACCGTTTGCATTGTGAGGCCCAGAAAACATGAAGAGAAAACAAAAGTGAATCTTCTCCTTATTTATCCATGTACAGATAGATATAAACTTAAATAGAATGTTATATTCAGATAGTGTATCAATCTGATTAGGTTTTATAGATCATCTTTACATTTTTCTTCTTAAGAACAGGCAGCATCAATACATAAATGCAAGCCCTTCACATAGCCTGACCGAGAGACTGTTAAATTATATTAAATAGTGTCATGTTAGAAGCCGAGAGGTCTTTTAGCTGTGTAGTGTTTGATTATTGCCTTTAGAAGTAGTATACTTGTCTACTGACTATACATTCAGTATTTATCCTGTTTCAATTACCTAGAGTGCTTTGTATGATTCCATTTAAAATCTACTGAAAGGGGTAGTGGCACTGGTCTAAAACATGGGGACATTTTCCTTAGAAAGACATAGGATAACTTCTAACATACCTCTGCTGTTTGCTATAGTAAGATGTACAATTGTACAGTAGACTAACTCTCTTCAGGTTGACATGAGGCTTTTGTTTCTTGTAGTTTTTTCACTCCAGCATTGTTTGGTGCAAAGGGAATGTCGGTTGCATGGAGAGAAAAATGTTCCCTTGGATGTCTACTTAACACTTAATTAAAAGGTCAAATCACAGACTGTGTTTTTTCATGATTTTCCATACTGATATGAAGGATATGTGGATGCTATAGCCTGTTTTCTTTTAAAAGCACACAACTGGAAAATTGTATAAAATGGAAGCTCTTTACAATTTATTAAAAGAGGTGAATAATGAAGTAGTCCAAACACAAAAGATTAAGAAAGTAAGGAAGTGCACACTTTGAAATTATTTTGTATATTTCAACTTTTTATTCAATTCTTCATACGTTTTTTTTTTATGGACATAAGGCTTAAAATGATAATGACAATGATGCTTAAAAAAGTAAATATTTAAAGCAGTGATTCTCAATCCTGGTCCTGGTGCAACGCCAACCCAAATTATCTAATTAAGGAACCAACTTTTTATCAGTTACACAACTTAAAGATTCAAATGTAATCAAATTACCTCAATTAAGGATTCAATTAAGTAATTTAGAGCTCAGTTGGAACAAAAACCAGCAAGTGTTCCCCCAGGACCAGGATTGAGAATCACTGCTTTAAATATTTACTTTTTTAAGCATAATTTAAGATTTAACACATAAGAATAATAGAGAAAACCTAAACTATTGCGAATCCCTTTCTTTTTGCATCAATGCAGAAAATAGAGAATGAATGCCAGACTGGATGGCAGGGATAAGCGGTGAAAGAAATGTCTCGCATAAGAATTGAGCTTAGCATTTTTATTTTCTTCAAGACTAAGAAGAAAGTAGACCTAATGGTCTGAAATTCATGCTTCAAAACTGTGAACTTGTACACAATCCATTTTAATTAATACAATTAATATTTAGATGGTTTCAGAGACATAATCTAAGATTAGATTAAGTGATACATATAGTGCACATAGTGTATATAGTGTGATTCAGAGTCTTATGTTTGGACATATTAAAAAGCAATGAATATATTATCAGTCATTTAACCTGACTAATCCAGATATCCAGACTGGACAGAACTACCATTTTAATCTGACTTTCCATTACGACTGCTACTGCTTTTCCCTAGAGCAATCGTTTCTTGTCTTGTTTTCCTTGGCCATTATTTCATGCCATGACTAGGATGTTGAAGTTAAACTGTGAGCAGGGTAGTGCCAAATCCCATGCAGTTAACAGTATCTTTTACAATGTACATTGGTTTCACCAGTAAACATCGGTAAACATTTTCTGTTTGTACATTTAAAGTTTTTATTTTTGATATGCAGTCAAACATTGCGTCAATCCTGGTATTCTTCCCACCACCCAGTTCTCACATTCTTCTTAATTTCATAATCCTACATCTGGGTGTGTTTAATTTCCTCAATTATTTTTAGTGGATAGGTTTCAGAAAGCAGAAAACAAATACAAATGAATGCCAGGTAGATTTCTTGGTTGTTGTTTTTTAATTGTGTGTGTGTGTGTGTGTGTGTATGTGTGTATATATATATATATATATAATCACACACACACAAATTCTACATTCTATTTTAGTTTGAATGAAAACTTCAAGTTGTTTCCATTTGACCTTTAATTTCTAACCGTGGACTCGGATGATTTTAACTAGTGGAAATCATGTGTCCGCTCTTCCAAGACTGCAAATGTGCTGAAATGAGCAGATGAAAAATGCTCCGGGACGCCAGAATATGTACACAGTGACATGCATTATTTATAGCAAGCGGCGTAATTATTCTTCGGCTTGTGTTGTGTATACCCTAGATCTCTGTTAACCTGATTATTGTGTGTGCTAAACAAATCTGGGGGAGAAAAAGCTAATGACTGTGTTTCCTGTAAATTTCCCAGTCTGTGAAAAATACAATGAGTAAACATTCCTCATAGATGGAGTCTCCGCTTTCAAAACTAAATAAAACCCATTAATTTAAAGTATATTGTCTTATGTTTTTTTTTTCCTCCAGTTATAGCAGCTAATTTAGGCTGTTGTTTGTTTGTTTGTTTAGCCTCAATCTAATCTAAGGGGAGAAGGTTGATAAAACTATTCATAGCCATAGCTGTGAGTGGAATTTGTTGATGAATACTGCATTCAAATAATTAATGAATTGGGATTATAATGAACTCATTTAGCAGACGCCTTTATCCAAGGTATCTTACATTGCCTTCTACATATATTGTTCTACATATATGCAACGTTACAAGAATAACAACATCACTAATGTTTATTGTTTTTATTATTGGCTGTGGCTTTTTAAAGTTCTCTTAGAGCGAGACTGGTAGCATATTACATGGAATGAAACCCCAGAAGGTATTGGGAAGTACATAGGAAACAATATGGGGAAATGGTAATGGGTTTTTTACCTGTAAAACTACTGCCTGTTCTGTTTAGTAACTGGATAGTAGTAAGAGAGCTATAATCTAACATTGATGTCATATGTATTCTTTAGTTTTTAATGCAGAGACCTTCATTTCCAGTTCCTTCTAAAGACAACCGGTGGTTTCTGGTCCTAAAACATATGAGTAGTTAAGGTAAGGCAGACAAAAACTAAATTACTTTAAACAGACAATCCATTAATAAGCAGTACCCCACACTTTACATTTTCCTCAAAAAGTAATAAACACACCCTTTACCATATAATTAGAGACTATTACTTTTTATTTATATTATTTATTTCAAAAGTGAAGTGCAGATAAAAGACGTGCAACCCAAAATACATATTTCTTGGATATTAACAGTTATGAATCATTTTCAGTTAAAGATTTAAACTTTTGACCGGTAGTGTATATCTTAACAGTCTATCACTAATAGACTATTGATAGGGATAATGTTTCTTTTCAGAGACATTGAGAAGCTCTGTGGCTTCTAGCTATACTTCAGTTGGCCAACGTTCATACCAGTCACCCATGATCTCAATGAAGAGATTCACTACATCATAAAAAAATCAGTACCTATTTTATTCTTCAGTTTTGTTTCAGAAAGTCAGACAATGTTGAAATAAGATTCATCTCATTCCATTCTGCCAAAGAGGGACTGTACCTAATAGATCTGTGACACACAAGATCTTCTCTACATAAAAAATGTAGTATTGGAAAATGTTCAACATCTGGGTTAAGGCTCATGTGGGACTTGTGCCCATGAGCATTAAGACTGTTTTATCATGTCAAGGCTTCCTTAAAAAACATCTTTTATATTAATTTTAGACCATTCTGATTGTCTGTTAAACCTTAATTTAATTTACCATAACTTGCTGTCTTTATCCTTCTAACACTTTGCATCTGTAGAACATTCTCTGTTTCTATTGCTTTCTATAATGGCATTGACCACTGTTTAGTAACATCCCAAGTACAGCAGCCTCACTTGATTGTAATCATAAGTACAGGAATAGTGACCCATTCTACTTGCACGCAGCCCAGCACCATGCGGTCTCATTATCACATGGATGTGGGTCTTCTAGCAGCAACAGTGTGTAGACCAGTGTCACACAAGTCTGCAAGGGTCTGGCGCCAGCTGAAGATAACCAGGTCCTGACAGGCAGCTGTAACATATTTTGATATGTATTGCATGTAAAAAGGTACATTCTAAAGAATCAGTCTATTTTTAAGAAGGTCAAGGAAGTGATAACTGGCTTCACAAAACTCCCTGCCCCTTCCTCCAATTCTACTCTAGGTCAAGATGGGATGGTGTGATTTGTTGTCCCCGGAGTCCTCAAAGCCGAAATTCCAACTAAGAGTGAGTCGTCCTTTTATTGATGTCTGTTTATTTATAAAATCTGGACAGTTATATAATACCCTTCTTCCAAGCATAATCTCAGAGCACATGAGCATAACGGAACTTGGGTCAGACACATTTCCTCAGTTCTAACTCCTGTATTTTCTGCTACGGGCACCCTCTTCCAGTTCTGCATTTTTCACAGAAACCAAGTTCCGTCTTTTAACTTGAACCTATGATAATTGTTATCATTTCAGCTTACAATCTAAACATATTTTTTCTTTCGGTCTTTGCTAATTATGGCATCGTGTTTTGCATTCACTTCATAAAAATCAATAGTACCAGTCACCAAAGGGCATATTGGAAGAATAAGTACTTTTAGGGTTTAGGTTATGCAAATGTGCATTCTATACAATTTCAGTATAAAGTTATTAGCCCCAGGAAGGCCAAGACCTCTGAGGATCATTGGGTGTCCACTGATTCCACTTTTATGTCATTTATGTCTTTTAGGTCCAGCTCTCCTGTTCGCAGTCTTGGTTGTTGCTCCATTACTTTGGGAGTTTGGGAGGAATCAAACACAGAATGCTAAACAACATTCTGCTGGTGAAGAGCATAAAGGACAATGGTGTTGTAAGAGTTCCTCACCCATAGGATCATGTGTTTATAGTTGTCAACAATCCGAACCAGGCATGAAAGACATTTAGTCTTAATGTAAGTTAAGGAGGATTCAGTGGCAGAGGAAGTCCAGCATGGGAAGATCTAATCACCACCTCATTATACATCCATATATATCACATTATCATTACCTTCATTTCGACACCAAAGCAAGAATTTGAAGATTGAAGAGCTATGATACTGAAAATTCCAGCTGGTTTCTGCAGAGAATTGAGGAATGTTTTGACATGGAATGCTCAAGCTTCTATTACTATAAAGAAAGTTATTTTCTAGTGATCGTAAATCAAGAAATGTTTTTCAATTCCTGCATTCAATTTGATGTTTTTATCAAATACCTTGGAGCCCATTCTGAAGGTCAATGCAATCTTATTTTGACATCACTGTTGATACAGTTTGAAATTAAAATGAATACAGGTTTTGAAAATGCATTACAGCCCTAGTATAGGTAGTAGTTACAAATAATAAGTCACATTTGAAATGAGAATCAACATTTTAGAAAATTAATTCCCCTCAGATCTCAGACATTTTGAATATAATGTGGTATCTATTTAGACTACAAATGTCAGATAAAATGAGGAATCAATATGAAAAAAATGTATAAATCTGGACAGCAGGTCGTGTGGCTATGGGGAAGGAAGGTCATTAGTAGGAAGTAGCCTAGCCATGATAACTCGCCAGGATGTTCGGCTAAAGGGAAAATAAATATCTGTGCACCTTGGGGAAGAAGATTGCAGAGGTGATGAAACAAATTAAGCAAGCACAAATAATTACAATAGACAGAATATAAAGCAATTATTCCCACACATTACAAAAGAGCCACAAATAAATGTTAAAAAAAAGTAATCTTGTATTCAAGAAAATAGCTTAAAGACCATAGAAACTGCAATTGGACCAATAATTGCCTTCCACACTAGTTTATTCAAGATCATTATTACTCTCAGTGATTGAATTAATCACTGCAGAGTTCTTTAAAGAGGTAAATTAAGTAAAGTGGATATTCAGGCAGGGAACTTATTTTAAGTCATTAAATACCACTTCAAATTAAATACACTTCTCACTACAGGCAGCATACAACTTAACACATTATGAATACAGGAGTCCATTTTATAATTTATAATCTATAAACACCTGCAACCAGTAAAGTAAAGGTTAAACTTGCATTCAACAAGTATGGTCTTGCTGTGCATGAATGTGACTCCTTCTACCCAATATCAACCTCACTTGTGACTGAGTGGTGGAGTGACGGCTGCATTGATCCCCTGCCTAGAGTTATTTCAGAGCAGGAATGCTAGGTGAGATAGGTGAGGCAAAACACCAAGGCATGTAGATGTAATTGTCAAAGTCTAAACCTTACAATACATTTTTGCATGTATTCTTCTGATTACGAAAAATGATGTTTTAAAAAGGTTTATTGACAGACAAATTAGTGAAGCTCTCTTAACACATTTAAAGAAGTTAACTAATTTATTCTACTTTAAAACGTCTTGTTCATCATGCTTTTTTAATCAGTCTTGGTCAATTTAAAGGTCTGTTTTTTATATAAAGTTCTCAATTATGGCAAAGTAATTCTCTTGTATTAAATATGTTTCAACAATATGTCTGCTATTGAAATAGATTATATTATATATTATCTAACATGAGTCTAGATGTTTTCTTTTCATATCAGGAAAAACCTAAATCTAGCTTCATTTCTTCTTCTGTGCTTTACTTATCTAAAATGCTGTAAAACTGCACTTCCTGACCATTGAGATTACTTGTCATCAGTTGATGATGAAGCTATAAGTACATACGTAACATAACTGAGTGACATTGCTCGGACATCTTTGATTAATTAACCTGATCCCAGGAATGTCAAAGTACCTTTTGCATGAAAATCCGGTTATGGTGACTTGTGTGATAAATAGCAGTGTTCCTTTTGGTATGGTCAAATAAATGAACACTGGTGGGAAGTGGTTGGTGAACAGGAAAAATACTCAGATCCTGTCTTGACCAAAAAGCTAAAGGCTGGTCACTTCACTGTTAATGTTTATTTCTTCTCTGCCAAATGCAGCATTTTGAAAATGTATTGAGACATTTCTGGACTAACTATTGAAACATAGTTAGTCCAGAAATTAGTTATTAACTATACAAAGGAATCTCATTTTAAATTAATTGAAATACATTTACATTTTCTTGGAACTGTGTTGGTGTCTTCTGGGAATTTGTATTCATATTCATATTTGTTTGTGAAGATGAACAAATATCTTTCCATGTGTTTTACTCTTTGGGACTAGGTGTTAATGTATTCTCAGTATTTTAGAAGAATTACATATACTGTGAATTAAAGTTATCAGTAACTCCAAGATTTCAAGTTACAGTACTTGGAGAAATCTCTCAGATCTACAGAAGCAATTTGATGTTCTGCTATCCACACAGGACGTCTGGAAAAAAGTTGATTAATAGATGCCTTTAAATGTTGCTGCTCTCAACAAGTCCTGTTCATATCTTTCTATAACACAATCCTTTGCATTCTGAGATTAATCTACTATCATTTAAAATCATAGAAGCATAAACAAATTTAAAAAGGATCAAGACATATACTTTTTATATACCCCAGTTTCAAACTGCTGTCCAAAGCACACCTCTGCGTGCCCAAGATGCATATTCTAAACTTTCTAAAGCTATGCCAAAACACTCACACAGCGGGATCGGACAATCTTAAGAATTCAGAAGATCTATTATACAGTAACCGACTCATATTGATGAGAAGCCCTGGTTTCACTTGCTTTTAAGATAGAACAATATTGTCTGGTCTATGGTGCAGAAACTTTTAGATGCTGTGCAGGTGCCCAAAATATAATATTGCTACTTGTCCTTCTGAGTGTGAGTCATCTATAATGCAGTAAGACTGGAAGTGAGGATGTTTGACAACAACAGTATATGTACAGTACATTACAGAATAAGTAAAAAAAACAACAACAGAATACTAATTATTCCTGTCCATTTTGTACTACTGTAAAGAGACCAGCTAAGTCTGACAGGGATGAAATTCCTGGTTCTCTATTTTGTTTGTTTGATTTTTTATTTGCCAAGAATGTAAGCAAATAACATACATAGACGCAGCTGCAATTTGGAAGCTGCAAACTGTTCTACAAATATAGTCCCTGAATTCAATATGGTTACCTTTTGAGTATTATTATATACTTGTACAGGGCATTAAGATAAAATATTTGATGAATTTCTGCATTCTTGAGGGGTTATTATTGGCTTTAAATCTGAGTTACACCATTTTTTATTCATTGGTGCCTTACAATGGCCTGAGTTCTCCTAGTAGTATTCCACTTATAGCATAGTAGGAAGCCCTGAGAGCCTTGTCCCAGAGCTTTCTCAGGAAGAACTCAATGTCTAGCCTCCAGTATCTCTGCTGTCTATGTTCTAGTATTGCAGTGCTAAATAATCACAGAAAAGCTGATAAGTTTCCTTCATACAAAGTCTTGAAGGATGAGTTAGCACTGTCCGCATCTCTGCAACGAGCCAGATTGAAAAATGTGCAGCTATGGTAAACTCAGTGGTGTTTAAACAGGGAACAGCAATCTTGGGTTGGGAAAGTGTGTAATTATTTCCTTTTTCTTAGAGAACATGAGAAAGTTTATAATCGAGAGGAGGCCATTCGACCCATCGTGCTCATTTGGTGTCCATTAATAACTAAGTGATCCAAGGATACTATCCAGTCTATTTTTAAATGTTCACAAATTTTCAGCTTCAACCACATTGCTGGGAAGTTTGTTCCAGATTGTGACAACTCTGTGTGAAGAAGCGTCTCCTGTTTTCAGTCTTGAATGCCTTGAAGCCCAATTTCCATTTCTGCCCCCGGGTGCGTGTGTCCCAGCTGATCTGGAAAAGCTCCTCTGGTTTGATGTGGTCAATGCCTTTAATGATTTGGAAGACCTGAATCAAGTCCCCATGTAGTCTCCTCTGTTCCAGGGTGACAAGTTTGCTAACTATCCCAGAGTCCAGATCATTAATATAGATTAGAAAGAGCAAAGGCCTCTATCATATGTTTTCACATGATCTACAGCTGCAGCTGCATGTTAAAAAAAATCTAACAAATTAGTAAGACATGATCTGCCTCGTCTAAACCCATGTTGACTATCTCCAAGAATATGGTTTTCATTAAGATGCTCCTCTATTTTGTACACCATTGTTTTAGACTTGTTTTTTGAAAGAATGCCTCAAAGCTAACCATATTGTGATCACAGTTTGCCATTGGTTCTCTAACTAGTGTCCCTCCGACTCTATCTTGGTCATTTGAAAAGATCAAGTCAATGCATGCACTCTCTCTGGTTGGTTCCCTGACAAATTGAGTTAGAAAGCAGTCATTTACCATCTCAACCATTTCTACTTCTGCTTCTGTAGTCCCAACTGGGCTTTCCCAATCTATGTTTGGGAAATTGAAATCCCCCATTATAACAGCCACATCCTTGCTACATGCAGTCCTGATTACATTGTACAATGCAACATCTTTCTGAATATATGAGTTGGGTGGTCTATAAGACACTCCTACCACTAATCCTCCAGATCTTTTGTTCAAAAGTTTAACACACAAAGACTGTTTCGTTACTAGGATCTAATTTGAGTTCTTCTGCCCCAATGTCATTTTTAACATATAATGCTACCCCACCACCTCTTCGATTTTGCCTGTCTCTCCTAAACTGTGTGTATCCTTCCAACTTGTATTCATCCCCATCATTTTCTGTAAGCCATGTTTCTCTCACTCCTACAACATCATAGTCACATATGCCAGCACTGTGGCTTCTAGGTCTAACATCTTGTTCCTTATACTCCTGGCATTGAGGTACAAACATTTCAGGACTTTCCTAGTAGCAGTTTCCACTTGTTTTCTTTCCTTAGTGGAACATCTCCCATTGTCAGAGCTCCCTGCCCCCCTGGTTTAGTTTAAAAGATTCTCAAGTACTCTGCACATACGCTCTCCCAATGCATTAGCCCCCCTTTTGTTTAGATGTAGACCGTCCAGTTTGTACAGGTCCCATCTATCCCAGAAGAAAGACCAATGCTCCATAAATCTAAAACCCTCTTCCCTACACCAAGATTTCATCCACGTGTTAAACTTTCTAATCTCAGCCTGTCTCCCTGGCCATGCACGTGGTACTGGAAGTATTTTGGAGAAAACTACTGTAGAGGTTCTGCTCTTTAGTTTAGTTCCTAACTCTTTAAATTTGTCTTGCAGTACCTCTGCCCTGCCTTTTCCTATGTCATTGGTTTCAATGTGGACCAGACATGGTGCTCTGCCCTCCCATCACCCTTTGAGCTGTCAATGTCCAACTCGGTGTACTTCAGTTGGAACGTGTTGGGCATTTCAAGCTCTTGGGATGTCTCTAAGGGTTGTGCATGCCCTTTTATGTGGCTATGACCTACTGTAACCCAGTAGTCCTACTCGAAGGTCTCAACTCTCCTAGGTTTTGGCGTGCACACCATCTCTCTCATGGGCTGATTGACCAATTCTTCTATATCACAAATACAGTGCAGATCAACAAGCTGAACCTCAAGATCACTGACCTTGTCCTCTAGGATTTCAACATGCCAACAACATTCACAATTGAAATCTTCTTGGATGAGCTCACCCAGGAATGCAGTTATTCTGCAAACCTGACACTGTAGTGGCCACATTCTGCTAAATGTTATAGTTTTTTCAGTCTCTTGGTTCCTGTTCCCTAGTTAACTGCAACTAAGCAGCTGAACTGAATTGACTTCAATTTAGGCAAAGTTAAAACATAATGAGGAATGCTAAGACTGGTCTGAAACTAGGAAAACAACAAGATGGCTGCCTCTCACCTGTACTCTCCTGTGTCTGTTTGTGACAACTTGTAAATACATCTGTTTACTTCTGGGTCTCAACAGCTGCTTAAAATAAAATTACCGGGCAGGTATCCACAGGGCTGGTAGTCATTGCCCTTGGTTTCCCTTCCTACAAGGAAGCGGATAGGAATATGAGTAAGACTTTATGCCATCAGAACTTCCGCCACTCTCTCATTGCCCTCAGGAAAAGATGTTCAGATCGACAGCTGTGTTTTTTATGTAATAATACCTGCTGGAGTGATGTATTTAGGGAGGGACTATGGTCCTTCCTTAATTACAATGGGTTATTTTATGATTGCTTTATTTGGGATTTTCCATCTCTTACTGCAATTCCCAAAACTCCAGTCTTGTTCATCCTTTCCGTGAACTTTGATGAAGTTTTCTACCTCTGTAGCAGATGTATGTTCACCGTGCTTGGGCACTTTCCTATTCAATGCCCTGTCATTTTTTCAACAAGATTGCTGTGATCCTGTTGAATGGCTAAGTGATTTAAATGATGACATATAAACATGCAATATGATTTGAACTACTGGTATAGTTAAGAAAAAGAAAAGTTAAACCTGTTGGTTACGTGGTCTAGCTTATTTTTAACATTGTTAGTTATTTAGATTTTAATAATCTAGCTTTTTTAAGCATTTTCATTTAAGTATCTGCTTAATTCAAGCTTAACTGCTTTCAGCTCTGAACAAGCTGAACATTTGAGTATACTGTTCAAATCACCTGGTAGATGTTGCTTTAATGTACTCTGGAATGTTGTTCAATTTGATTCTCACCTGTGTCTGTATATCATTAATTTCTGCTGTAATAGTAATAGTAGTAGTAGTAATAGTTGTGTAGCAGAGTGTTTTGGAAAATAAATATTGAGAGCAGAAAATATTTAGATAGAAGGTAACAGTTCAATTAATGCCTAGGTCATCACTTAATAGTAGTAATAATCATCGAATATGTGTTTCACTTAATACAAAATATGAATCAGCTAGGAACTTTAACACTTATTTGGCCAAGAAAAGAAGCAATTTTTATTCTCTTCCTTCAGCAGTTTGATGCCTAATTGGAACTGTATTTAACTGTTTCTGAGGAACACATCAAACAATCATGTGAATACCTATTTTACATGTAAACACAAAAGCTAGTTGATGATAGTATTTCAATTTTTTGTTAGTGTGTATGCAAACTTTAGTATATGGTTAGCTATGGTTATGGTTTCTATGGTTAGTAAGTGGTTAGCAGCTTATTATAAACATGGTTCCAGTTAATAAGTGGATGTTTATTAATATTAAATGTGAAAATAAAATGAATATATGTGTATCTATCTATCTATATATATCATCAACAGCAGCAGCAGCCTTTTGGACGAAGGCCTCCCCAACATGTTTCCACTTGTTCCAATGTGCAGCATCTCAGTATATATATAATCCTAGGAAATTAAGTGTTACTTCAAATATAATTACTCTGGAATTCCACACATTTATTTTGAAGTGTTGCCAAGAAAATGAATATGTTGGAACCATGATTTCTTAGAGAGTTGTAATCTGTTATTAAGTTTACTAACCTTCATTATTTGAAGTTTAGCAAATGCCCTTAAAATGTACATGATAGATTGAAAATAAGTATTGTATTTTTAGTTGTTGTTTTCTTTCAATGATCTATTCCATTGATGAAAAAAACTACTTTTATCTCACAGTTTCTTTTTAGTTTGTATAATAGTGACATTTTTTAACACACAGACATATGAATAGAATTTCCTTCAGTACTGATAACAAAATCCTGTTTTTAAAAGCTACACTGATGCAATGACAGGAAACATTTTTTTAAATTTAACTTTTTTATGTTTTCTGTGCAGTCTAATTTTATCTCCAACCCCTGCCCCTTTCGTCATTAGTATAAAACACTGATTTGTAGAAATGAACAGAACAGACGCTCTGCAGATCTCCTTTCACTTAAGTCTTTGTTCCTCACATCAAGGGCCTACATCATGAGTTTCTTATTCTGTATTTATTATGTATGCACACAAAGAGCTAACAGAACAATAGAGTAGTGTTATCAGGACATATAAACCTATGAAGGATGTAATACCATAAGCAAACAATGCTGGACACAACTTCAAGCATCCTCTCAGGAGCAAAACCTTAGCAAAAAAAAAGAGTCAGACATCAAAGCAAAATGGCAAAAATGTGAATTAGCAACAACACAAACCATATTAAAGCTTACAAAGCTTTTTGCCCAATTCTGTTGTTTTCATCTATTTATTTATTTTAATTTTTATATTACTTTTTAATTATCTCTGTAAAGAGTTCATAGATTCCAGCCATAGGCCAGATTTTTTTTTTTTTTAATAACATTTTCCACCTTCTGCAACCCAGTAAATGCTTCCTAACAAATTGCAATAGGTGGCAGCACTTTAAGAATTGTGAAACCAAATACAATTTATATATACAGATGGATAACAAATTAAAGGAAAAAACAACATAAAGTGTCTCAGTAAGGTGTTGGGCCACCACGAGCCACCAGAACAGCTTCAATGCTCTTGGTACAGATTCTTGGTACAGTCTCTGGAACTCTACTGAAGGGATGGAACACCGTTCTTCCAAAAGATATTCCCTCATTTGGTGTTTTGATCGTGGTGGTGGAGAGCGCTGTCTAACACGTCGGTCAAGAATCTCCCATAGGTGTTCAACTGGGTTGAGATCTGGTGACTGCAATGGCCATAGCATATGATTCACATCATTTTCATATTCATCACACCATTCAGTGACCCCTCGTGCCCTGTGGATGGGGGCATTGTCATCCTGGAAGAGACCACTACCATCAGGATAGAAATGTTTCACCATAGGATAAAGATGATCACTCAGAATAACTTTGTCATGATTTGCACTGACCTTTCCCTCTTAGGGGACAAGTGGACCCAAACCATGCCAGGAAAATGCCCCCCACAGCACTGAACTCTCAAATGTGCATTTGTCTTTGTAATGAGGGGTTTATGCACTGGAACCCTACCCCCTCTGTGTAGTCCTTGGTGGACTGTTCTTGCTGACACAGTCTGATCACGTCCTGAATTGACGTTCTGAGTTACCTGGGAAAGAGTTGCTCTTCTGAGCTGGAGTGCCCATGAAAGGGCAGCTATTGTCCTGTTTTCCCTTCCCCTGGGATCAAGCTACCTGCTCAGAGATGAAGAATTGGGACAGAGCAAGAGAGAGAGGACAGAGTGAGAGATTGGAGAGAGAGTGTGATACAGCAGCAGTCAGAGTTGAAGGGAGGTGAGGACTAGATGAAAGAGGAAGCAAGGAAGTCCCAACCAGGGGCCGAGAGGGTGGCAGATGACGTGCCAACTGACCATGCCACTGACTACCAGTGAGGACTCGGAAATGGGTAAAGGGGGATGACTTCTCTCTCAGATGCCTCGCTGTGCCGCTGAATGGACTGGAAAAGTCTGAGGACTGTTGCCACTAAGACTCAGACAGTCATTGGGACGTGGCGATAGAGTTGTTGGAATTTCATAGACATTGCACTGTTATGCACTGCACTTTCTGGTTTTATTGTATTCATTGCTGCCCTTGTCTTTTGCTGGATGTCTTAGAAAGGTGGGTTCATTTATTAGTGGTTTTTGATCATGTTTATAATTTTAGGATAGATATGGTTTCATAGACTGTGTTTAAGTTTTGTATTAGGATTAGTTTTAGTGTTATTTTGGGTATGTAATGAACTAACTAACTAACTGAAAGCTTTGGTGTCCATCTTGTGGATGTCCCTGCATGAGGAACGTACAGGTCTTTGAAAAGGCTCTCAACACAGAAGAACTGAAACACCACATAGACCTTGTGGCCCCAGCCTGCTTGGATCACTCCCTGGTCATCACCACCCAGGCAGAAAGAATGTTCAAGGGTGCTTCGACCTAACCGGAGGAAGAAGCCTGAGTGCAAATTGGAGGAAGACGTAGATAGTGAGGCTGATGACGGAGAGCTGGCCCCCATGGGAGAAGTGTGGGATTACTGAGTCTGCCACCGCTGTGCAGAGTGGGGAAGTATCACCAGGGTCTGCCAAGCTTTAGAACTACTGCCCAGAGCACATGCCACCGGGACGCCAGCATGACTGCAGGGGAATGAAGGGATTGCCTTTTTCAGGCCATTTGACTGAACATTGAACTAAATCCTAAATATGCACTTTGCAAACTAAACATTTAACTTTAAAATATATATTTAACTTAAATCTTAAATCTCCGACATTTAAATACATTTTTAGTTTAAATCTAAATCTAATCTAAATGTTGAATCTAAGTCTAAAAGTTCATATAAAAGTTAATCATAATGGGTTCATTTCATACACTTAGAAAACAATAAAGGCACAGTGGTGGCTCGATTTATAGTTTGGTGCTTCTTTCTTCTACATATAAATATAGCCACTATCAAGTTAATGTCTGTAGTTTAATATTAGTGGATTGGTAAATGTTTATTTCTTTCCTGTCCAGTCAGTTTACTCTTGTTTTGTATTTTTGTTACATTGAATGTCTGTCTTTCAAATAAAGAAAATCTACATCCAAACTCATGTTCTGCAGAACTGATAGTCAGTCACCCAAATTCACACATCAATTTTGTGGGGCCTGCATTTAGGCCTGGTATTTAAAAACAGTAAAATAATTAGTTAGAAATGACCTCATAAGTATTTGACTACATTTACAATAACCAAACAGAACCAGCTTGTGTTTTTGTTTGAATCAATGACCAGCTGTATTTGATGTAGTCTTTTAAGGTGTACAGAACATTCTCAGACTGGCTGGGGTTAATGTCTTGTCTCTCTTGTCCAATACAATGTGTTAATATTACAGATACCAGACACATCTGCCAAGTGAAAAGAATACATACATCCTTTTTAACAAATTGAGGTTTACATTTTGCACACCTTTAATCAAATCCTAAATATACTTTGCATTATGTGTTATTTATGTCTTATAAACCAAGCTATCTTGCTAAGCATATTATTGTAATAACATGAAAGATACAGGGTTATGAAATGTCAAGACATTAAGTTTCCTTAAACCAGTATTCCAATAGAAAAGTAATCAATGATTGCAAAAAGTAGGTTGTTTGGTCTAAATTAAATTATTAAATGTTAAAATATTCTTAGACAAGCTGCAACAGAACTCCAGTCCTGACATTAGGGAAGAGAAAAGGTCATACAGTGACTTTTCCACAAAACCATAAACAAGATGTATCGGCAACCTGCTTATTTGTTTCCCATTCATAAACATTTATAAATGATTTAACATAATATAATATTCCAGCAGAATTGCAGCAAGTGTGTTTAAAGAGTTCAGGCTGTATTTGTCTATTTATAAATCATTCAATATGGAGCTTCAGAATGGGAAAGTATATGCAAATAAATGTAATGTTAAATATGTCAATGTAGCTGATATGTGTGAGCATATTTAAATACATCTTGAAAAAATAACTGGAAGGCAACTTAATATGTTTAGCTCAGAGTTAAAAACACATAACAAAAGAAACTGTGCAAGGAGTACACAAGATTACCTGTTGAAACTATTAATTGCCTGTAAACTGTTTTATATAGCAACAGCAATACTGTGCTTTAAGAAGGTCTTAGTTGGCAGGGATTTAATGCTTTTCTTTTCAGAATAAAGCGCCAGATTCATGAAGCTTGCTACCAGCCAACATCCGTGTGAATCAGTTTCTCAGTATTTTAATAATTCAGTAATATATCATGCATTACTAGTATTCCAGGGATAGAATAGAGCATGTTAAGACCATAATATGCGGGGTCCAGTCAAGAACAAGTTGAACTGCAAACGTGCTTCTGTGATGAATCTACTTTAATTGTAAGTCACATTTTTTTACAGTTTCCATAGCAAATAAAAAAAAAGTTGCCTCCTTCCAGACGTAGCTCCTGATTTTTTATTTTTTGTTTTTGTGTTTTTGTTTTGCTTTTGAAGAGACGGAGCACAGTGAGCCAATTCTTTAGCTTAGAGGAAAACTTGTTGCAATTTTCAGATAAAGAGAAGCAGAGTAACATTCGCCAACTCCAGAAGGATTACCTCACCAAACTAATAGAATGTGAAACGTTATGGGGTCAAAGTTATTTTTTCCCTAGCAGCCCGCAGAAACCGAAAACAATACAAATCAAAAACTAACACCAAGTTCCTAATGGCCTCTCTTTTACAGTGGTCCTTCAGGTGACCTTATCTGAGGTCTTGCAATCTGGTTGCATACCTCATTTACTAGAAGGAAAGACAACTTGGAACATGTCACAATTTTAATTGTTCTGAGGGTCAAAAAATATGGGCTTCATGTACTGTAGGTGTCAAATCAACGAATGTAGGTTTACTGCTCCACTTTTCTGTAGCATATGAATTTTAGTTGCAACTATATTAAAGGGATATAAAGACCTCTAAAAGAAGGGCTTGAAAAACAGAGCACCTTCCTTGGTATTTGGTGAAATTATATTTGTTAACCTCCCAAATTGTGAAAAGTAAATCATCTCCAAAAACTGTCCTTCAATAGCCTTGAAAATGTTGCCTTTATCGCCATCTGCTGAATACAAATGTTTTGACATAAGGCAAAATCACAACGGTTTACCTGCCTGATAAATACATAAATAACTAGGTCAGCTCCTGGAGGCAGGACTAATGCAAGAAAATGTTTAAATAATTTTATGCCATGCAAGTTTAATGGCATCAGAATACATTTAGTCTCCTAGTTTGGTTGACTAAATGAATGTGTGGTCTGATTCTCGCCCCACAATCTGAAGGATAATGCAGCTGTCTTTGAGCATATATTTCAAAATGAAAACTCCCTGGAAGTACAGATTTGTCATCTGCTGTTTTCAGTTTTTTTCTAGTATCTTGGACACCACCCCAAATGTTTATTATTTCAATTTTCCTCAAGTGTACAGCAGTCAATACAAGGGCAGTACATTCAGCAGCTGTAGTAATCAAAGCCTCAAATTACACTAGTGTCAAATATTTCTTTATTGCTCCCTGAGGTGTACATTCTCTAATGAATCTGCTTGATTTGGGATAGAATGCACATTCTAGGAGAAACTGATGTTTTCTGATACCACTAGCTCTGTGTAACAGCGTGACATTTAAAAATGAAAACATGTATTCCCCTTATGCAAACTCATATGATCAACAGGCTTTTGTTATATTATTAATACATTAAGTGGTTACTGAATGACAGCTCAGAATTTGATGCTGACGTCTGCTTGGTTTGAAGAAAGAAACAATTGTGGGTGCAGTTTGTGAGTAACAGGTGGAAAACAGAGACCTTCTGTCTTGGAAAATGAATGGGAACCAGAAACCCCCAAGGCAAGACTGTTTATATTGCTAAAAGAAACAAGCAATGAAAAAGATGTATTACTTACTGTACTTGATTGGGGCTTATTGGAAGTCCCAATTTGAAAGTGTAATGAACCTTCACTGGAAACTGATGTTTCATTTCTACCAGTTCACAGCTTGTTTACTTTTCACTGACTCAATGCATGCAACAGTATCCACCTGCTGTTCTGTACACGATGGGCATATTTTATTTTACACAAATTGTAATTTATTTATTTATTGTAATTGTTATTGACAGTCAAAAATAAACGAACATTTATCATCCACAAAACACAGAAGACGAAATATGATATGAGAACACAGGGTCATTTTCGATTTGACAGAGGTATTTGTGCTAATATTCCCCTGGTAATCCCAAACTGTGCATTTCCAAACAAACATGTAATGCATGCTGCAACAATTCCTACAGCAGGTCAACTGCAAAGGGAAAATGTACTCCAAACTCTTTATAAGTAGCATTGCATGCGCATATGACATGATGACAGATTCACCTATTTTGCCAATACACTTTTATTGCATGTGCCCATTTTGGGGTGTCATAACTGGGAACTGCGGACTCTTTCTTTTGTTGGGATTGACTGCCCATGCTTTTCAGCACCGTTAATGATGAAGTAGGATTCAATATCCTGGACATCAAGTTTTATTTGTATGACTCTTATTGACAAATTATGTGTTCCTATTAGTAAACTGAAACATAACATTTTATTTACACATTCTAAGAAATAATATTGAATAAAATGTATGAGTAATTAAATTTCTTTAAATAAATGTAACCTCGCTGCTGCCACTTATTCAACGTGCCAATGCTGCTTAATAGAATGTCTAATTGAGATGATTATTAATCAATATGTAGTTTTTATTAAGAAGAATACATGATCATCATGCGGTGGGAGGAATGAAGTGCAGCTTAAGATGCAGGCCACGTAAAAAAAGCAGGGTCCTCCATAATATACTGCTTTATTGTAAAGATAATTCAGGATCAATCATTCAAAATTTAACACTTAAGGTAAGTGGTCAAAATGTATTTAAATGGAATAATTCACTTTTGTTTAACATCTTTCAAGGGTTCAGAACTTGTTAGATAATTTTAATAATTCAACATTAAATTCAGGAATTCAGAATAAGATCATGATATGAGCTATTGCACAACAATATTCACCCATTGGATGACAGCTATTGGTATCCAACAACAAAGTAGAAATATGTTAAACACTCTAATCCAAATACTGGAAAACAAAATGGGTTTAATATGGTTTTCTTTGATGTTACATTATAAAAAAAAAAATTGAATGAAAATAAAGAGCAACTTTTCCATAAACAGTATAACTGTTTATGTGTTATGTGTATAACAATATGTGTTTTTAGTTTTATTAACATTAGTAGTACTGAATGGATCGGGTTGGTATTTGCAGGAAATGTCTTTCTATTAAAGCTCTAAATAAAAGCCAGTTTTAGTTCATTAACTTTTATTGGTAATCTTTGGATAAATTAAGAGTATCTTGCAAGACAACAAACTGCTTACAAAAAACATAAAGAATGAGGTAAATAGTCTCTGTTGGGCTTGGCAGAGTGGCGAACTGTGTTAATATGGAAATGAAGGTTGAAGGTGACTCTGGATTTACGCAACTCCCTGTGAATTTCCTGTTCTGAAGAACATTGTGACTTTGAAAAAGGGAGGGGATTGAGCCCTGGTATGGGGAGTGAACTTGGCACGACCCAAGTTAAAGGTATCTTTTTTTAAATCTTAATTCCTGGTGCATTTTATCTGCCCCACTTCCTTGCTCCCCATTTATTATTTCCCATGGTTAAAACAGCTGTGCTAAGGAAGTGTATGGCAAGGATGTGATTAATAATAAGATAAACCTCTGTGATTACACTAGAAGGTGCCATACAGAGATGGATTTTGTCTTATAATGAACTGGATGTTTTTACACAAAGGAGTGACTCCAACCAGAATTAAAAAAAAACTTTATATAACTTTGTATTTAAATTATAACTTTTTAATCCTAAAAGCCTGACATTCGACTTGAGAAAGCAGTTCATAACAGTATAAAGTTAAACCTCATATGGATTCCACCCAGAGTATCTTACCCTATTGCCTGCTTCTGTTTGGCCTATGGCAAAACACTCTTGCTGTCTGTGACTTCCGCTATTCAATGAAAACATTAAAGGGAATTAAGCTCAAAATCAGAGCAAAGGTTCTTAAGGGGGCACCACAATGGCAGGTCAGTAGGCAGCTGTTGGTTAAATTGATTGAAGAACAAGAGAAGGCAGGGATTTTCAAAACAGAACAATTAAATGACACCCAGAAGAATGTGTTTGAAAGAAAGACAAAGGAGTCATAAATAAACATTCGTTTATTTTATGTTCTCTTTGTGACTTGTTTTTATTGGCTTGGTGTCACTTACTTAAGTCCCTCAAATTCTCTGAAGCCCTGAGCTCATGTTTTAGTATCATCCCCTGTTGCAGAAGAACAAACAGAACCAACAAAACAGAAGTTAAACATGCTGCTTTCTTTTAAACAAATACTTGAAAACAAGATAAACACAATACTTTTTTATTAAACAAAGTATTTCTACATCTTATGTGAATTATGTGAATTGAAAGTCTTCTAAGAATGAATAAATAATTGAAAAGGATGACGGGGCTAGTTTGAAAATTATGTGATACATAATAATGAGAGTTGTGTAAAACATTAGTGAACATATATTTTTAATGTGTATGGTCTGAGGCAATTGTTTCAATGGGATACAGAGACCAAATATGTTTGCTGTGCAGCTTAAAAATATTATATAGTTCCTGTTTAAATAATAATTGATTGTTTATATTTATGAATATTTGCCCTTTTTGTATGATGATGTTTAATCTCAGAATCAGCTTGTACAATCATTTTCTAAAAAAGTAACTGTACTGTGTATAGAATAATAAAAAGAAAATAGATTACTTATAAATTAAAGTGTTTGAGGTCAATCAAGAAGGTTTTGCCAAAGCCTTTTCCATTCTTGATGCTAAAATATTTTTCATTTCTGCAGCACGCCACATTTCACTTTGGTTGAAATCCAAAAAAAAATTGTGCTATGAGTGGAAACCTCAAGACATCTGTCCTTCCAATCTGCTTATGGTATATGACATTAATCTGAGTTTTCTACAGACATAAATAATAGTGTAGAAGGGAGAATCTGGAATATACTGCAGTTGATTTAAAACAAATATCTGAAAGTATTTAGATTTTATGCTAAGTTTCCATAAGTGACTTATTAGTAGCTTTATTGTTCTTGTTCCTGTATTGTGCAGTTTTTTTGTTATTGTGGTTTGCTGTTCATGTTCTTAATTTCCCAGCACAAAGAAAATAAAGTTGTTTTTTTAAGCATAATGCTTTGTTTTATAACATCTGGGATTGTACTTCTGGGATTGTACTTCTGTGGTTTACCAAGAAACAATTCCAATACTTCACCGCCATGTAAGATTTAATACAGTGAAATGCCCTTGTTTTATTAAAATGTCATGAGAATGTAATAACAGAGTGACCTCTCAGTGAGCACTTGGCTTAGCAGTTTAGAGACTATAAATGATTAATTCTGCAGTTCACTAATAGTTACAATTAGTAATAAAAACTGGCCACAGATTCCTCTTATCATGTGGTTGAATATCAAATATTTTAAACGGAGATTGAAATAAGAAATGAGGGGTAAAAGGAAGACCTTGAAGAAACAGCTTAAGGGACAATTTGCTGCCCTCCACCTTTCCATAACCACCACTCATCTCTCTCTATCTCTAAACATCCTTCAATTTAGATTTTAGAGAGAATCTTTTCAGGGCCTTAGAAAATGTTGTAATAAGGCATATATAATATATATTTTTTCACAGTTTAAAATGTCACAAGGAAGTATATATTTCTACTTAGCACATCACACTCAAGACATGTTGTTCTAAATGGGTCCTGGCCTTTGGCCCTTGCCTGAGAGAATGATATGACAAATAAAATAATTACTTGGATGTTTTCCTGCCATCATTGCTGTGTTGCCAAAGATGACATAAATAGCAGAGGAAATAATTTTTTGCAATATTAAAAATGTAAAAGAAAAAAAAAAGCTAAGGACAGCTAGCCCAGCACTTTAAGAAGCTGCATCTTCCTGTTTTCTGCCAGTATTTATCAGGTTTTAACATCCTGTGAGGAAAACAATATTAAGCTGAATGAGCGTGGCAGGATGTTTTTCGAGAGGGACTGTTCACTGCCTATGGGGAGTTAAATCATTCCATCACAGGGCTTTTTTTGGATCAACTGTGCTGTTCTGTTCAAACATGTGGCATTAGGCACAAGCAAGTAGGAGGAATATTTTAGAGAGCACATGCCAATTTCAGTTTAGCATTACACCTAATTGTGGACTGTCTTTTGCTCTGGGAAATCATATTTCTGCTTTACTAGTAAAAAGAATGCAAGTCCTATTTTACAAAAATTAAAGGGTCACAGAGTTAATCAGTAATGATTTAATATGTTGCGTAACACATTTCTGATGATACAATGTTTTAAAGTAAAAATGTTTTAAATCTCATGCCATCGTTAAGGACAGTTATCTTTCAAGTTGGAAGCACTGCCCAGGGGGGAGGGGTTTCTGCACACTTCCGTGGGAACCCGATCGAAAACGTCACTCTATCAAAGCTGCCATTGGCCCCTGCGCTCATCACTCAAACAGGTCCCTTCCACTTCATGTTTGTATAAAAGGTGATGTCAGGCTTCCTCTTTTGCCACTTCACTGGACCCGAGAACGTGAGCTCTCTGTGTCTTGTGTGTTATTGTGCATTAAGACTCTTTAATAGTGGTTGGTTGGTTTCACGGCTCGTTCAGCATCATATTATTGTATGTTTCTATTTATGTGTCTGTTTAGTTATTGTGATAGCTAACCTGATTTCTGTTCCGTCCGCGTCTGGCTGTGCTTTTGGTTTCAGTTTTGGAATACAAATTGGACATTTAAAAATATATAGTTGTGTCTATATATTACAACTGTGTGATGTGCAGGTTTTTTGTCCACAGGGCTTTTTCCTTCACAGCAGGAGCGCTAGCAGCGGCAGTAAAATCCGAGGCCCAGCTGCCTGGCCTAATGCCTTGGTGTGTCGTAAGAGATCTCACCCGCGTGAGGGGCTCCTCCTCTGTCTTGCACCCATACTACAGCCTGCGTCTGTGGCTGTTGGAGAACTCGCTCTCTCAGCTTGCTGAGAATGAGCTTTGCTATACCTCCCTTGACGGAAACAAGGGCACACACGGTGTGGTTAAGACTATGGGCCTACGCTAGGCACTCCACTTGTTGCGGTTTTCAGTTGTTGTGTGCCCCCGGTGCTAACACTGACCGACACCCCGTCTGCACATTTTCAGGCTCACGCGCGTGTGTGCTCAGTGATGAACTCCTCTCACCCCCACCGCTGTGCCGTTTGCGGCCAATGCACCTTGCCCACCCCGTGTGTTTAGGCACCGACAACGTGTGCAACGTGGCCACGACTTCCGGTTCCGCTACGGCGCAGCTGGGGTCCCGCCCCCAAACCCAAACTCTTCCAACTGAGAGTACGTGTCGGGGTGTCCCTTTGCCAGAGGCTGCTGGGCCTTCTAGTGGCTGCATCTCAGACCCCTCGTTCTCGTCCTCCTCTGATTGACGACGCTGCAGTGGTGGTTCAGGTCTCTCCTTGCCGCGATCGAGCATGCTGAGTCACAGCAAGAATGCAAGTCCTATTTTACAAAAATTAAAGGGTCTTTAACTTCCTGTTGGATCAGGGGTCCACAGCCACGTTATTGTGCAGAGGATGCACAGATTGCTTTATTGCCCCGCGCCTGTGCAAGTAGTTTACGGCCTTGCTCCTATCTGCACTAGTAGAGCTGCCGCCCTTGCTATGGTAAGCAAAGGGCGTAAGAGCTGACCTCTGTAGCCCGGCTTTATATATGCTGATTACAGACAGTTTCCAGTAGAGCATGACTATGGTCCTCTCTCCTGGACAGCTCATGTGTGGCCCTGAAAAATGTTTACTGTCTGGAGTTGTTACTGAGGCCCTTAACATTACGCCCAAGGGCAGCCTCCCTTATCAGCTCACTGCCTCCTCCCTTGCGATGGTTTGGTTATATAGTAACCCCTGCTCCTTGGGCAGTGTTTCCGACTTGCAAATGCAACCTTGGTTATCTGAAAAAGGAAGCACTGCCCAAAGGTTGCAAAGTCACGTGGGAGTCCTAGCTCCTGGCAAAAGAGGACAAACCTGATGTCACCTTTTATACAAACAGGAGATGTAAAGGACCTGTTTGAGTGACGAGCGCAGGGGCCAATGGCAGCGTTGATAGAGTGACATTTTCGATTGGGTTCCTACTGAAGTGCACAGAAACCCCTCCCCCTTGAGCAGTGCTTCCTTTTTCAGATAACCGAGATTGCATTCTCAACCCATCATTACATATTGTATGGGGGCACCCATGCTGCCTTCCTATCTCAGCAGTCCTTGGTTGCAAGGGATGCTGGGATCAGCAGTTTACACATTATCTGGGCAATAATCACCCACATTTTGGGATGAGGGATATTGTAAATAGTCATATGTAGGCAGTTTGTGTATTTACAGTCCTTTATTCCCTGACTTGCAAGTACCTTGGTCTGTTAACCTCTTCAGCTACCATTAAAATGTTGGAATGTCCTCCTAAAGGACCGGCCCAATTTCAAAAGCCCATATCTCTGTAAATATTTGCATCATTGGCATATGGATGGTATCTTTTGAAAGGAAATCACTTGCATTTTCTTTATATATGCTTAGAACATAGCTTGTAACACTTGGAGTAATACAACAGACATAACACATGATGTTATGTCCAATTTAAAAAGTTAAACAAAAACAAAAAAAAGACGCTGAAAAGTAACTCTGTAAACACAAAATAAATGGGAGATAAATAAATGGGAGAGCAAAAGTCAGAAATAACTGAAGAAAAAGAAAGGACAAAGGACTGCAAGTGCAAAACAACAACATCTGGTTATGACACTTTAAAAACCTAAATACAGTTCAGCAAATAGATTTAGAAGCTGTACAGTATATCAAAGTATTGTAAGATAACTGGGGTTTTAATTGATTGTACAAAAGTAGTTTTTTCTGCACATTGTTTCAATATGCAAAATCATGTTTCACATCACCTAAAGAAGGCACCTCTATCTATAGCTCGCTGAATCTCCACATATCACTCAGTGGGCGTCTGGACAACAACTGTACCAATTTGTGTGTTGATAGGACAAACAGAACCCACTGTATGAGGGTGTTGTGGGAGGTGTCTAGGTGCTGCCTAAACACATATCCAAGTGGACAAACAAAACTGTAGCTGAAGTAATACAAATAATCAAATAATACTACTTACAGATCGACCACATAATCCACTCTTTCTAAAAATAGTTCTCCGTGGCTCAGCCGCATTTTACGCATCACCAGGTGCTCTGCCACTGAACCCGCGTGCAATGATGCTGTTCAGTATGGTGACGCATTCTTCTCGTGCAGAAACGCTATTGCCGAAACTGCATATCATTGGCTCCACCTCCGGGGTGGGGGGGGGGGGTAATGGCACAGACAGATGTAAGGGAGAGACCCACTATATACCAAATAGCCCCCCAAAATAACCCCCTCCCCCACCCCCCCTTCAGAATGTAGAGGGGGTGGGAGTATGAAAATGGGCCCGAGAGAGTGTTTGTTTTTTTTCAAGCCTCCTTTTTTTCATTCTCACCTCACTCAGATGCTGAAGTTTCCACTCTCCTCCTATGTCACAAATCTACAATGTGTGCCCTGGACCCTCTCCCTTCTCGCCTCCTCCAAGCGACTGCTCCTGATCTTCTCCCCTTCATCTCCTCCCTCCTCAACCCCTCACTCCTCTCTGTCTGTTTCTCCTCTGCATTTAAACAAGCTGCTCTCATCCCACTGCTCAAGAAACCAACCCTTGACGCCACCGTCAGCTCTCTGATTTTCTGTCCCAACACTCACACCTTGATCCTCTGCAATCCGGCTTCCGCACAGCTCACTCCACTGAGACGGCTCTTCTTGCAGTCACTGACTCCCTCAGCTGTGCTCCGGTGGCCTCCCTCTCCTCAGTCCTCATCCTCCTTGATCTCTCCGCAGCATTTGACACCGTCGATCACTCCATCCTCCTCTCCTGCCTCGCTGACCTTGAAATCTCTGGGACTGCTCTCACCTGGTTCTCCTCCTACCTCAGTGACCGGTCCTACCAAGTGACAAGGCGAGGTTCCTCATCCACCCCCCAACCTCTCCTCACAGGCGTTCCCCAAGGCTCCGTCCTGGGTCCGCTCCTGTTCTCTCTCTACACTCGCTCCCTGGGCCCCCTCATCGCATCCCATGGTTTCTCCTACCACTTCTACGCTGATGATGCCCAGGTCTTTTCCCTCTTCTGACCCTCTCATACCCTTTCGCATCTCTTCCTGCTTGTCTGCTATGTCCGCCTGAATGCACTCACACCACCTCAAGCTCAACCTTTCCAAATCGGATCTCCTGTTTTTCCCCCACTCTTCCTCACCTTCTGCTGATCTCTCCATCTCGATCCCCTTGGAATCCACCACACTCTCTCCTTCTTCTTCCGCTAAAAATCTAGGAGTCACCCTCGATCCTGCACTCTCCTACACCCAGCACATCCCCATGCTGACACGCACCTGCAGATTCTTCCTGAGCAACATACGTCGAATCCATCCCTTCCTCACCGACTACTCGACTCAGCTGCTCGTCCAGTCACTGGTCCTCAACCACCTGGACTACTGCAACTCCTTCCTGGCCGGCCTGCCTGCAACTACTACCCGCCGCTCCAGCTCATCCAGAACTCTGCGGCTCGTCTGGTATTCTCTATGTAAACGCTACTCCACTGCTCTGCTCCCTCCACTGGCTCCTGATACCGGCACACATTCAGTTCAAGACATTGAGCCTCACCTACCGGTGTCTCAACTACACTGCACCAAGCTATCTTCAGTCCCTTGTCTCCCTATACATCCAGACCACTGCGGTCCTCCAGTGCCAGAAGACTAACTATGCCTCCTCTCCACTCTCCTTCCTCCAGAGCCCGCTCCTTCTCATCTCTGGCCCCTAAATGGTAGAACGACATTCCCACTGAAGTCAAAACAGCAGAGTCCTTGACCTCCTTCCGGAGCTTACACAAGACTCATCTTTTCAGACAGTACTTGTAATATTAGTCCTTTTAATCCCCGTAAGATAGCACTTCACAGCATTTTATCATGCTTCTTGCATTACTAATACTTGTATTATTGATTGATTTCCCCCTTGCTCCCTTTCCCGTAGCCAATGACTGTGACCTAACATCTTGACAGCACTTTTACTTTCCAGGATGTATGACCTCACTTACTGTACTGATCTGTGTAAATTGAAAAGTTGTAAAATATTATTATTATTATTATTATTAATGTAAATTTGAATTTGTAATGTTTGATGCCTTGTACTTAACTGTATTCTTGCACTTTGTATTGTGTTTATGTTGTAAGTCGCCCTGGATAAGGGCGTCTGCCAAGAAATAATAATAATAATAATAATAATAATAATAATAATAATAATAATAATAATAATAATAATATTGCAGCAAAATGGAATATGCAATTATTGTACAGCTCTTGTTGTAGGTTAATGAGATGTGATAACAAAGCAGGCATCACACAAAGTTATGAATATAACTTAGGAAACATATTACTCAATCATTTCTGTACAGAATGTCTCAGATGTCTGTTGTCTGGCAGTATTCATTTGAACACTAGACGATGTAAGCAGACTCTCTAAAAACATACAAAATAGGATATGATACAAGAAATAGAAAAGCAGGAAAAGGGGGTGCTCTAAACTACTTGAAGTTCTTTAAAGAAATGTGTCAAAACAGGAACACTAATATCCTGTTTTGTACAAAGAGTGAAATTCAATTTGAATTTGGTATTCCAGAAAGAATCCCTGTCTCCCTCCATGTTCTGGTAAAGGTTTTCACCTGGTGTCACCTTTTTTTCAGTTCATCACAGCTGGAATTCTCCTCCACTAAAACATCAATGTCTTGCTTGCATGAGCGAAGTACAGTGATTCTGAGAAACTGAGACATGTTTCTCCAAATCCCATGGAGACAGGTGTCCAAACTTAGCTCTTAAATCTGTATATAACATACTGTATTGCCAGTACTAAAAGAATTATCTTTGGAGGTGCCTGGAACTTTCCACAAAAGAGACTGTGTTAAGCCAACATAAATACATCCAATGTAGGTGAAACATGGAGATATATTGTTGGCTGTGATGGGGAGAGTGTTGGACAGGAATGCAGGCTGAACATAGGAAGATTTAACGATACAGAAATTGACATCTCACATTGACCAACAGTCTTTCTGTTTAATTAATTTTGGGGAGGGCCGTTATCTTTTTAGACATTTTAATGTTTTAAACATCAGTTCGACTTTGAATTCTCCCAACTATATTTAGAAGCTCTGAGGAAGATGAATTGCAACACTGGGTGAAATATAAAGCAAAGCATAAACATAGCAGCTCCAACTGGCAGTAATGAGGGCCACCTATGTGAGAAATACCTCTCTTTGCAGTGTGACCATCTGTTGTGGTACAAACTGTGTTAGGAAGACCCCCACTGCTCTAAATTTAACCACTGCCAAAGTGCTCAAACAATGTGTCTGGGCTGTTTTTGTAGACTTTTGTTGAGCTGGCCTCTGTGCTCATTTCATTAGGAAAACCAGGGCAGTTTACTTATGTGTCTCTTATATCACCTCAATATAGGTCGATACACTATAATAAATGTATTAACCTTGTAAAAGACTCATCTTAAAGGATTGCAATGACAGTGTATACAGTGAGGGAAAAAAGTATTTGATCCCCTGCTGATTTTGTATGTTTGCCCACTGACAAAGGAATGATCAGTCTATAATTTTAATGGTAGGTGTATTTTAACAGTGAGAGACAGAATAACAACAAAAAAATCCAGAAAAACGCATTTCAAAAAAGTTATAAATTGATTTGCATGTTAATGAGGGAAATAAGTATTTGATCCCATATCAATCAGCAAGATTTCTGGCTCCCAGGTGTCTTTTATACAGGTAACGAGCTGAGATTAGGAGTACTCTCTTAAAGCTCGTTACCTGTATAAAAGACACGTGTCCACAGAAGCAATCAATCAATCAGATTCCAAACTCTCCACCATGGCCAAGACCAAAGAGCTGTCCAAGGATGTCAGGGACAAGATTGTAGACCTACACAAGGCTGGAATGGGCTACAAGACCATCGCCAAGCAGCTTGGTGAGAAGGTGACAACAATTGGTGCGATTATTCGCAAATGGAAGAAAAGATCTCACCTCGTGGAGTTTCAATGATTATGTGAACGGTGAAGAATCAGCCCAGAACTACACAGGAGGATCTTGTTAATGATCTCAAGGCAGCTGGGACCATAGTCACCAAGAAAACAATTGGTAACACACTATGCCGTGAAGGACTGAAATTCTGCAGCGCCCGCAAGGTCCCCCTGCTCAAGAAAGCACATGTACAGGCCCATCTGAAGTTTGCCAATGAACATCTGAGTGATTCAGATGAGACAAAAATCGAGCTTTTTGGCATCAACTCAACTTGCCGTGTTTGGAGGAGGAGGAATGCTGCCTATGACCCCAAGAACACCATGCCCACCGTCAAACATGGAGGTGGAAACATTATGCTTTGGGGGTGTTTTTCTGCTAAGGAGACAGGACAACTGCACCGCATCAAAGGGATGATGGATGGGGCCATGTACCGTCAAATCTTGGGCGAGAGCCTTCTTCCCTCAGCCAGGGCAATGAAAATGGGTCGTGGATGGGTATTCCAGCATGACAATGACCCAAAACACACAGCCAAGGCAACAAAGGAGTGGCTCAAGAAGAAGCACATTAAGGTCCTGGAGTGGCCTAGCCAGTCTCCAGACCTTAATCCCATAGAAAATCTGTGGAGGGAGCTGAAGGTTCGAGTTGCCAAACGTCAGCCTCGAAACCTTAATGACTTGGAGAGGATCTGCAAAGAGGAGTGGGACAAAATCCCTCCTGAGATGTGTGCAAACCTGGTGGCCAACTATAAGAAACGTCTGACCTCTGTGATTGCCAACAAGGGTTTTGCCACCAAGTACTAAGTCGAAGGGGTCAAATACTTATTTCCCTCATTAACATGCAAATCAATTTATAACTTTTTTGAAATGCGTTTTTCTGGATTTTTTTGTTGTTATTCTGTCTCTCACTGTTAAAATACACCTACCATTAAAATTATAGACTGATAATTTCTTTGTCAGTGGGCAAACGTACAAAATCAGCAGGGGATCAAATACTTTTTTCCCTCACTGTATGACAGTTTTGTCAATTTTCCTTTATCTTTCTGCTTCTCAAACTCCCAGTATTTAATTATACAATATATGTAATCTGTTTTTCCTTCTAAAACATCAGGATTTTAATTCATTTTCACGGTCATCATCATGTGATATACCTGTCTGGTAGTGGTTTGGGGTGAACTTGAATGTTTAACAAATACTGTAAACCTTTAGATATTTATATGAATACACTTAGAGGGTGTTATGAAAGGTGTGTGCTGTATGTTGTCTTGGTCACTGGTCTGTCCTGATAAATTATAAATGTAATGTCTGACCATCCTTTTCTACAGGATCATTTATTTCCAAAGATCTCTTAAGTTATACTGCCACCATGGGGTGATTTTCAAAATTGCATGCTACTCTATAACTACACACAACTAAATATGTTCTGGTGCAGAATTCTCCTTCATAAATATGTTCCGGCCTGATACAGTGACCTGCTCAATACTCAACCAGACATGCAAATATTAGACAGAGAAGTGATACCAAATCAAACATATAAAATAAAATGCAATGCATCTTAAAACTTATGAAAGAAAACAGTGATTAAGGCTATTTTAGCTATTAATAGTTTAACCAATGAAACATCTATTTAAGAATGTTACTGTGCATACTGTTTAGCAACAGCTTGTAAAACGTTAATCCTTACAAAAGACAATGGTTCAGGTATCCTGTTAGGTCGCACTTGACAGTATAAAGTAGTGAACAAAATAATTTAAAATTAGGTTTTATTTTATATATTATCTTTAGAGTGCGGTTGCTACATTTAATTGGTTCACAAAGTGAGTCCCTCCCAATTCATTATGATAATGATGATGATTTATTATTATTATTATTATTATTATTATTATTATTATAACCATCATTACCAATATTATTCACAGCAATACTAAAAATAAAGAAAAGAACTTGAAAAGAAGCAAAAACATCATTAGGTTAGGGCTGCAACCCTGGTTATCTGAAAGAGAAAATAGTTCACAAAAGGGAGTAAGGAATATAACCTTATGATAAGGAAATGGATAAGGAAGCCTCATAAGGAAGCTGGCGAGAGACCAGGTGGGTTCCACTTACAGGCATTCAAAGTGGGGAAGTATAGTGTTGCAAAGCCTTAACAGGACAGAGCAGATGCAACCAGAAGTCCTGAAAAGAAGGGAGAGGGAAGAAAATTCATAAACTCCACTGGCCTGTTCAAGTGACGGTGTGCAGACTCTTGTGAGGCAAAGCAATCTACGCCTGCCCTACTAAACCAAGCCCATATGTGTTCCAGCACCTGAGGGTGAAGGAGCCATTAAGATACAGAGGACCTCTCCTGGAAAATATGTCTGCTGCTGTGTTCACCAACCCCAGGAGGTGAGCTGGTCTGAGGAAGATCAATGGAGGCTAATCCCATAACAGCAGCCTGTGAGCCAGATGATGCAGTTGTTACCTATTTTGCAGATTCTATAAGAAATGTTCCTTCTTATGGACACATTTTTAGAGAAAAACATCAATCTCTGACAGGAAATAATAGGAATATGCAAAATATCTAATAGGAAAATGTAATGCACAGGCAGGGCTGGCCCTAGCCTTTTAGGGGCCATAGGCAAGATATGATTGTGGGGCCCCCACCTCGCTGCAAAACATTTTAGTGGTGCCCATCTTTATGGGTGAAAATGTTTCGGTAAAACTAAAAGACACACAAACATTTAAATCGTGCACATCACAGAACATATATTGCACTTTAACATACACTGAAATAGATTTAGTGAAACAAATGTAAATAGTAAACTGTGCACATTTAAATAACAGCAATAACTAATAAACAATTTATTTAAAAAGAAAACACCCACACCATAAATACTCAGTACTGAAAATACTCTATTACACAGTGCACATTAAAACACATTTAAACAAAAATATATAAAAATATATAAAAAATCATTAGCTGACAAATGGCAAGCTACTGTAGTAGTTGAATACTAATCATTATCATCATTTGGATGGCAACTGCAGCAGGCTAGCTATCACAGAGATGTGACCCTCCACCACTAAACCAGTCACATCCCTAACATTTTCAAAAATGTGATTATTACTTCATCTGATTGAGCTGGATTATTGCTTCATACATAATAGTTAATTGCACACAAAGTTATGGCATTTTAACGTCTCACTACTTGGAATATCCAAAACAGTTGTTAATGTTCCGGTGACATTGTTTATATATGAGATTGCTTTGCACTATATGGGTTTTGTTTTCACTCATTGTTTTATTATTCTATTATTATTGGCACATGTGCTTTGTTTATTCACCCATTGGAATTTTTACCGAAATCTCCACCTGTGTCCTGACCCATGTGAGGATTAAATACTGGTTGTTCCAGTATTTAAAGAGGAGACCATGAAGGAAACAGAGGACAGCGTGAGAGAGGCTGAGAGGGTGGAAGATTGGGTGAGCAGGAGGTGGGTGCTGGCCCTAACCACTCACGGTAGTGCCAGTGACAGTGTGGGTGGAAGATGGGCAGTCCCTGACCATTCATTCAGGGGCCTGGGAATGGGTGGGTAAGAGTTGGGTGCCCTAGAGTCGCATGGCCCTGCCCTCTGCGCCTTGATACCCCGAGCCGGAAGAGCAAGAGAGCGAGAGAGCACTGCAGACGGGAAGATAGCAAGAGAACATGTCTAAGCCAAGTGACCAGCCTTTCCACAGCCTCAGGACCTGTTGGACCAGTCTCTCTAAATAACCAATCAATGGATACCTTGAACACAGGGACATCTTGCCTAATTAAGACCCTCAATTGGTTCAATTAAGCAGTTAACGGTCTAGATAGAACAAAAACCTGTAGACCCTGTGGCTCCCCAGGACCAGGTTTAGCCACCCTTGGCCTAGAGGATCGCACACAGAGGGTCCATGGCACTGCCAATGCATGACTGTGATAGTGATATTTAGAATGCAAATAAACAAAGCATCTTTCTTGGATCTTGATATTAATAAAGAATTACTGTGGTCAGTTTTTTAAATGTCATATACACCGATCAGCCATAACCTTATGACCACTGACAGGTGAAGTGAATAACACTGATAATCTCGTTATCATGGCACCTATATTCCACCAGTGGGTGGGATATATTAGGCCGCAAGTGAACATTTTGTCCTCAAAGTTGATGTGTTAGAAGCAGGAAAAATGGGCAAGCGTAAGCATCTGAGTGATTCGCAACTTACAGGACTTAAAGGATCTGCTGCTAACGTCTTGGTGCCAGATACCACAGCACACCTTTGTGGTCTAGTGGAGTCCATGCCTCGAAGGGTCAGGGCTGTTTTGGCGGCAAAAGGGGGACCTACACAATATTAGACAGATGGTCATAATGTTATGGCTGATCGGTGTATATTAAGATAATGTTTACCAGAACTTTACAAGAAGGGCATCTGCTTACCCTGTCACACACCCAAAATAGCTTTAGCCCAGACAAATTTGAGGGTGATGGAAAAAAATAAATATATATAAAGACATTACACTACTGTGGAAAAGAGTGTCACATTTGGCTTAATGTAGGCATTGAATTTATTAATGTTGCTGAATTTATTTGTTGCTAATAGCAAGGGAGTTTCCTAGCTGTATAATTTTCCCTTTTAAAGGTCAGAAGATCAATGTGCAAAGGGACATAGTGTTGTAGTCTGGTTGCATGTTTTAGTATTTTAAGTTATAATTAGATATTGAAACTCGTGCAGAAAGGTGTTTGAGGTGGACTGTAGGTGTGAATTTACACCTTAGTGTTGCACGTTTGTGGCCCACTTCAGAGCCTCAGGCTACCACAAAGTAAAGTGCGAACCACTCTTAACAGAGTTGTGAAATTAACACTTGGTTTGTATTGTAATTAACTTTTTAAAATTTGAAATGTGAATTACTTGACACAGTTACCACAGTAACAAATGAACTAGAACACCATATTTTGTAATGATGCCCATATATTTATAACATACTATATATATTACAAATGTTTATTTTTCTGTAATTTCTGCATACTCATATATAGAATTGGATGTGATTGATACTTATACAGTACAAAAATATATTCTAGAAAATACTGGGCAAAAAGCATGCAGGGGAAGTAACTTCATGTCACTGCACTGCTCGGTCGTCGAGGTCAGTGCCAAAGTCGTCTGCCTACAACAGTTCTTCACTAGACTCTCCTGTCTCTGGAACTATTTTTCTGAAATACATAGTAGGCAGCAATAACAATTTAGTCTGAAATAAACTGTTATTCACAACAGAATAAGTAAGCAGTAACATCACTGAAATTAAGATCATATAAACTACCCCATGTCTGTCTTTCATTGTTAAAAGCACGGTCCAGTTTAAATTAACAGTTTCTCCTTGTTACCAAACTTGATTGGTGTTGAACCCTGGAGATAATTGGATCCAAACACAAATTAATTAACTTATTATTAAGGTATGTGTTCTGGTCACTTCCTGATGTTCAGGGGTGTCAGACTGCAGTCCTGGGGGATCACTGTGTCTGCTGGTTTGTGTTCCAAAAACCACCAGACACTGCAGCCCCCCATCACTAGAGTCTGACACCCCTGTTCTAAACAATGTCTTTTGAGGACTCAAACACACACCATGCCATTCCTTATATATTATTAATGATGTTGTTTGTGAAGAAGTGCAGCAAAATGAATGATACATTCTTAAAAAAATTAAATGTAAGGAAGCCCTATAAAATACAAGGTAGCACCAACAAGATAGAGAATAAGAGGAAAAAGGTTTCACAGTCAGTTTGGAAAGGTTCTCTGGTTGGTTGAGGGGAGGACGCTGGTTTAGTCCAGGCAGGTGTGCCTTGTTAAGTGCTGTGAAGAACTTATGCAAAGTATAATAGAAACACACATGAGGAACTAAACAATTAGTGAAAAGCCAACTGTTTAATAAAACAATACGTGATTGAAAAAAGCAAATCAAGTTAACCAAAACACACAATAACAATTACATCAATTAAGTGAAAAACACACAATAATGAAAAATTAAATGATCTCAACAAGTACCTCCCATGAAATACAGGTACTGTGAGGGGGAGAGACAGAGGTCAAGGGTGACTAGCTGAGGAGGATAGAGCATGGTAGATTTCAGAGGTATGGAAAAAGAGATTATAGAGGATGGTTAGAAGGTGAGGAAGAAAAGGAGGTTACGCTTTAGATTTCATGGCCCAATCTAATATTAAATGGATATTTAATTGATAACCAATTAACATTCAACTACTTGATCATTAAAGTACAATAGAATGTTAATGTAATATCTATCTATACCAAAATCAACAAGAAAAACCATCAAGTCACACAAGGGCTCAGCCATCTAATGTGGAGAAATCTGCAACAATTGTTTCCTATAACTTGTCTTATGGGCATGACATCTCCACTTTAGAGGGCTGAGTCATTTTGTAACTTGCCGTTTTTTTCATGCTGACGTTTTTGTTACAGATAGATATTACATTAACATTCTATTGAAATTGAATTAGCAGATAGTAGTTTAATGTTAATAGATTTTTAGTTTAATATCTAATATTAAATTGGGGCACATAATCTAAAGCGTGACCAACTAGTCTTTCCACTGAAAGCTACAGTGGATGTGGGCAGCTTCTGACAGTTTCTGTCTCACTTTGCAATCCCCAGAAGCAGCCATCCCACCCAAAAATGGAAATATGTGTGTCTGTCGATAGATATAGATTAGATATAGATTAGATAGATTAGATATGTATACCCTTTGATATATATACATTACATTCAAAGTGATAACTGTAATTGACTGAATACTTACTTATTTTAAAAGCTGGATATGTTTTCCATTGCAAATAGTTTTTTCATTTAATGAAAATTATAACAAAATCACCCTAAGATAACACTGTTAGTGAACACCTGTTTCTGCAAGAATGTGTAAGGTTTATATACACTCACCTAAAGGATTATTAGGAACACCTGTTCAATTTCTCATTAATGCAATTATCTAACCAACCAATCACATGGCAGTTGCTTCAATGCATTTAGGGGTGTGGTCCTGGTCAAGACAATCTCCTGAACTCCAAACTGAATGTCTGAATGGGAAAGAAAGGTGATTTTAGCAATTTTGAGCGTGGCATGGTTGTTGGTGCCAGACGGGCCGGTCTGAGTATTTCACAATGTGCTCAGTTACTGGGATTTTCACGCACAACCATTTCTAGGGTTTACAAAGAATGGTGTGAAAAGGGAAAAACATCCAGTATGCGGGCAGTCCTGTGGGCGAAAATGCCTTGTTGATGCTAGAGGTCAGAGGAGAATGGGCCGACTCATTCAAGCTGATAGAAGAGCAACTTTGACTGAAATAACCACTCGTTACAACCGAGGTATGCAGCAAAGCATTTGTGAAGCCACAACACGTACAACCTTGAGGCGGATGGGCTACAACAGCAGAAGACCCCACCGGGTACCACTCATCTCCACTACAAATAGGAAAAAGAGGCTACAATTTGCACAAGCTCACCAAAATTGGACAGTTGAAGACTGGAAAAATGTTGCCTGGTCTGATGAGTCTCGATTTCTGTTGAGACATTCAGATGGTAGAGTCAGAATTTGGCGTAAACAGAATGAGAACATGGATCCATCATGCCTTGTTACCACTGTGCAGGCTGGTGGTGGTGGTGTAATGGTGTGGGGGATGTTTTCTTGGCACACTTTAGGCCCCTTAGTGCCAATTGGGCATCGTTTAAATGCCACGGCCTACCTGAGCATTGTTTCTGACCATGTCCATCCCTTTATGACCACCATGTACCCATCCTCTGATGGCTACTTCCAGCAGGATAATGCACCATGTCACAAAGGTCCAATCATTTCAAATTGGTTTCTTGAACATGACAATGAGTTCACTGTACTAAACTGGCCCCCACAGTCACCAGATCTCAACCCAATAGAGCATCTTTGGGATGTGGTGGAACGGGAGCTTCGTGCCCTGGATGTGCATCCCACAAATCTCCATCAACTGCAAGATGCTATCTTATCAATATGGGCCAACATTTCTAAAGAATGCTTTCAGCACCTTGTTGAATCAATGCCACGTAGAATTAAGGCAGTTCTGAAGGTGAAAGGGGGTCAAACACAGTATTAGTATGGTGTTCCTAATAATCCTTTAGGTGAGTGTATATATATATATACATGACTTTTTGAGATTCAGTAGGAAAATGTATTTTGAATCCATAGATCTATATTATAGTTTTTCTCAATTGATTTGACAGTTTTCTCCAAGCCCCAAGACAACATTGTGGGCCACTACTCCATTCATTGAGATTGCAGTACAGATGGTAATGTTGCCTCCATGTTGAGCAGGGACATTGACCGTGGAACGCTGACAAATCAGTGGTTGATGAAATGGTCAATTACCTCAACTCATTTGAGATCCTTCTTCTGTGCCTTCTTCCTTTCCCTTCTTCTCTTCCTCAACTATTTCTATCTCCTCCCCTCCTCCATCTCTCCTCTCCTCCTCTTTATCTCCCCTATTCTTTTCCTCATCAATCCCATCTTCCTCTCCCCTCTCCTCTTCCTTCCCCACCTACTGTAGTTCCTCTCATTCTTACACCTCATCTTCTAACTCATTCTCCAGGCTCCTCCATTGCATGTTCAGGCTCCAGAGCTTTCAGAGGTGACTTATTTTAAACATATCGCAGTGTTGATTTAACTTATTGCATTTCCTGTTTTGTATGCTTTACTAACCCGGCTGACATCAAGTTGATAGCAATTGAGCACATGCCATGTGAATCTGACAAGATTTTGTAATTTCAATCAAAAAGTTACTGTTAGTTTTGATTACTATTTTAATGATTTAGGTGGCTGTGTTAACTGTTTTTAAAATGTGGACCTTAGTTTGGAGAGTTTTGTGTGTAGTGTTTGGAGAAAATGGTATATGTACTTTGTAATTTGTGTGAAATCAATGAAAATGTACAATTAGTTTTGTAAAATGGTCAAGGGTTGAGATGTGTTAATTGATCAAGGGTTGAGCTGTGTTAATTGTTTTGAGAGCATGGATCTTTGTTTGGAGAAATTAGTCATATCAATTGAGAAAAACTAATATTTGCAGAGGATTTGATATAAACTTTAATGTGTGACATGGACACATTTGTTCAAAGATCATGGTAAGATATCACATTTTTATTTGGGGGAAAATTTGAAAAACATGACTTCCGAGCCCAGATTTTGGCAATACTTTTTTATCGTACAAACTGATGCCTTGACTGTGGAGCTAAAGTCACTGCTGCTTCAGGAGACCCAGACCATCAACAACATGTTACTTTTCTTAGCAGCAAATTACTTTTAGAGAGACTAAGTACACAGCTCAGAAAAATTAAGGGAACACTTAAATCACACATTGAATCTCAATGAACAAAATATATTAAAGATCAAAATCTTTACTGTACATTGTGTAATTGGTTGAGAACAAAATGACGTAACGGTCAATGGAAACCAAAATCACCAACTGATTGAGGGCTGGATTTACACTCACACCGAAAATCAAAGTAAACAATTTAAATCACAGGCTGTTCCAACTTGCGTGAATTTCATCACAGCAACTCATAATGTGACTCAGTAGTGTGTATGCCCCCCATGTGCCTGTATGCACTCCTGACAATGTCTGGGCATGCTCCTGATGAGATGGTGGATGGTGTCCTGGGGGATTTCCTCCCAGACCTGGATCAGGGAATTAGTGAGCTCCTGGACAGTCTGTGGCGCTACTTGGTGGCATCAGATGCACTGATAAATAATGTCCCAAAGGTTCTCAATTGGATTTGGGTCTGGGGTACGTGAGAGGGCCAGTCAATGGCATCAATGCCGTTGTCATCCAGGAACTGCCTACACACTCTGGCCACATGAGGCCGGGCATTGTCCTGCACCAGGAGGAACCCAGGGCCCACTGCACCAGCGTAAGGTCTGATGATGGGTCTGAGGATTTCATCCCGGTACCTAACAGCAGTCAGGGTACTGTTGGCTAGCACGTGGAGGTCTATGCGACCCTCCAAGGATATGCCTCCCAGGACAATCACTGACCCACTGCCAAACTGGTCATGCTGGATGATGTTGCAGGCAGCATAACGTTCACCACGGCGTCTCCAGACTCTTTCACATCTGTCACATGTGCTCAATGTGAACCTGCTCTCATCTGTGAAGAGAACGGGGCGCCAATGGCGGACCTGCCAATTTTGGTGTTCTCTGGCGAATGCCAATCGAGCTGCACGGTGCTGGGCTTTGAGCACAGGTCCCACTAGAGGACGTCGGGCCCTCATGCCACACTCATGGAGTCTGCTGTTGCCTCTCCTGTGCACCTGTTGTCACTTTCATTTGCACCAAAACAGGTGACTGATTCACAATTGCTTAGGCTTCCTAACTGGACAGATTGATATCCCTGAAGTTTAATTGATTTGGTGTTATACTGTGATGATTACGTGTTCCCTTATTTTTTTTTAGCAGTGTACTACGAAAGAGAGACAAAATATTTAAATGTGGAAAGGAATGCTTTTCCAAGTGGGCTGTGGACTCTTAAATACTACTTGTGGGGTAGGGAGTTTGTTTAAGAGATTACAAATGATGATATATAGCCATGCAACCATTTGACTTTCAGGTCCATTACAGGGCTGGTTCCTAGAATAAAGTGGCTGCTGTGGGTTCCTACAAAACTGTAGTGGCACCTTTCAAAATGCTCTTAATGCAATAATGGGAGATAAATGCTTGTCTCGTGGGAGTGTTGGCTAGTCTGGATATTGGTGTTTTGAGTTTTGAGCCAAGAACTGGCAGAAATTTGTTTGTTACAGATATGCTGTGCAGAGGGTGCAGTGGCTGGGAGTGCTGGACAAATGGGAGAAGAGGGAAGCAGGGAACAATCGGACATGGTGCAGAGGAATGTTTGAGGCAGAGTTAGGGGAAGTGTGGGGAGAAGATCTAACAAGAATATTGTCATATGGAGTCTTTACTTTTACTGTACCTGAAAATATCATTTTTTTAAACTGCAGACTACTATATTTGTACTATACTAAGAAGCTTGTTGCATCCCCCTGCATTTTCTTATGAAAAGTTTTTATTCTTATTTTATTTTATTGGAACCATAATTACATAAATAAGTAATACTATATAGTTTAATATATTTGTTTAATTGGCAGCAGTTAATGTGATGAATGTGAATTGAATTATGTTTTGTGAATCAAACATATGAGACCTGTCTTGGAGACTAAGCAGGGTGGAAATAGTGTGTTAACCACATACACGATTTCTGTTAAAGGCACCCACATAGCACTGCTTCTGTCATTTACTTATGTTGTACCACAGAAGTAGAAGACTGAAGCTACCATTTCCTACTCAAGCCAGTTCTGTCTTTCTTTCCTTACTGTTAGCAAAAGTTGGTATCCACGTGTCTCTCTCGGTGGTACTTGGGTTTTCCCACTTGGTCCTATGGCGGAAAATGGAAGGTTCCACACCTGGCCATCAAAGATGCATATAGAATATGAAAGGGAAACATTGACTGCAAAACAGACACCTGAGCTGAGCTAAATTTTGCAAGGTCATGCTGTACTGAAGGCATGGTAGTACGAGGACATTTGAGCTGATATACATTATAGAAGTATGTCCGAATCCTAAATGATTTGATTTTGACACTGTTCAGTAAGCAGGTTATAATCTAGTTCTACAGCATACTGTTAAGCCCTACTCTTGCTGTAGATACAGTGGGATAGTTGGTAATACTTGAAGCATTTTGAACTTGTATGGGCTGATTTGTAAATGAAGCTGAATTACATACTGAGATGTTGAGTAAGATATGGATCAGTGCTCTAATTGGTACACCAGGAATATTCCAATATTGCAGTCTGCCAATAAAACAATGTAGCATATAAATAATGTCACATTCTAAAATCCCAGTCGATAACAGCACAGTGAATGATCTGCAACAGGCCCTATAATCATGGGACAATTTGAGACTGGAAAAAACATTGAATTTGAAATAAATACATACGTAATATTAGGAACAGAGAGAGAAGTGGAGAACATGACATTATCCTTATGCGCCCAAATTCAGTTAGTGTTCTGTTCAACTTGTAAACACTTGTGGTTCCCGGTTTTGTTCAATTATATTCTCTGCAAATAAAGCTAGGTAAGCAGTGCTTGGCCAGAAGCTATTAAAATTATGAGAGAATGTAGCCTACGTAATATCAATATAATTTGTATTATATTATTCTTACTATTTTTCTACTGCCAATGTTTGTCTATGGAGATTGCATGGCTGTGTGCTTGATCTTATACACCTGTCAGCAATGGGTGTGGCTGAAATAACTGAATCCACTAGAAGGGGTGTCCACATACTTTTGACCATGTAGTGTATGTTTGGCCAACTAAATGGGAACCATGTGCCAGTTTTGTTCATTGCTGTGCGCATGTCCTAAATTTAGTGTTGTCACAAGCATGCAGCACTATCAAAGACTGAAGGTGACCTTCTTTAAATTACCTAGCCCAGATTTTTTTCTATTCTGCAAAACCCACTGTTGATCCCAGTAAAGAATTTAAGTCTTTGAAGCACAGAGAATAAATATATTTATTTAACATGCCCGGCCTGGAAGGCTCAAACATGGAAGCTCTCCACCTCATCGGAGTCTCTTTGAACAACAAAATGTAACAGCCTTTAGAAAGCATGTTATGTGGTTCTGTGGGCAGGGTCCAGTCACATGCTCCCATGAAGTGTAGCTTTGGAATGTTTGTAGTTGCCTTCCTTGGGGGAGGTGTGGGATGCGGAAACCCGATGGCTTTCTTTTATGTACTACGAGAAGTCCAGTCCCATGGTCATCAGTTAAAGGTCCAGCCTGTCTGGAGAAACAACAAGTCTACGAACAGATACTAAGCGAACTGGCGACTGTGGGCTATTTATCTGTTGGGTGATCCTCTTATCATAATAAACAGATGTCAAAGTGGAGAGAAGAATGTCTAGAGCAGTGATTCTCAAACTTTTTCAGTGTGGGACCCCCATTGTGTAGGGTGCATCCCTTTGTGGCCCCCAAAGAAAATTCATGACACAATACAATCTCAAACTTACAATTTTAATAAAACCAAAAACATATTAAATTATGCAATGCTGGAACATCAATTCTTTTGGTTGGTAGCATTATTTCCCTGATGTTTGATTACACAGAATTTATGATAAATTCTATATTTCATAAAATGGAACAAATTGTGATAAAACTGTTTTGACAGTTAGAAATATTATTGTGCTGATACTTTCAGAATTTTTTGTTTTGGAAAAGTGCAACAAAAGTGAATAATATTATTGAACATCAATTTTCTATTTCCATAGTAGATGAATATTGAACAATGAATTTACTTATATTTAATCAGAATTTGCATTAAACCCATTACATTTTGATATGGTAATAAAATAAGCTTTTTTAAGCACTGTATAAAAATGTCAGTGGCTCAGTGGATTTGTTCGGAACGTGGACCGTGTATCTGAAGTAGTTTTTTTTTGTGCCATGAAACAAATAAAAAATCTCTACTCAAAAATAAATAGCTTTAAAATATAATTTAAAAGAAATCTTGCAATGCAGGAACATCAATGTAATAACAACTACTGTACAAAAGCGCACAGCCTGTCTTAGTGGGAAGGGTGAGACTGTCTTTCTTTGCAGAGCTTATCAATTCTGGGTGTTATTGGTGACAGGCAAACTCTCAAGTCATCTTCCACATTAAACCATGCACTGTATTTTGTCTTTATTGCCATCATGACTGAGAAATGTCTCACAAAGATATGTGGTTGGGAAAGGCAACAATATTCTCATGGCCTGAAAAGCAACCTCCATGTACTCCTTTTCAACCATGGGCCAAAATTCTGCTGGGGTCTGCTGATTAAATCTCATCCTGAGAGTACGATCACTGGATAATTCCAAAAGTTCATCCTCAGCCTTTCTGCTGAGGCCACTGGCCATCACATCACAAGAAAAGGGATCTCGAATCCAGTTATATTTCCCCATGTCAATGTCTATGAAGTAGTGACTGAAATGTTCATTGAGTGAGGTGAGGTGAGTGGTAATGGTGTTGAGCATGAAGTCCACTCCCATAATGTTTGTGTCCAAAAAATCAGATTTGGAAACATGTCAGTGATGCCTGTTTGTAGTTTACGTATCCAGAGATACATTTTTCTCCTGAATGCATTTATTTTGTCACTTGCCTCCAATATTGTGGAATAAGATCCCTGAATAGACAGATTAAGTCCATTGAAACTACTAAAAATGTCTGCAAAGTAGGCCAGATTTGCCATCTGTTGTTGGTCGGAAAAGAACAGTGCCAGGTCAGGTTTATGTGCTTTCAAAAAGGCATGGAGCTCATGTCTCAATTTGAGCACTTGCTCCAAAACTTTCCTGTGTGACAGCCACCACACCTCCAAATGGAAAAGTAGCCGATCATGAGCTGCCCCCACGCCGTGCATAGTTTTGTGAAGAGACGTGACTTCAGTGGTCTTGACTTAATGAAGTTCACAGTTGCTACTACTGCTTATCGTGCAGGTCGGGTGCCATTGATATTGATGCAAGTGCTTGATGATGAAGCATACAGTGAGTGGCTACGATCTTTGGATTTACGTCTTGAATTCGTGTGACAGATCCACTCTTGTGCCCGGTCACTGCTGTCGCACCATCATTGCAAACAGACACACACTTTTCCCAGCTCAGATGTTCTTCTATCATGAAAGTGTCCAACATTTTGAAAATGTACTCACCCGTAGCTTGCCCCTCGAGTTCTTTGGAAAATAAAATATCTTCCAAAATTTTACTATCCCATGACTATCGAATGTACACTAACAATTGCGCTGCACTACTAACGTCAATGTATTCATCAAGCTGAAGCGCAAACTGCTCACATGATTGCAATCTTTCAGTCAGTTGACATTTCACATCAAAAGACAGGTCCTTGATTCGTCTTCCTACTGTATCGTTGGACAGTGGTATGGATTTAATCTTGTTTGCGGCCTCCTCCCCGACCATCACTCTGCACATATCCACTGCTGCTGGAAGTATTAATTCCTCCGCAATCGTGTGTGTCTTTTTACATTAGGCTATTCGCAGGGCTGCAAGATAAGATGCTTGCTGCGCTTTCTCGGGAATTGTTGTGATTGTAAGTCGAACTTTTCGCTTTACATATTCTTCTTTCTTTCTCTGGAAAAAATCCTCACTTTTATTTGCATGCTCCAGATGAATTGTTACAAGATGTCAGTTAAGGTTATATGGTTTCAGTACTTCAACAGATAAAATCTTCAAGCACAACGTGCACTGTGGTCTGCCGTCACTATATTCCATGATGCCATATTTTATGTACGAGTCATCACATTTTTGTAATTTCATTTTTTTCACACTAGGCTCTTTTGTATTAACTTTCTCAGCTAAGAGACTATGTCCATTTTAAATAGTCAGGTTTTATCATAATTCAAAGGTTGACAATTCAAGCTTACATACAGTTAATTAAAATAAATAAATAAATAATGTTCTAGAATTTCTATGCGGCCCCCCTGGCGCCATCTGGCGGCCCCCCAGGGGGGCGTGGCTCCCAGTTTGAGAACCACTGGTCTAGAGTGTATGCCCTGAACAACTTCCTTGGTGACTGTTGCTAGCTCGATAAATCTGATTTCCTCAGTTTGCATGCTATTATTAATATAAAATATTATATAGTTAATATAAAACACTTATACTAGTTCCTCACCCACCAAGACTCTGCATGATATTGTTAAGAGACGTTTGAGCCGCCCTCACAGGGTGGAATTACATGTCCCGTTTGGTGAACACAGCTCACCGAGACATGGATCTCCCCGAACAACTCTACCACCCCTGCTGCCTTATCCTCTCTGTTCGTTCTGTCCCACTCCCCTCGTCTTACCGGGCGGGGAGGAGGAACTGGGCTCCTGCTCTCCCCTTCTCTCCTCTTCTCTGTCCCCCTTTCTCTCTCCCTCGCTGTCCTCACCTACTATCCTCCTCGGAGACTTCAACATCCACCTCTCCAACCCTTCCCACTGTGCCGGACTTCTTCCTCTCCTTCACTCCTTTAACTTCTCTCTCTCCCCGTCTCCCCTGACTCTAGACCTCATCTTCTCTAGAGGCTGCTCCCCTTCAACACTCTCCGTGACACCCATGGACATCTTGGACCACCACTTCATCTCCTTCTCCCTTTCCCTCCCCTCCCTCCCCACTCCACCCACTCCCTCTGTCACCTTCTGCCATAATCTCCGCTCTGTCTCGCCCTCCACCCTTGCCTCCATTACCCTCACTCTCTTACCTTCCACTGACTGTTTTTCCCATCTATCTGTCAACTGTGATACCTCCTGTTTGTTCTCCTCCCTCACCTCCTCCCTTGACTCTCTCTGTCCTCTCACGTCTCATCCTGCCCGTCCCTCCCCTCCTCAGCCTTGGCTCTCTGCTGTTCTCTGCTCAACCCGAACTAGTCTGCATGCCGCCGAACAGAAGTGGAAAAGGACCAAACTACCAGCTGCCCTAGAAGTCTACTCCCTTCTCGCCTCCTCCAAGCGACCGCTCCTGATCTTCTTCCCTTCATCTCCTCCCTCCTCAACTCCTCACTCCTCTCTGTCTGTTTGTCCTCTGCATTTAAACAAGCTGCTGTCATCCCACTGCTCAAGAAACCAACCCTTGACGCCACCTCTCATCAGAACTACCGCCCTGTCTACCTACTCCCCTTCCTCTCAAAGACTCTTGAGCGGGCAGTCCACCGTCAGCTCTCTGACTTTCTGTCCCAACACTCACTCCTTGATCCTCTGCAATCCGGCTTCCGCACAGCTCACTCCAGACGGCTCTCCTGGCTGTCACTGACTCCCTCAGCTGTGCTTGGGCGGCCTCCCTCTCCTCAGTCCTCATACTCCATGATCTCTCCGCAGCTTTTGACACCGTCGATCACTCCATCCTCCTCTCCTGCCTCGCTGACCTTGGAATCTCTGGGACTGCTCTCACCTGGTTCTCCTCATACCTCAGTGACCGGTCCTACCAAGTGACAAGGCGAGGTTCCTCATCCACCCCCCAACCTCTCCTCACAGGCGTTCCCCAAGGCTCCGTCCTGGGTCCGCTCCTATTCTCTCTCTACACTCGCTCCCTGGGCCCCCTCATCGCATCCCATGGTTTCTCCTACCACTTCTACACTGATGATGCCCAGATCTTCCTGTCTTTTCCCTCTTCTGACCCTCTCATCCCCTCTCGCATCTCTTCCTGTTTGTCTGCTATCTCCGCCTGGATGCACTCACACCACCTCAAGCTCAACCTTTCCAAATCGGATCTCCTGTTTTTCCCCCACTCTTCCTCACTTTCTGCTGATCCCATCTTGATCCCCTAGGAATCCACTACACTCTCTCCTTCTTCTTCCGCTAAAAATCTAGGAGTCACCCTCGATCCTGCACTCTCCTACACCCAGCACATCCCCATGCTGACACGCACCTGCAGATTCTCCCTGAGCAATATACGCCGAATCCATCCCTTCCTCACCGACTACTCAACTCAGCTGCTCGTCCAGTCACTGGTCCTCTCCCGCCTGGACTACTGCAACTCCCTCCTGGCCGGCCTGCCTGCAACTACTACCCGCCACTCCAGCTCATCCGGAACTCTGCGGCTCGTCTGGTATTCTCTCGGCCCCGATTCGCACACGCTACTCCACTGCTCCGCTCCCTCCACTGGCTCCCGATACCGGCACGCATTCAGTTCAAGACATTGAGCCTCACCTACCGCTGTCTCGACCACAATGCACCAAGTTACCTTCAGACACTCGTCTCTCCATACATTCCCTCCAGACCACTGCGCTCTTCCAGTGCCAGAAGACTAACTCTACCTCCTCTCTGCTCCTCTTCCTCCAGAGCTCCTTCTCATCCCTGGCCCCTAAACGGTGGAATGACCTTCCCACCGCAGTCAAAACAGCAGAGTCCTTGACCTCATTCCGGTGCTTACTCAAGACACATCTCTTCAGACAGTACTTATAATATTAGTCCTTTTAATCCCCGTTAGATAGCACTTCACAGATTGTTATTATGCTTCTGGTGTTTTTGATTGTTTCCTCCTTGCTCCGTTTCCCGTAGCCCTTGACTATGACTCTACATCTTGACAGCACTTAGCTTTTACCGTCCAGGAAGTAGGACCTCACTTACTGTACTTGCCTGTGTAAATTGTAAATTGGAAGTATATTTTGAATTGCTATGTTTTATGTAAATTGAATTTGTAATGATTGATGCCTTTAATGAACTATATTTTTGCACTTTGTTTTGCACTTATGTTATAAGTCGCCCTGGATAAGGGCATCTGCCAAGAAATAAAAATAATAATAATAATAAAGTAAAGAACAGATTCAGAGATTTGCGTTCTAAGCCCCACCCACATTAATCTTTGCAGAATCGCCACAGCCCAGTGCAGCCCTTAAAAGTTGCTGCAGGAGGCGAGCTGTGGCTGTAAGAGAAGAGATGTTGCAGAGATCAAGAGGGACGTGTAAAGCAGAATGAAAACTACTACTGCCACATTGTAAGCAGAGGTGAACGTAAACTTATCATCACACAATGAAGCCGTGAACAGCATTGTCAACACCATAGATTGATGCTTTGGCATTGTCAATGCTTTATTAAACAATTACATCAGTTATTTTAACAAACATGATGCATAATATAGCTGTAACTTAAATGATTGGCAGTTCATTTTTTTAAATAAAAACTGTAAATTAATATATAAATAATAAAAAAATCATGTCACTTACATAATTACATAGGTTACAGAAGGGTTTGTGAAAGGCATTTTTCGATGAGCAGCAGGTGCATCAAGCTGTGGGATACGCAAAGGCGACCATTATGCTTGGGTATCTGCTGTGGCCCACCGAGGCCTCATAAGATTGTGTGTTAGGAGGGTGGGGGCTGTGGCTTAGCTTGTCTAGTTGCAAATGTTACCACTTGCCAGTGATATATATATATATATATATATATTTACAACTTTTTGTTTTTAATCTCAATTTCCAGGTTTATCAATACCAATTTTAGACCATCTTTAAAACCTGGTTCTCTCCCTGTTTGCAACCCTTACCTGTGGGATGACAACAGAAAAGGCTAATATCAAGGTGTTACTTTAGTTCACACAAACTGGGTCTTAGGGGCCCTTCTCACCTATGGTTTGATGCAGAGTGAAGTGCAGTTCGGTTCATTTGGAGCTATATGTGAAACATCTGATAGTGACGAATCGTACCAGGATGTGGATTATAGCAAACGGACTGTGGTTTGAAAGTGAACTCGATACGTTTGCAACATTGCTCTGCCACATTGTTTTGCAACATGAAAGCAAAGGCATTCTGGTTCATTAGAGATGAACCACTCCAAAAAAGAACCAAAATGTAAAATTCAAATAAAGCCTTGTTGTTTCATTGAAGCACTACAAACTACTGTAAAAAAAATAATGTCATAATCACCTGATTGATTGGCTGTGGTTGACATACAGGTTTATGGTAAAAGGTACGCCTCTACAGTAGCTGCCATAGTTTGAACCTTCTTTATATATTGCTGACGAATCTCCTCCAAAAATAATGTTTTCCATTGAACTATGCAATAATCTTTCTTTATTTTCCATTTCTTCTGTGGATGTACAATGCAAGCACCAAATTAATGAAGGGAAGAGCAAGACCACAGCATTTTAACACTCTAATAAATTGCAAGACAACTGAGTGTGTTTGGAAAAGTGCATTGTCAAACCAATAGAATTCTGGAGGCTGTAAGTGGACAACACCACCTGAATTCACTTTGAAATGTCCTGGTCTGAAACAAATCAAACCTAAACTGAAAGAAAATAGTCTGTTTGCAAAGTGAGCCACACTATTTCAAAGTGATCTAGGTGTGAAAGTGCCCTTAGATAAACAGGTGAACGGAGATTCAGTGTAACTAAATATGACCAATATATTAAAATGAAACAATCAGTCTCACCTGCATCACCTGTAAAATTTGGATAAAATTATTAGACAGAAAATAGAGGAGCATCTTAATGAAAACCATATTCTTAGAGACAGTCAACATGGGTTTAGATGAGGCAGATCATGTCTTACTAATTTATTCGAATTTTTGAACATGCAACTGCAGCTGTAGATCATGTGAAAGCATATGATATGATATACTTAGATTTTCAAAAAGCTTTTGATAAGGTTCCACATCAAAGACTGATCCTCAAATTGGAAGCTTTAGGCATCAGGGTAATGTAAGTAGATGGATTATGAACTGGTTGATGTATAGGAAATAGAGGGTGTCAATTAGAGGAGTTGCTTCTAACTGGATTGAGGTTGTTAGTGGAGTTCCACAGGGATCAGTACTAGGGCCTTTGCTTTTTCTAATCTATATTAATGATCTGGACTCTGGGATAGTTAGCAAACTTGTTAAATTTGCAGATGATACTAAAATAGGTGGCTCAGCAGATACAATCTCGGCAGCACAGGTAATTCAAAGGGACTTGGATAATATTCAGTTCTGAGCCTGGCAGATGAAATTCAATGTGGACAAGTGCAAGGTAATACATGCAGGTAACAAAAATGTCCACTATAATTATACCATGGGAGGAATAGAACTAGATGTAACGCATGAGAAAGACCTAGGAGTCTACGTGGACTCCACACTTTCTCCATCCAAACAATGTGGGGAAGCAATAAAAAAGGCAAACAGAATGCTAGGGTATATTGTCAAAAGTGTAGAATTTAAAACAAGGGCAGTAATGTTAAGACTGTACAATGCACTAGTTAGACCTCATCTGGAATACAGTGTACAGTTCTGGGCTCCACACTTCAAGAAGGATATCACTGCTCTAGAGGCAGTTCAGAGGAGAGCAACCAGACTTATTCCAGGTCTGAAGGGAAAGTCCTACTCGGAGAGACTGAGAGAACTGAACCTTTTCATCCTGGAATAGAGGAGACTAAGTGGGGACTTGATCCAAGTCTCCAAAATCATGAAAGGCATCGACCACATCAAACCAGAGCAGCTTTTCCAGATCAGCAGGGACACACACACCCGGGGACACATATGGAAATTGGGCTTCAAGGCATTCAAAACTGAAAACAGCAGACACTTCTTTACACAGAGAGTTGTCACAATCTGGAACAAACTCCCCAGCCATGAGGTAGAAGCTGACAGTTTGGGAACATTTAAAAATAGACTGGATAGGATCCTTGGATCACTCAGTTATTAATGGACACCAAACGAGCATGATGGGTCGAATGGCCTCCTCTCGTTTGTAAACTTTCTTATGTTAAAATGATGCAAAGAATAAATAAAAATGCTTGCTTATTTTATTATTATGCTTATTTCTGAATGCAAGGAGCTCTAAAATGGAACTCTCCTGGATGTTTTTGAAGAAAAATATATTGTATCTTCCAAGTTGAATAAGTTGGTAAAATTATAAAATAACATACACATATGGTACAGAAAGAGCTAATATGACATTAGGAAAAAGACATGCCAACATAATCCTGTGAATTTTATTTAACTGCTCTATGGCTTCACATCATCAATATAGACACACTGCTGTTACATTCTCTGCAGTTTTCAATCTGAGTAACACTGAATTAAAAACATAACCATAAAAAGCTGAAATAAGTATTGACTGACTACTCATCTCTGCTTATGACACACTATTGTGTTTACACAGTCGACAAGCTTCATTTTTAAATCTCTCAACATTCTCCCTCTCTCTGTTTCATCATGAAAGTTTTATTTTTTATTTATGTTTATGAAGTCAGGCATCTTTGTTTATTATTCTCTCGGTTTTTGAGCTCTGGCATCTTCTATTGCCAGAAAGAAGGGGAAATCCCTAGAAAGATTATTGAACTCCACTGCCCAGGCTGCAGTTGTGTGGGTGGATTCAGAACTCACATTCACCTGAGTCATGTTAAAACCTGACGTTTACAATAAGAAGAGATGATGAACAAACAATCATCCTTTCTGCTGAACATTCACACCACAGTTGACTTTGTAAGCACAAAGAGCAGAGAGACAATACTTTAGTGGTTGCAAAGAAAAACTGTCTGAAATACAATGCTGATTGGCAGCTATGAAAGATCATGTGACTTACTGGCCTGAAAAAAGGAGAAGAGGGAGCATATCTGATTGCTCCTTTGCAGGGACTCTGAAAATGGTTCTTGCTTGGCAACCATTCTGTTGAACATGAAAAGGCATGTCAGATCTGTGCCGGCTCACAACCCAACAGAAAAAGTACACAAACAAGGCAGGACAGAAAGAAGAGCATAATTATACAAACTGAACAGAAAGTGGCAAATCAAGGACTTGGAATGCAATAAAAAGAAGTAGAGCATGATGAAACAGAAGTAATATTGTTTAGCAGAAGGGAGAGGATGAGGAGAGAGCAATAGAGGTCTAGGTCAAAGGGCAAAATAAAGTAATGATTGAGAAGGATTAGATAGAACAAGACGGGAGGTTATGGGACAGGACAAATCAGGATATATGGTTAAGGAAGAAAAACAAGCTTCCTTAAATGTTCAACAATTTTCTTGCTTGTATTGTTAAATTACTGACTTTGAGCCTCCTTACCATGATTGATCCTGAATGCACTTGACTCGATCTTACATGGATATATCAGTCTACATTTTATGACTGAATGTTTCAGGTTTTATTTTCAGTTTAAGAATATCGAGGTGCACACAGTGTGCAGATAGTAATACATACATGAGCTATATGTTTGAGATTAGTTATATAAATAATACATATACATAAAATACATCCTCACTGAAACTTTACAACATAAAGGTAACAGACAGGTGTTCTAAAGTAGAATTTTTAAAAATTGTTTGCCATGACACACCTTCTGAGATCAGATTGATCAAGGAGATAAGCATATGCAGAAATTAAGAAACATGCAGATAACCACAGTCTATTTCTGTAATAGGCACCCACAAAGAATTGCCTATACATCTAAATATTTGACCACGGAACTAGTTGTCACTTCCTGCCAAGATGCTCTGTCTTGTGTGTTGCATGTGTTCTACTACCCTCTCAGGAATGTATGCTATGGGTTTTTACCATGAGTCATGGCTTCATTTCACCCAGTGATTGGGCAGTATGTGTGGGTGCAATGGAAAATCGAAGATACCACATGTCAGCTTGTCCCCATAAATAATGGCCATAGTCCAGCTGCATTCTCAAAGCATCTCGCACTTTTGAGAACATCAACCTGACCTCATCATCACGGACGTTTGGAAGATGAAATCCATAAGTCTGGCCATCATTGTTCTCATTGCTGTCCTGTGCTCCCTGGCACTCTGCGAAAGTAAGTTTTTAAATTGTTTTGTATGTTTTTGCGTTTTAAATATGTATTGGTAAAACTGAAAGAAACCAGTTGACAATAGATGTTTTAATTTCCCAGCAAGAAACAAGTCAAACCATGTTAGTAACTGTTTTTTTAAATTATTATTAATTTTCACCTCAAGTGTGCAGGACTGAAGTCACATATCAGCAGATGTGGCTAATGTTGTGTGTAGAAAAAAATGAGTTTTGTACCTTAAGTTGTTGTTTTCTTGAATCTGCTTTAAACTATTAAGAACATAAAATCTGCAGTAGTGTATATGCCTGTGTTGTTACATATGTAAACTGAGTACAAGCATAATCATTTTTTGGAATTGAAACAGTTCATCAACCAGAACTTAGATCCCCGAACAGCAAGTTTAGTTTCAAATCAATTAATCTTCCTGTCCTGAAGATGCAGTTTTTACACGTAAATAATACACTCTCTTTTGCTGAAATGTTTAGTTTCTTTCATATTACAATCACACTGAGCATCTACTTCATAGTTTGGAGTCAAAGGACACCATATTATCTCTGGAATTTGGAGTAATGGTCTTTGAAAGTAATAGCTGCAATAAACTAATCATAACATTTTGACTGTAGACAGCCATGGACCATCTGAATGCTGCTTTCATTATTACCCGAAAAGGATTCCCATTGCTGCACTTTCCACATATCAGAAGACAGACTCAAGCTGTGCAAACGCTGGTGTGATGTAAGTATTCTAGAAACAATTATGTTTAAAGAGATTTTACAACAGACTTTATTGCTTTCAGTAGTACCACTATTTATACTGCATATACATATATCACCACCATCACCATCAGATATCGATTCACTGCTGGAATTTTCTCTTGAAAAATAACTGTAAAAAAAAACACTATCTTATGATCTTATTTTTTCTTTCCAACAATATTTTCCATTTACAGATTTGTTACCAGAAATAATGCAAAATTATGCAGTGATCCTGCTGAAGCCTGGGTCCAGAAGCACATGAAAACACTTGATGGTCTTCTATCAAAGGTTCCTGCTGAAAGCAAATCTTAAGAGGGATCCAGTACTTCTCAATTGGATTTAAACCCATCGCTAATATTGCTACAGAGATATTTAGACAATCCGACACTTGTAGTTTCTTCCTCATTCTTACTCTGCAAATACAAAGCTAATACAGCATAAGCATGCATACATAAAATAAATAAGTAAATAAATCCCTTTGAATAATTAAAACCTTCTATCAAATATATATATGTTTAAATGAACAGCCACACAACTTTCATGACATGTTACTTTTTAATTATATCAGTGTTCATTTGAAGTCTTATAAGCTGAGAGATATTTTAGGGTTCCATCTGTTCCACACTGAACATCTGAGTTAATTAGGTTTGTGCGTAATGTTCTGATTACACAGACACAACCTTATGCCATAGAACTGTCTGTTTTTTGCTGGAAAGATTGTACACAGTAGATACACTCTAATTGAATCCTCAAAACATTTATTTATGTTGAATTTATAATTTTATAATGAATTATATTATACTGAATTGTATTACCATATTTTTTTTTTGCTTTTGTAAAAACACTGCCAAATAAATATACTTTTCATTTTCATTTGAACTCTTGTCATTACATCTGTTTTTAAAGAGTGTTTTGATATTCTTTCATTCAACTTGTTTTCAAATTCAAATATATTACTATCTGTTACTGCTGTAATCTCTGGTCCTCTACTGTAATATGTAAAATTCTGTATCAGAGCAATTGATCCTTATAATTCAGCATTTGTTAAAAGAAAATAACATTCTTACAAAAAAAAAATACACACAAAAAATAATGAACAGATTGTTTTAGTGAGGTTGATATTCTTTTCAAACACTTGTCCAAAATGTTTTTTTTTTTTTTACTGCAACAGATTAATTTAAATGGAAATTATGTTTTCAGTGATGGAATTTGAAGAGGCCAATAAAGAATTGAAGTCTTTGAAGCACAGAGGATAATATATTTATTTAACATGCCCGGCCTGGAAGGCCCCGGAAGCTCCCCACCTGAACAGAGTCTCCCTGAACAACAAAATGTAACAGCCTTTACAGAAAGCATGACATGTGGTGCTGTGGGCAGGGTCCAGTCACGTGCTCCCAATAAGTGTAGCTTTGGAATGTTTGTGGTTGTCTTCCTTGTGGGAGGTGTAGGATATGGAAACCAGATGGCTTCCTTTGACGTACTCCAAGAATTACGATTCTATGGTCATCAATCAATCATCATCATCATCAAACTGTCAATCAATCATTATGATGTGACTTCTCCAGCCTCCTATGGAAAGACACCTAAGTCCACAAACAGACTCTAAGCAAGCAAGCAGCTGCAGGCTTCTATCCACTGTGTGGTGCCTTTGTCATAGAGAGGAATTTCTAACAGACATTTGCTAGCCTGGTAGATCCAATTTGCTCAGTCTGTATACAGGCTATTATTTCTAATGCTAGCATTAATATAAAACATTATACAGTTACTACAAAACACTTACAATGGTTCTTCAGAATTATTTTGGCTTTAAATTACAATTGCACACTGAACAGCTCTAAAATCAAGAAAAAGGTATCATAACAAGACAAGCTATATAACTTCTTACTAATGGTGAAGGTCTGTACAAAAACATTGAATCTATGTGGCATTTATATTAGTACAATTATTATGGAAGTGTACAGAAAAAATCATCCATCTGTTGAAACCATTTGGAAAGTTAAGACAACAATCTGGAGATGGCTGTAACATGTAATTCAATTCATACCCTCAAGGCATCACTATAGCCACTCATAGAAACACACACACAAAACAAATGTAATGCAATTATTTATCAAAGCTGCCTCTATAGGCCAAACAGGTAACCAGGGTTGCATTTGAATTTGTCGACAATACTACCCAAAGAGAACGGTGTACATTATAACCAAGATGTCACAAAGGAGGCTGGAGAGAACAGATAAGGAAGCCAGCCCTGATGCCTAAGCCTGCTAAGGGCAGGCCTCAACTGAAACAAGAAGAAGGTGTGGCAGGGTGCCAACAGGGGGCCAATACACCCAAACCCAATAAAACATGAGCTGAGGTCAAGGGCCAAGCTCTATATCTAGAATTTAGAAGGGGGGGGGGGGGGGTCAGGAGCAACAGAGCCTGCATGAATAAGATCACGATAAATTGGAACATGCATCATGAACAGAAGGGGACAGGGGCCACCAGACCCAGGTATACAGTGCATCCGGAAAGTATTCACAGCACTTCACTTTTTCCACATTTTGTTATGTTACAATCTTATTCCAAAATTGATTAAATTCATTATTTTCCTCAAAATTCTACAAACAATACACCACAATGACAATGTGAAAGACGATTGTTTGAAATCTTTGCAAAATTATTAAAAATAAACAACAAAAAAAGCACATGTACATAAGTATTCACAGCCTTTTTGAGCTCAGGTGCATCCTGTTTCCACTGATCATCCTTGAGATGTTTCTACAACTTGATTAGAGTCCTCCTGTGGTACATTCAGTTGATTGGACATGATTTGGAAAGGCACACACCTGTCTATATAAGGTCCCACAGTTAACAGTGCATGTCAGAGCACAAACCAAGCCATGAAGTCCAAGGAATTGTCTGTAGACCTCCGAGACAGGATTGTATCGAGGCACAGATCTTGGGAAGGGTCCAGAAAAAATTCTGCAGCATTGAAGGTCCCAATGAGCACAATGAGTTTGCAACCACCAGGTCTTTTCTTAGAGCTGGCCGCCTGGCCAAACTGAGTGATCGGGGGAGAAGGTCCTTAGACAGGGAGGTGACCAAGAACCTGATGGTCACTCTGACAGAGCTCCAGCGTGTCTCTGTGGAGAGAGGAGAACCTTCCAGAGGAACAACCATCTCTGCAGCACTCCACCAATCAGGCCTGTATGGTAGAGTGGCCAGACGGAAGCCACTCCTCAGTAAAAGGCACATGACAGCCCGCCTGGAGTTTGCCAAAAGGCACTCTTTGTTTTAAAGTGAGGAGCAGAGCCCTAAGCGCACACATGTCACAAATAATAAGAGCAGGAGCCAGGACAAGGGGCTTGCTGCAACTGCTCAATAAAAACAAAAATAGTATTTTTATTTACCTGGATCCACAAGGGTCTCCAACACTTCAAACATGTTTAGTAGTTATATAGGGCATATTTTCAAAAGGTGGGGCTGTGGGGGATTTGACCACACCCTTTCTAGTGGGTGTGTTCTGGGGCACAAATGCATGTACATTCTTAAGGGGAGGGGTCGGAGGCAATTTAGGTGTTGCTGAATTGTACTGTCCTCATGGCTGGGCTCTATAAGCTGGGAAAATACTGACCTGTGTACATTTTGAGGGGGCCTTCAGCAGTTTTTCAACCCCACCCTCTAAAAGTGCTCTATTTAAGCTCTCCTGATTCTTTGTGCAGAAGTAAGCCTGCCTCTTAACAATATTCAGTAGATTCAGAAGTTCAGAAGTAAGTAGATTTAATTAAAATGCTCCGGTGTATATTCTGGACACTCTCATTGACCGAGCCCTGAAAGAAGTCTGCCTGATACACAGCTGTCTGTTTGAACCATATACCAGAATAAACTGAACAAACTATGGCTGAAAGCAGTGCTAGTCAAGGATCTGTCTTATTCTCATCTGCACATCTCACATCAGTATTTACAAACTACCAAAGACCGACACAGGATAGGTGAGAGGCAGCTATCTTGTTGTGTTCATAGTTTCAGCCATTTTGTTTTAACTTTGCCTAAATTGAAGTTAATCTTGTCTGAAGTTTGCTTTACGTCACTTCAGTACAGCTGCTGAGTTGGTTATAGTAAATACACTACCGGTCAAATGTCTTAGAACACCTACATTTGTCCAGTTGTTATTGAAATGTATGCAGTTTAATGTCTCAATGTACTCTGAAATTAAAGCATAGAACAAATAAACAATTGGAGATTAAAAAGAAATCATGGAATCATTTTGTTTAACAAAACTAAACCACTTAAGCTGACAAGCCCCTCTGGTACCCTTAAAAGGGCACTAAATATGTGTGCTTCTCTTTAATCCCATGTGTACTCTTCACTGTTGTGTTGGTTGTCAAGCATTTGGTATCCCATGACAACTGAGACTCTCAGCTTTCTAATGATGTGAAGCATTCTCTGATGTGAACATTTTGGTTTTTATTCCCCCCCCCCTCCCTTCGCATTCTGAAATCGGGGTGTGGGGGGATACTTGGTCTGAGTAGGAATACAAAATCTCAGAAAATATTGAAATTTTTATATTTTCTGGACCCAGACAGTCTACTGATCAAAACAAGACCATCCACGTATTGGTAGAAGCAACACACACCCATAGAGAGCTCAAAATGTCAAGATGGAAAACTCAGAGGTTCTGCAAGACAAATTTAAAGAGTTAGGATAGAAACTTAAGAGCAGAACCTCCATGATAGTTTTCTCCAAAATACTATCAGTACCACGTGCCAGGCCAGGGAGACAGGCAGATATTAGAAAGTTCAATACGGGGTTGAAATCCTGGTGTAGGGAAGAGGGCTTTACATTTATGGGGCATTGGTCTTTTTTCTGTAATAGATGGGACCTGTACAAACTGGTTGGTCTACATCTAAACAGAAGGGGGGCTAATGCATTGGGAGAGCATATGTGCAAAAAAATTTAGGATTAGAATTTAGAAAGATGTTGCATTGTACAGTGTAATCAGGACTGCATGTAGCAAGAATGTGGCTGTTATAATGGGGGATTTCAATTTCCCAAACATAGACTGGGAAATCCCAGTTGGGACTACAGAAGCAGAAATAGAAATGGTTGAGAAGGTAAATGTCTGCTTTCTAACTCAATTTGTCAGAGAACCAACCAGGGAGAGCGCATGCATTGATTTGATATTTTCAAATGACCAAAATAAAGTAAAATGCACACTAGTTAGAGAACCAATGGCGAACTAGGAGTTTATGTGGACTCATCACTTTCCCCATCCAAACAATGTGGGGAAGCAATACAAAAGGCAAACAAAATGCTAGGGTATATTGTGAAAAGTGTAGAATTTAAAACAAGGGGCATAATGTTAAGGCTGTACAATACTGTGACAGTTCTGGGCTCCACACTTCAAGAAAGATATTGCTGCTCAGAGGAGAGCAACCAGACTTATTCCAGGTTTGAAGGGAAAGTCTTCAAAATCATAGAAATACATTGACCACATCAAATCAGAAGATCTTTTCCAGATTTGCAGGGACACACGGACCCGGAGACACTAATGGAAATTAGGCTTCATGACAGAAAACTTCTTCACACAATTCCTGGCTGCACTACTTGAGCAGGAGACCTCTGTGTTAAGTGGTAGGGTATAAGAGCTAGGCCTGGCCCCTAAGTGGGTTCACTTGATGTCTTGGGGTCTATCAGAGACAGTAGTGGCCACTATCGAGTCAGCGAGAGCTCCCTCCACGAGGTCTCAGTACTCCTACTGCTGGCAGATTGTCAATTGTCATATTGGGGTCATTCTGCAGTTCCTGCAAGATCTGTTTGGCAAGGGCAATTTTCCATCTATGCTCAAAGTGTACCTGGTGGGCTTTTTCTGCATGCTATGCCCTCGGATGGATGGCGAGCCATTCGGAGTGCACTTCCTGGTCTCGCAATGTTTTAAGGGTGAGGGTAAGCTACAGCCTCCTCGCTTTGGGCATGGCATCTGTAGTGTTGATGTAGTGCTGGATGCACTTTCCAAGGCTGCGTTCGAGACACTGCAATCAGCTGACCTCAAGGTAGTGTCGTTGCGTTTCTATTGGCGATTACTTCTGCCAAATGTGTTAGCGAGCTTCATGCCCTTTCCATACACTCTTCATGTGTGAGTTTTGTGGGAGATGGGTCCAGGGTCATGCTCAGATCGTGTGTGACTTGTTGGTTCCCTCAGCACAGTACAGCTGTGTTAGCCTTGCTCCTAACTGTGCTTTTGGAGCAGGAGGCTTTGCTCTTGTTGTAAGCTGAGAGCTCCAAAATATCTTCTTGTAATCTCCCCTTTATAATACCCATTACAGTAGAGCTCTATGGTCCTGCTCCTAGCTGTCCTGGTTGTCCTGGCCTTGCTCCTGTATTTCCAGCTGTAGGTACAAGTGTTGATCTCTCGTGATCTATTGTGTGCATTGTGCAGCACAGTAGAGCCGCGTTGGGCCCACTCCTAGCTAAGCTGGTCGAGCAGGAGGCCCTGCTCCAAGTGATGGTCTCTTGTGACCTATTGTGGGTATTATTCAGCACAGTAGAGATGTGCTAGACTCACTCCAAGCTGTGCTGGTCGAGCAGGAGGCCCTGCTCCTGTGTTCAGCTGCAGACACAAGTGATGGTCTCTTGTGACCTATTGTGTGTATTATTCAGCACAGTAGAGATGTGCTAGACCCGCTCCAAGCGTTCTTGTGACCTCACTTGTTATGTTTGTTTGAGCACAGTAGAGCTTCATTGGATCCGCTCCCAACTGTGCTGGTGGAGCAAAAGGCCCTGTTCCTGTGTTCAGCTGCAGGCACAAGTGTCAGTCTCTTGTGAACTATTGTGTGTAAATTGTTCACAATGATTTAGGGAAGAATGCACCCCTCACCTTTCAGCAAGCACTGCCCGTGAGCACATGGAATAAAGACACTGCCAGGTTACTATTTGTAACACAAACAGCCCTGTTGAAAAGCGTGTTTTCTGAATTGATTTACGCAGCTATTATAGACAGACAGAGCCATTTCAACGTGCTTCAATAAAATAATATGTATAAACTGTTTTACATTGTAAAATATAACTTGTCAATAATTGTGCTATAGCCCTATTTTAAATGCCCCCCCTCCTATTATTATTGTTATTATTATTCCCCCCTCCTCCCCATCTCTCTCTCTCACGACTAGTTGTCTACAATGTAAAATGTAAAACAGCGCACACTTTTTTCGAGTGTATTTTTTCACAGATTTAACTTAAATCTTGTGTTTTTTCCAGATTTAGTAAATACTTAAACAGTTTTTTCCAAAATGCAGATTTAGCATTTATTTAAGTAATTATTAAAAAAAACCTAAATATTTATAAGTATGCGCTGTTTTACATTTGGTGCCCCATAGTTGTCTATGTTGTAAAACTCAGACATTGTTATTTTATGGATTCTTTGTGCACCAAAATGTAAATGCATCTCCTCCTACAGTTTTGCACTGTTCCATACCAAATGATCTGCTATTGTTTTTATTGTGGATGTGTGGTTTACTTTTGGACATCCATGCCACATGCTTTCAAAGTGAAAGCAGTTTATAACTCTCAAATGTTGTAAATACTTACTTAGTGCTCATAGGAAACCTTATGTGCACTATTGGAATACACCATTCACTATGACCTATGACCTTCCCGGACTGACATACAGCATATTGGCTCTGATGCAAGGTGGTATCACATATTGATCATCTAATTCTGCCTTATAGGATGCTGTCATGGCTAAACATACTAATGAACACTAATAGGAACTCCTGTTTCCAAAAATGCTATGTGCTTTCAGCTCAGAGCTAGGATCATGGGATATTACACATTTTTTTATGACTTATAACGCCTTTCAACGGCAAGATATGATGATGGTGTCTATAGAACACCTATGAGGAAACCATATAGCCTGTATCCATGGATGCCCTTGAACTTGACCTATGATGTCTCCTTCTAGGTCAAACCTCAAATTGTATGATTTTAGTGTGAAAACAATGCCATGCCACATATAAAGCAGGCCAAATGTGTTCTTCTGAAAAAAAAAAAGAACTTTGACCTTTCCTTTAGGGTTTAAAGGTTAATTACATGTTTTTTTTGTTCAATTAATGATCATGTATTTGAATTTGCGTTAGAAATTGTATTTAAATTTTGTCCGGAAAACGGCGTAAGAGCTAGGACATGTATTTGCAAAGAGGGGCGCTGTTTTTCAATTTTCACAAATACATTATCATTTGAATAAAGTCCACAATAAAGCAGGGGAAGTTTTTTAAAATGCAATTGCAATTGGCTTTTCCATTAACATTTAATATTGTCTGCGAATGTGCATACTAGTATATGAAAATGAAAATGCAAATTGGATTATTACATTTTCATTTTCATTTTGTCCCAAATATGTGTGCATAAATGGAACATGATTATGCAATTGTAGGATGCATTTTTCATTTTTCATAAGCATTTGAATTAAGTCTTCTATATGAATCCATACGTGTGTAGTTTGTAACTGAAAAAGCAAATTGCTGATGAATATTCAAATTGGTGATGAACAGTAGCTGGTAATGAAATGTTAATTATTATTATTATTATTATTATTATTATTATTATTATTATTATTATTATTATTATTATTTTTATTTATTGGCAGATGCCCTTATCTGGGGCGACTTACAACATAAGTGCAAAACAAAGTGCAAAAATACAGTTCAATAAAGGTATGAATCATTACAAATTAAATTTACATCAAACAGCAATTCAAAATATAAAATACATTTTACAAGTTCCAATTTACAATTTACACAGGCAAGTACAGTAAGTGAGGTCCTACATCCTGGACGGTAAAAGCTAAGAGCTGTCAAGATGTAGGGTCACAGTCAAGGGCTGCGGGAAAGGGAGCAAGGAGGAAAACAAATTGAAAACACAAGAAGCACAACAAAACTGTGAAGTGCTATCTCGCAGGGATAAAAGGACCAACATTACAAGTACTGTCTGAAAAGATGTGTCTTGAGTAAGCGCCAGAATGAGGTCAAGGACTCTGCTGTTTTGACTTTGGTGGGCAGGTCGTTCCACCATTTAGGGGCCAGGGATGAGAAGGAGCGGGCTGAGTGGAGAGTAGGTAGAGTTAGTCTTCTGGTGCTGGAGGAGCGCTGTGGTCTGGAGGGGATGTATGGAGAGACGAGTGTCTGAAAGTAGCTTGGTGCAGTGTGGTCAAGACAGCGGTAGGTGAGGGTCAATGTCTTGAACTGAATGCGTGCCGGTATCGGGAGCCAGTGGAAGGAGCGCAGCAGTGGAGTAGCGTGTGCGAATCGTGGCAGAGAGAATACCAAACGAGCCGCAGAGTTCTGGATGAGCTGGAGTGGGCGGGTAGTAGTTGCAGGCAGGCCGGCCAGGAGGGAGTTGCAGTAGTCCAGGCGGGAGAAGACCAGTGACTGGACGAGCAGCTGAGTCGAGTAGTCGGTGAGGAAGGGACGGATCCGGCGTATGTTTCTCAGGAAGAATCTGCAATTGCGTGTCAGCGTGGTGATGTGCTGGGTGTAGGAGAGCACAGGATCGAGGGTGACTCCTAGATTTTTAGCAGAAGAAGAAGGAGAGAGGGGCAAGGAGGGATTAGAAGGTGGAGAAGAGTTTGCAGGGGTTGTTGACAGTGGATTCGAAGAGTGATTGGAAGTAAGACTTCTTGGCTGAGGTGAGTGAGGAGGAGAATGTAGACAGTAGAGAGCGGTAGACTTCAAGGGCAGCTGGGAGTTTGGTCCTTTGTTCGGCGGCACGCAGACTAGTTCGGGTTGAGCGGAGAACAGCACAGAGCCAAGGTTGAGGAGGGGAGGGACAGGCAGGACGAGACATGAGAGGACAGAGAGAGTCAAGGGAGGAGGTGAGGGAGGAGAACAAACAGGAGGTAGCACAGTTGACAGATAGATGGGAAAAACAGTCAAAGGAAGGTAAGAGGGTGAGGGCACTGGAGGCAAGGGTGCGGGGGGATACAGAGCGGAGATTACGGCAGAAGGTGACAGAGGGAGTGGGTGGAGTGGGGAGGGAGGGGAGGGAAAGGAAGAAGGAAATGAAGTGGTGGTCCGAGATGTCCATGGGTGTCACGGAGAGTGTTGAAGGGGAGTAGCCTCTAGAGAAGATGAGGTCTAGCTGGCGGCCTGCCCTGTGAGTGGTGGGAGATAGGGAGAGAGAGAAGTTAAAGGAGTGAAGGAGAGGAAGAAGTCCGGCACAGTGGGAAGGGATGGATGTTGAAGTCTCCCAGGAGGATGGTAGGTGAGGACAGCGATGGGAGAGAGGAGAGAAGAAAGTCGAGTTCATCCAGGAAGGAGGTGAGTGGACCAGGTGGACAGTAGAGAACTAGAAGGAAGAGGTGAGGAGGGAGAGGTGATTTCCACTGCATGGAATTCAAAGCTGTGGGTCGTGATAGCGGAGAGAGAGGGGGGGACAGAGAAGAACAGAGAAGGGGAGAGCAGGAGCCCTGTTCCTCCTTCCCGCCCGGTAAAATGAGGGGAGTGGGACAGGACGAACAGAGAGGATAAGGCAGCAGGGGTGGTAGAGTTGTCCGGGGAGATCCATGTCTCGGTGAGAGCGAGGAAATCCAGAGACTGGTGGGAGGCGAAGACGGAGATGAAATCGGCCTTGTTGGAAGCTGAGTGGCAGTTCCACAGGCCCCCAGAGAGTGGAATAGAGGGGAGGGAGGAGGAGGGGAAAGGCAGAGAGATGAGGTTGGAGGGATTAGGGAAGCAATGGCGCGCAGGTGCATGCCGAAAATTCGGAGAGAGCAGGACAGGAATCGGAGAGATCGTCATGTTTGCCTGTTGTTGCTGTGCAGCGTCTGATGAAAAGTGCATGAAGAAAAAACAGGATTACAGAAACAACATGAAATAATAGTGATAATAGATAATAATAGTGATTTGTGCAATTAAGGTTGAGATTTTAGTCACAGCCCCGTCAGTGACAAGAACAACTCCGCACTATTGCAATAGGCTGGCAAGCAAAGAACCTAGATTAATTAGTCTCCATTGCTAATCACTGTGTCAGCTGTCAAGAAAAGAAAAGGGATCATACAGAAACACAAATCATAGCCCTGCAACTAGAGCAATACCAAGCCAATCCAGGCAGAGGCAGAGGCAGAGGTGTAAATCAGAACCAAGGACAGGGGCGAGGTCAGGGATAAGGTGGAAGTGGATTCACCTCTGAAACCGCCCCCCATGCCACCTTTGTTGACACGTTGGACATTGGAGAAAGAAATGCTGCCCCTTGCTGACCATGATATCAGTACACACCTGGGCCCTCATTTATCAATGCTGTGTACACACAAATCTGTGTGAAAAGCATGTGTATGATTATTTCAAAGCAAAGTGTGACATTTAACAATTCAGACGTTTGCTTGAGATCTTGTGTATATCTATGCAAAGCTTTCACCATGTGTACGCAGACAGCCTAGTAGTAGAATAGGGAAACAGGGCAATTCAGAGATGTTTTCTATTAAACATTCACATTAGATAATAGTGCAAATAGTGGTAACATTAACATGTGAAGAAAATAATCTGACCAAAAAGCTTTGCAGTGTCTTTACCTTCAAGTAAGCTTTCTGAATCCGCTTGGTCTATATTGGGAGCAGAAGGGTTATCAGTGTCTCCAGATAGGACATCACTGATCCCAGAGAGTGCTGTATCCACAGTAATGCTGGAAATGTCCTGGTTCATAGGGGACATTGCCCCCCCCCACCTTGTGGGCTGCAAGTAATTTCTTTGCACCGACTTTCAAATTAAACCATTTCTTTTTTAATTTCTACAACAGACCTTAGCTCCATTGAAGCAGAATTCACTGTATGTGTCACCTGTTCTCAAGCAAAGTTTTTATTTCTGTTGTTTACACCAACACTGAGTGGAGCTAAAAGTTCTGTATTTACTTGATCTCAGCAAGTAAAAGAAATTCCATTTCATGGTCTGAAAAAATTATGTTTCTTGTTCCTCTTTGCCATTATGCAACTTTCTTCCCAAAAGGGATATTTTCTAACCATATATGGTTAATTGAGGGCAGTTCTGTATAGAAATAATCACAAGCATGCACAAGGAGATTACAAACGATCCGTGTTTATCAATGTTGATTACTTACACCTGTGTGTGAGCTGTGTACGCATGCTTGATGAATCCAAATTTTCTTGTGCATAAGAACATTCTCGTAAGACAGAATTTAGAACTTTTTCTATGCAATGTAGATAAATGATGGCCCTTGTCCTTTTCCCTCCTCTCAATTGGACAGCCTAGGGAACAGTAACATCATTGCCCCTCTCTTTTCTGTAGATCAGTCCGGTCCTTATGTCTCTTGAATCATAGGAGATAAAAGGACACATTGTCTAGTCGACACTGGGGCTACTCATTCTACTGTATGCTTCTCCGAGTTCTTTGATCCTCCTCTTTCCTCCGACACTGTTATTGCCTTTTGAATAAGTACATAGTTATACCCGTACATAATATAACTGTCTTTTACCTAGTTCCTGTCTTTCTACATCCCCTATTGGACCAGCATGACTTTTTACTTAGTAGCTCTACACCTGTTATTTTGCTAGGAAAAGATTTCCTCTGTAAATTAGGCTGCACTACTACTACACCCCTGATGGTGTTTTCCTTGATGTCCCCTCACAGTATATAGTCTCTGTAATTGCTGCTCTCATGTTTTCTACCACAACCTCACCACAACCACCCACTTTCCTCTCCTCTATACACACTGAAATACTCACTGTAGTCCCTCCAGTTTTGTGGTCGCAGCATTCAAATGAGATCAGATCAGATAAACACAGCTGAGCCAATGTGTATTTAGCTTAAACCCACTGTGGCTGTGCCCAGTGTGCCCCAGTACCCCCTTAAAACAGAAGCTGAAGCGGGTGTCCACCCTGTTATTACTTCATTATAATGCCATGTAAAAGCCCCTGTAACACACCTATATTCCCTGTAAAGAAACCTGGCAAAAGTGTCCAATGACACAGGTGCACTGGCACCGGAATTACCTGACCGCTTGACTATGCCACCCTGATTTAAAACTTGAATCATGGAACTCAACCACAACCTCCCCGCACAGGATGTTAGGACCCCAGCACACCAACAAGACACCAGGTAGAATGAATGCACACATTTATTTTCAGGTAACAATATTCAGGACAAGCTATTTGTAACAAAATAGTACATTTAACAATGAGGAATTAACTATAAACCCCAATTAAAACCCACCTTTTATCTTATGGGCAATAAAATGGCTAAAACCCCTACCAAAAATATAAAGCAAAAGGGAAATAATGAATTAGTAAAGGACCTATCTAAAACTAAATAAGATTACAACTACATTCTGCTCTGTTCAATCACAGTCATTTCCAAAGTGAGCAGCAGAAATAATTGTCTCATTTCTCTTTAGGTAGAGTGGCAGCACTATGAACTATAGCCAGGTATACAGTTTCTATTTTAGGACATCCTCACGCATCAGTCGTCCTCAAGTCAAGTATCAAACATCACCCACTCAAGTCTCTGGTATCAGGATTGTTACTCACCCCTCCCTCAGTCAATAGTCACTGCTCCTCCTCATGTTTCCTCCTCACACATCAAGCATAAATTCAAACATATCTCCTGAGACTACACCACTCCTTTTTTATTACGTTGAGGAGGGTTCTACCCCTAAGGCATCCCGGAAGACTACCATGGACAACAGCAAGTATCAAGGCACACATTTTATTTACAATTTCATTCCATAGGCATGAATCAACAATCAGGAAGCAACCTAAGATAATCATAAAATAATAAAACTATTCCTAACTACACTGCTTACTCTAATTCACTAGAAAACAAACCAAGGAAAGTCCCTAAAATATCTAATCAGATCCATATGGCCAAGACTCTGCAATATTAAAAAAAGTATTTTCACAGTTTCCTATATGGCCCCCTTTCAATTTCACCAATACATCAGTACTTATCAGTGCATCTCTCCTCCACGCCTCCATGCCACCAGCACCGATAATTGCTCCATCTTCCACTTATCCATCGTACACTCTGTACGTCTCCCCTCTGCAATCAGGATTCCCGAACTATGTCTCGTTTCTATCTCAATGTCCTCCTCTCATCTCCTGCCCAGTGCAGACTGACCCCAACCCTCTTGCACTGCACGCTCCGATGCTGGTCGGGAGGGGAGGAAGCCCATAAAAGGAGCATCTCTATCCGGCGTGTCAGACCCCAGGCAACGGCCACCTCCCCACCCCCAGAGTCAGAGGCACTCAAGCCAAGGTGCTGTACATATGTCTGTGAAGTTGGCAACCCATGTGTTCAGAATATGAATAAAAATATATGTATTCATTTGTTCTGCATTTGTGCTAGTTTGTGCCGCAAAAATCATTGTTTGCGCCGGTATGGTTCCCAAGATATTAAAGATTATATTTTATGAGCTGTGACGTCACTCAGCACCCCATCAACATCCAAATCGCACAAAAATAGTCTCTTTCATTTTGTGCTACGTTTGTGCTGGTTTGTGCCGTATTTGTTTTCATCAGTGCAGTTATAGTTTTTTAGATATTCATTTTTAAATTATCAGTGATGAAGTCATCTAGCAACCCATCAAACTCAAAATCTATCTGCAGTGGTGTAATTCGTTTTGTGCTATGTTTGTGCTGGTTTGTGCAGCAAAAAATAATTGTTTGTACCGACATGGTTCTTGAGATATTAAACACTATATTTTATGCTATGATTGTGCCGATTTGTGCAGTAAAATGCATAGGCTATTTTGGCCATATCCGGCTTCAAATGTGAATTCTGCATTCTTTATTCGGCTGCCTACACCAAAGCAGGAGAGTCGGGTCTGGATTGCCGACAACACCAATCAAGCAATGTTTTGCTTTAATAGTAATTAAACACGTCATCAATGCATACACTTCTCCATGTCTCGTTTTCGTAGGTTAGGACTATTTAATTTCATATAGGCTTCAGCCTAAACCCCTGCTACGCGATCGCAAACAAACACTGGAAACCAGGACACCATGAATGCACATTCAGTTCACAAATTGTTACCAACAGGTTCACCACTCCATTCTGGGTACAAGGAAGTAGCCAATAACTCCATGACAACAAAAAGTCTATTACATTTATTTTAGTAAAAAACATTGATTTCCTAATCATTCCTAATTCCGGAATGTCTAAATCAGCTTCTTTCATTGTTGCATGTCTACATGCAATGCTGACCACTGTTTTATTAGGGTACATGGCTCAACTTTTTATTAAATAAAGAAGACCATTTTTAATGCAATGCGATTGAAATCACTTAAAATGCGTGAATAGCATAGACCGTCTAGTAAGAAGTTGTCCTGGATAACTGATGTCTGGTGCAAATAAAATACCTTTTCAATTGTATAGGGTTCTCATGGAGTTATTGGCTCCAGTATATAAAAAGTATATAGTACTTTGTTGTCTTTCTTGTATAGCTTGATAAGCCTTGTAACTCTTGGATAATGGTTTCTGCTACATATCTGTAAGAATGAGTAATTATTTACTTTATCTGTAAAAACTTACATCTGTAACTTTCACTTACACTTGTTGTCACTGTCTTTTTCTGCACCAGGATCAACCAACATGCTGTGTTCTGCTGATGATGATCTTCTCATGTATACCGAGCAATTCACATGCCCTGAAGAAGAGCTGCTGTCTGCTGCAAATGATGCGTTTAGGCAGATTTGTAACTCAATGCTAACAGATGTTAACATGTTCAATTTGTGTCCTCTGCCTTCTTCCAGTAAAGAACAATTCACAATGTGCTGGTCTTTCTTTTTTCTTCGTTTGCATTGTGTATACCCACAGTCTCCAGGTAACTCAAACAATATGCTCCGATATCACGCTGCATCTGCTTCCCACTCTCAGAGAAACTGTATTGTGAACATTTGCAAGCCCCAAGTCTGTAAGCAGTGCCTTCCTGGAGCGTCCCTCACAAAGTATTTATGTACTACATCTGAACATATTTGGTATATGTTTACTGAAAATAAATGTACTTAAATATGTGGTGCGTATTTACTGAAAATAAAGTGTAAAAGCTTGCTGTAACTTTACATTATACACTCACCTAAAGGATTATTAGGAACACCATACTAATACTGTGTTTGACCCCCTTTCGCCTTCAGAACTGCCTTAATTCTACGTGACATTGATTCAACAAGGTGCTGAAAGCATTCTTTAGAAATGTTGGCCCATATTGATAGGATAGCATCTTGCAGTTGATGGAGATTTGTGGGATGCACATCCAGGGCACGAAGCTCCCATCCCACCACATCCCAAAGATGCTCTATTGGGTTGAGATCTGGTGACTGTGGGGGCCAGTTTAGTACAGTGAACTCATTGTCATGTTCAAGAAACCAATTTGAAATGATTGGACCTTTGTGACATGGTGCATTATCCTGCTGGAAGTAGCCATCGGAGGATGGGTACATGGTGGTCATAAAGGGATGGACATGGTCAGAAACAATGCTCAGGTAGGCCGTGGCATTTAAACGATGCCCAATTGGCACTAAGGGGCCAAAAGTGTGCCAAGAAAACATCCCCCACACCATTACACCAACACCACCAGCCTGCACAGTGGTAACAAGGCATGATGGATCCATGTTCTCATTCTGTTTACGCCAAATTCTGACTCTACCATCTGAATGTCTCAACAGAAATCGAGACTCATCAGACCAGGCAACATTTTTCCAGTCTTCAACTGTCCAATTTTGGTGAGCTTGTGCAAATTGTAGCATCTTTTTCCTATTTGTAGTGGAGATGAGTGGTACCCGGTGGGGTCTTCTGCTGTTGTAGCCCATCCGCCTCAAGGTTGTACGTGTTGTGGCTTCACAAATGCTTTGCTGCATACCTCGGTTGTAACGAGTGGTTATTTCAGTCAAAGTTGCTCTTCTATCAGCTTGAATCAGTCGGCCCATTCTCCTCTGACCTCTAGCATCAACAAGGCATTTTCGCCCACTTGACTGCCACATACTGGATGTTTTTCCCTTTTCACACCATTCTTTGTAAACCCTAGAAATGGTTGTGCGTGAAAATCCCAGTAACTGAGCAGATTGTGAAATACTCAGACCGGCCCGTCTGGCACCAACAACCATGCCACGCTCAAAATTGCTTAAATCACCTTTCTTTCCCATTCAGACATTCAGTTTGGAGTTCAGGAGATTGTCTTGACCAGGACCACACCCCTAAATGCATTGAAGCAACTGCCATGTGATTGGTTGGTTAGATAATTGCATTAATGAGAAATTGAACAGGTGTTCCTAATAATCCTTTAGGTGAGTGTACAAAGTAGTCCAGCCACATAGTTGTTTTTTGGTAAGACACATTTACAACATAGTATAAACTGAATATATAGTTCGCATAATTGTGATTTTGACTATGCCATTGTACTGAAACAATCACTTACTAGGATATTATGCTGACTTGATGGCGTGGTGTATTATGTTTTTGCAGTGAATATACTCCAGCGCAAGGCCAGTGTTACGGTTGCCTCGTGAGAGGACCGTAAAGTTAATAGAGAAAGGACCCAAGTGCAGAGCTACTACACTGAGCAGACCGAAACCATGGAGAATCCAATAACAAGGCACCAGGAAAACAAGGCACCAGGAAAACAAGGCACCAGGAAAACAAGGCACCAGGAAAACAAGGCACCAGGAAAACAAGGCACCAGGAAAACAAGGCACCAGGAAAACAAGGCACCAGGAAAACAAGGCACCAGGAAAACAAGGCACCAGGAAAACAAGGCACCAGGAAAACAAGGCACCAGGAAAACAAGGCACCAGGAAAACAAGGCACCAGGAAAACAAGGCACCAGGAAAACAAGGCACCAGGAAAACAAGGCTAGGTGAAGCAGGTAGAGCTGACAACACATTGCCCAGAGTGAGGGCAGTGAGGGGTTTATGAAGGAGAGCAGAAACTTAAAAGACAAGAGCAGGACCAATGAGAACAAAGGACAGAAGCAGAAGTGCACAAGGGTGAGGAGGAATGTTAATTGATAGAATGAAAAAAGGAAAGCAGTGAAGGGAGCAGGAAAAGGCAAGAGAACATTGGTGGCCTCTAGTGGAGGAAGAGGGTCAGGGCTAGGGAACTGTGACAGCCAGCCTCAAGTCCAATGTAATGACTGTCTTCTTCAACTGAGAGGGGGGAGATTAAGAATATTGCCGATAATGGTTTTGTAATAAAGATATTTTAATTTGGCATTTTCACACCAGGTTGCATACTGTGAGGCTTACATAATATTACAAAATATTTCATCTGAAAAGTAAAAACTTTCAGTGTACTTGCAAAACAGGTAAAAATACCTTAATATTGCTCCCATGCCCATGGAGGACTCAATTGAAACTTGCTCCATGCACATATTCATTGGCTATTAGTATTGCATTGCTTGTCTTGTCTTGTCTGGCAATATGATGACAAACTGACGTCAGACAAACAAAATGAAAACAAAACCTTTTTAGTTACACATACAACATACATTTGTGGCATGGAAGTGGAAGTCTCACATCTTTTTAATACCCAATTCATATCCAATTCGTGTTTGGAGTAATTTTGATTACTAATTGAAAAAAGTTTGTTTGAAATCTTTGCAAATTTATTAAAAATAAAAAACAAAAAAAGCACATGTACATAAGTATTCGCAGCCTTTGCCATGACACTCAAAATTGAGCTCAGGTGCATCCTGTTTCCACTGATCATCCTTGAGATGTTTCTACAACTTGATTGGAGTCCACCTGTGGTAAATTCAGTTGATTGGACATGATTTGGAAAGGCACACACCTGTCTATATAAGGTCCCACAGTTAACAGTGCATGTCAGAGTACAAACCAAGCCATGAAGTCCAAGGAATTGTCTGTAGACCTCCGAGACAGGAGTGTATTGAGGCACAGATCTGGGGAAGGGTACAGAAAAAATTCTGCAGCATTGAAGGTCCCAATGAGCACAGTGGCCTCCATCATCCGTAAATGGAAGAAGTTTGGAACCACCAGGACTCTTCCTAGAGCTGGCCGCCCGGCCAAACTGAGCGATTGGGGGAGAAGGGCCTTAGTCAGGGAGGTGACCAAGAACCCGATGGTCACTCTGACAGAGCTCCAGCGTATCTCTGTGGAGAGAGGAGAACCTTCCAGAAGAACAACCATCTCTGCAGCACTACACCAATCAGGCCTGTAAGGTAGAGTGGCCAGACGGAAGCCACTCCTCAATAAAAGGCACATGACAGCCCATCTGGAGTTTGCCAAAAGGCACCTGAAGGACTCTCAGACCATGAGAAACTAAATTCTCTGGTCTGATGAAACAAAGATTGAACTCATGTCTGTAGGAAACCAGGCACCGCTCATCACCTGGCCAATACCATCCCTACAGTGAAGCATGGTGGTGTCAGCATCATGCTATGGGGATGTTTTTCAGCTTCAGGAACTGGGAGACTAGTCAGGTTCGAGGGAAAGATGAATGCAGCAATGTACAGAGACATCCTTGATGAGAACCTGCTGCAGAGCGCTCTGGGGCGAAGGTTAATCTTCCAACAGGACAACAACCCTAAGCACACAGCCAAGATAACAAAGGAGTGGCTACAGGACAACTCTGTGAATGTCCTTGAGTAGCCCAGCCAGAGCCCAGACTTGAACCCGATTTAACATCTCTGGAGAGATCTGAAAATGGCTGTTTACCGACACTCCCCATCCAACCTGATGGAGCTTGAGAGGTCCTGCAAAGAAGAATGGGAGAAACTGCCCAAAAATAGGCGTGTCAAGCTTGTAGCATCATACTCAAAAAGACTTGAGGCTGTAATTGGTGCCAAAGGTGCTTCAACAAAGTATTAAGCAAAGGCATGTGCTTTTTTTTTTTTTTTTTTTTTTTAAATAAAGATTTCAAACAGACTTCTTTCATGTTGTCATTATGGGGTATTGTTTGTAGAATTTTGAGGAAAATAATTATTTTAATCCATTTTGGAATAAGGCTGTAACATAACAAAATGTGGAAAAAGTGAAGCGCTGTGAATACTTTCCGGATGCACTGTATATATGCCATCCACTGTTTTCAGCAAGGCAGGGTAAACACATTTTGATATTACATAAAAAGATCATGCTTACGTACAAACATGACTCTCATGGGTTGCATCACTTAGAGATCCCTGGATGAGGATCAATGACCAAGGTATACGAGCAATTTCACACATAAATAGAAACTTGTGCATGTTCTATACATTAGAGCAAATACTATGATAGTGTTAACTGCTGGTCTAGCTTACATTTGCATTGTACACGCGTCAGGTATTCTCGGGTTTACAAGTCCTCCTCAGTGCTCAACACTGCCGAACCAACAGTGGCAGGCTATTGTGCAGGAAGCACAGCACAGCTGCATTTTGTTTTAAAAATTCCCTCGAAAGTTAAATGTTTGCAATACGAATCATAGCCAAAACATGATGTAGGATTTGAAATAGTTTTATGAATATAATGTATAGTTTCAGTTTTCTCCAACATTGTCTGAGAGATGCTTTTTTCACTAATTTTCTTTAGGGACTGGGTAAAACCTGGAACACCGGAACAGTGCAAAGATTTACAAAGACGTCCAAAACTGAAAAATACTTATTCTGGGCTTTCAGAAACTTGAGTATTTATTGAAAATATTGTATTACATAGTGTAAATAATATTAATATTTAACTTTAATGCTAGTGTCACAAGCTATAGGGTGTATTAGCCATGACACGAGACTACACCACCTTGTCTGGAAGTCAAGGAACTCACACCCTCCCCGCACAGGGCCCTCGGATCTTGGCACACCAAATCAGGACAACCAGGTTAGTGCAGTTATATTTATTTATTTTTACAATACACACAATACAATACAGACAAATAACTGCTATCCTCAGCGCAATAAGTCAGAGGTAGCACCAGAGAACAATTTTACATTTAATAAAAATTAACTAAAACCACCTTTATTTAAATAAGTCACTACATTAAAACCCTAAAAAAATGTTATATAAAAAATATTAATATTCTTCTGAATTTAGATCTGGGACTGTCAATCTCCACTGACTCCTGGACAGATTAATATTTCCACTTATAACAATACCAGTCAATGTACAGCAACACAAAACTAATTGTCCACTTTTGTTGAACTCTTCAGACTCCTGTAGAACTCAGAAAACACCAGCAGGTAAGTAGAGTTTCAGGTGAAGGAAAGTGACAAATGCTTAATGGTTATATAGACAATAACAGACCGGCAAGTAGGTAGAGCTTCATTTGAAAGATAAAGTGACAAGTGCTTAATGTTCGTATAAACAGATGCCAGTTTGTTGTATCCACAGAAAGGGAGCAGCGTCTCGGTACGCGGGAAAGAGATATGTAAACTGTTAAATTAAAGCCAGTTCAACAAATTCAGTCCATCCACTGTCTTTCTAAACGCAATCGGACAAGGAATTCTCTGGAAACCAATCCAGTTGCAGGTTTGTGTCTTGGATAGTACAACTCAATAATTTTCTACATATGAAAACAATTTAAATCCCAACACCACATAACATAATCAGTGATAATATACTCAGCAAAAAAATAAATGTCCTCTAACTTTCAACTGCTTTTATTTTCAGCAAATTTAACATGTGTAAATATCTGTATGTACATAAAAATATTCAACAACTAAGACATAAACTGAACAAGTTTCACAGACATATGCCACAGACAGAAATGGAATAATGTGTCCCAGAACAAAGAGGGGGTCAAAATCAAAAGTAACAGTCAGTATCTGGTGTGGCCACCAGCTGCATTAAGTCCTGCAGCACATCTCCTCCTCATGGACTGCACCAGATTTGCCAGTTCTTGCTGTGAGATGTTACCCCACTCTTCCACCAAGGCACTTGCAAGTTCCCAGACATTTCTGGGGGGAATGGTCCTAGCCCTCACCCTCCGATCCAACAGGTCCCAGACGTGCTCAATGGGATTGAGATCTGAGTTCTTCACTGGCCATGGCAAAACACTGACATTCCTGTCTAGCAGGAAATCACGTCCAGTGAAGGTGGGTTTGTGCCCATAGGCGACGTTGCTGGTGATGTCTGGTAAGGACCTGCCTTACAACAGGCCTACAAGTCCTCAGTCCAGCCACTCTCAGCCTATTGTGGACAGTCTGAGCACTGATGGAGGGATTGTGCGTTCCTGGTGTAACTCGGGCAGTTGTTGTTGCCATCCTGTACCTGTCCCGCATTTGTGATATTCGGATGTACCGATCCTGTACAGGTGTTGTTACACGTGGTCTGCAACTGCGAGATGATCCACTGACCTTCCTGTCTCCCTGTAGTGGTGTCTCACAGTATGGACATTGCAATTTATTGCCCTGGCCACATCTGCAGTCCTCATGCCTCTTCATGCCTAAGGCACGTTAACGCAGATGAGCAGGGACCCTGGGCATCTTTCTTTTGGTGTTTTTCAGTGTCAGTAAAAAGGTCTGTTTAGTGTCCTAAGTCTTTATAACTGTGACCTTAATTGCCTACCGTCTGTAAGCTGTTAGTGTCTTAATGACCGTTCCACAGGTGCATGTTCATTAATTGTTTATGGTTCATTGAACAAGCATGGAAAACATTGTTTAAACCCTTTACAATAAAGATCTGTAAAGTTTTACAAAAAAAAAAATTAAAATACAGTGTCCTGAAAAAGGGAAGTTTCTTTTTTTGCTGAGTATATAATACAAAAATAAGAATAAGAATATTAACTCAATAATAACACTATGTAACACAATTTTTGTTCCTGGGTAGTAAGTGTTATTTCATAATTGCTTATGCCTCAAAAGTATAGAAAATGGCTATTATTCCCCACAAACTTTGCTTTTGTGACCGGGACAGTCAGAAAATGGGCAAATTTGTGTCTTTCGTTCACAGAAAAGATAATCATAATAAAAGATAGTCAGAAAAAAACAACATATGAATCCAAATTAACATGTATTTATACTAAAGCAATACAAAAATGACTACTAAAGATTTAGAAGTGAGTAGTTTTTCAAGATTTACGATTATACTGTAAATCACTTTCACGAATCAGCCCCCAAATGTAGTCTCCCATCATGTTCTCGTTATACTGTCCTTGGTAGTGGCGTTCAAAGTCCAGTATATCCTGGTGGAAGTGCTCGCCTTGCTCCTCCAAGTATGCTCCCATGTTCTCCTTGAATTTATCAACATAAGCATCAAGGATATGGACTTTGAGGGACATCCTACAGCCCAGTGTGCCATAGTTCTTCAACAGAGTCTCAACCAGCTCCACATATTTTTTGGCCTTGTGATTGCCCAGGAAGCCCTGAACCACTGCATCAAAGCTCTTCCAAGCCGCTTTCTCCTTACTAGTGAGCTTCTTGGGGAATTCATTGCACTCAAGGATTTTCTTTATCTGTGGTCCGACGAAGACACCGGCTTTGACCTTTGCCTCAGACAGCTTAGGGAAGAAATCTTGAAGGTACTTGAAGCCTGCCAACTCCTTATCTAGGGCTCTTTTTGAGGTGCACCGAGTGAGCCAGGGGAAGAGATTATAATCGTAAATCTCGAAAAACTACTCACTTCTAAATCTTTTGTAGTCATTTTTGTATTACTTTAGTATAAAAAATGTTAATTTGGATTCATATGTTGTTTTTTTCTGACTATATGTGAATGAAAAGACATAAATTCACCCGTTTTCTCATTGGAAATAGGTACATTTCAAAATATCACTGTCCTGGTCACAAAACAAAGTTTGTGGGGAATAATAGCCATTTTCTGTACTTTTGAGGCATAAGCAATTAGGCAATAACACTTACTACCCAGGAATTTAAAAAAAAAAAAGGTTACACGGTGTAATATGTGAAACGAAAAAACACATGAAAGAGAAGTGCAAACAAATAAGAAATAGGATTAGAATAATAATAATGTGTCATAACTTCATTGAGTCAGCGTCCGTGACACCAATAAAAACAACAACAACAACAATAATAATAATGAATACACATTTTCTACAGTTTGTTAAACTGACTCGAATTTGTAAAAGTAATGGTGGCATTAAGGTACAATATTGCTACAGTAGTGCTATGCTGGGGCATTGTTTGTGGAAGTGGGAATAGATCCCCAAACTGGTGTCCCCCATGCCACAATGTCATATTTTTAAGTGCATTGTGAGCATTCCGAGGCTTGCATTCTCTCATTTAAAAGAATGGCCCCAAAATAATTTCTGGCCCAATTGATAGTAGAAAGGGTCGACTTTAAACCTACAGTAGTGTTATACCAATAGTTTGAGAAAATATATCGGTGCAATATTGGTGGAATATGTGCCGATAAAGATATTTATGTAAAAGGCCAATATTGGCCGATAATATCGGTACTCCGATATATCTATCGGGCCCTACTTTTTTCTTCTCCAAAAATAATGGAAACAACAAAGCAGCTCAGGATAGGTACCTTCGTCACCATGTATACAGCGGGGACAAACTGTTTGATGGCTGTGGACATTTGGGGAGACACAATCTGCTCTAATTAGTATCAGCCAGTGCTCTATACACTTTGCCTGCTACTACTGGTGTTCAATATCATTCATTTCATAATATGTAGAGCTCTGTGCTGCCCAGGAGTATGTCGGACAGAAATATAATTATATTTATAAAGACGTTACACTACTGTGGAAAAGAGTGTCAGGTTTGGCTTAATGTAGGTGTTGAATTTATTAAAGTTGCTGAATTTGGGAGTTTCCTTGTTGTAAGTTTCCATTGTAAAGGTTAGAAGATCAATGTGCAAAGGGACATAGTGTTGTGGTGTGGTTGCATGGTTTAGTATTTTAAGTTATAATTAAATCATGAGGCACTTCTTCAGAATTGTGCAGAAGGTGTCAGAGGTGAACTGTAGGTGTGAATTTACACTTTAGTGCTACACGTTTGTGGCCCACTTCAGAGACTCAGGCTACCACAAAGTAAAGTGCGAACCACTCTTAACAGTCGTGAACACATCCCTGAAGCAAAATTATTATCTACAAATATGATCCTTCAAGAACATAAAAAAACATCATAAGAAATAATGATTTACCTAATAACAGTGTTGATCAGGTACACAATGTATTTCACACAACAGAAATCTGTTTGTGAAAGCACACACACTAAAATCGAAATTAACACTTGGTTTGTATTGTAAAGAATTAACTTTCTGAGAAGAAAATGCTATGAAGGTTATGTTTTGGTAGCATGTAACATTAAAATATTCAATCACGTTTCTGCCTGAATGTAGGGCCGAACATCAGAAGTCAGGGAAGGCACATGAGACAGGCAGGTGTAATTCCTGTACTATTCATTCATACATTCATACATACATACATTCATACTATACTATACTATACACACGTCTTCTTTGTCTTCTGTTCTCTCTATGGCCTTGGATGAAAATGTTTTTCTACACAGAACTACTGCACCTGGCCTCTCCGGATCAATACACAAAGCTTAAATTCATACATGGGTTACACAATCTTGCTGCAACAATTGTGCAAATATAATATCTTTAGCATTCAGACAGGGTACTGTCCCTTATCACTAAAAATTATAATAAATGGTATATTCTTAATATCTTTTAACTTTAACAGTTAGCACTCTGACAGTTCAATGTGACACAGCCACGCTTCATTTTTTATTTTATTTTTAATTTGGAAAAACAGGTGTTATTAAAGCTTCATTGTAAACATTTTTGAAATATGTCCTAATGTTTATTTTTTAACATTTATTTTGTAAAATTACTCCTTTGGAACTGAATGCACAGTTACCTTATGGCTCAGCCAATAACTGGCTGTACTCAGAATGTAGTTGTTAACAATGTATTTTCTATTATGGTTATTATGGTTATGAAGTTCATATCTAGAGTCTTTGCAAGTCATGTACCTTTTCTGTTGTTTTATTTGTTATCCTGATCCAGGAACCTGCAGCTCTTCTGTATACTATTTCTGTTAAGTATGAATGATCATAAAGTCAATTGAAAGGACTAATTAATACTCAACAGTGCAAGGAGAATCTGAAGTGGAAAAAGCCAGCATACTTCACATGTATGTGATTCTCTGAGATCCTGTAAGATATATATTTTTAAAGATATATTTGCTGCTTTTCTCAGGTTTTTGGTGTTGAAATTAGTGGTTATTTAAAGCTATTCACAAGCAGGATTTGTTTATTTGAAATTCAGTGATAGATACAAACTAACTAGAGACTAACTTTCTTCAAGTTAGTCTCTCACTGTGTGGTTTAAGTGGTAATATGGTGTTTGAATACTTTCTTGGAAGAAAGCAACATATATTGTTCTAAATTAAAACAAATTATTAATACTCAATTTCTTAGCAGACACCCTTATCCAGGGTGACTTACAATTAATCACATTATTCTTTACATCTTACTCATATATACAGCTGGACATTTACTGGAGTAATCTAGGTAACTTGCTTGCTCAAGTGTCTCCCAGTACAATCTCAAGAGCATGGAGGAGATACCAAGAGACGGGCCGTTACACTAGGAGAGCTGGACAGGGCCGTAGAAGGGCATCAACCCAGCAGCAGGACCGGTATCTGCTCGTTTGTGCGAGGAGGAACAGGAGGAGCGCTGCCAGAGCCCTACAAAATGACCTCCAGTTGGCTACTGGTGTGCATGTTTCTGACCAAACTGTCAGAAACAGACTCCATGAGGGTGGCATGGTGGCCCAACGTCCTCTAGTGGGACCTGTGCTCACAGCCCAGCACCATGCAGCTCGATTGGCATTCGCCAGAGAACACCAAAATTGGCAGGTCCGCCATTGGCAGGTGACAGACATGAAAGAGTCTGGAGATGCCTTGGTGAATGTTATGCTGCCTGCAACTTTATCCAGCATGACCGGTTTGGCGGTGGAGGGTCGCACAAACCTCCACATGCTAGCCAACAGTACCCTGACTGCTGTTAGGTACCGGTATGAAATCCTCAGACCCATCGTCAGACCTTACGCTGGTGCAGTGGGCCCTGGGTTCCTCCTGGTGCAGGACAATGCCTGGCCTCACGCGGCCAGAGTCAGTGGGGTCGTTAGACCTGGGCTTCCTGGTCTTCCTGTATTAGCCCAGAGTCTTGCGTGTCTTGCAATAATACGAAAACACCATCAGCACCACCCCCCCCCCGCCCCCACTCTTGCCGGACAAAACAACGTCAGCAAAACAAATTTGAGATATTCATAACCTTTGGGACATTATGTATTGGTGCATCCGATGCCATCAAGTAGCGCCACAGACTGTCCAGGAGCTTTTCCCTGATCCAGGTCTGGGAGGAGATCCCCCAGGACACCATTCGCCATCTCACGAGGAGCATGCCCAGACATTGTCGGGAGTGCATACAGGCACATGGGGGCCATACACACTACTGAGTCACATTATGAGTTGCCGTGATGAAATTCACACAAGTTGGAACAGCCTGTGATTTCAATTGTTTTGATTTTCGGTGTGAGTTTGAATCCAGCCCTCAATCAGTTGGTGAGTTTGGTTTCCATTGACATAATTTTCTTCTAAACGAATTACACAATGTACAGTAAAGATTTTGATATTTAATATATTTCGTTCATTGAGATCCAATGTGTAATTTAAGTGTTCCCTTAATTTTCTGAGCAGTGTATATACACCAATCAGCCATAACATTATGACCACCTGCCTAATTTTGTGTAGGTCCCCCTTTTGCCGCCAAAACAGCCCTGACCCATCGAGGCATGGACTCCACTAGACCTCTGAAGGTGTGCTGTGGTATCTGGCATCAAGACGTTAGCAGCAGATCCTTTAAGTCCTGTAAGTTGCAAGGTGGGGCCTCCATGGATCGGATCGTTTGTCCAGCACATCCCACAGATGCTCGATTGGATTGAGATCTGGGGAACACCTTGAACTTGTGATTCATCAGACCAGGCCACCTTCTTCCATTGCTCTGTGGTCCAGTTCTGATGCTCACATGCTCATTTCGACAGTGGACAGGGGTCAGCATGGGCACCCTGACTGGTCTGCGACTACGCAGCCCCATACACAACAAACTGCGATGCACTGTGTGTTCTGACGCGTTTCTATCAGAACCAGCATTAACTTTTTCAGATAACAAAGTGGAACCCGGGGGGGTTAGGGAGTTGGGTGACTAAGTGACTCCAGCTTTCCAGCTTAATCAGCTGATTGACAGTGAAGCATGTCATCATTTTTATTTTTTACAATTATGGGTGTACCTATAGTTTTTCTAAATATTTCCTGAAAGTTTCATTCACAGCCATTGCTTATAAGATGGAAAAAAGACCGTTTGTTGTTAAATGGCTTCCTCACATCAGGACATTCACTGGTGTAAACCACTGGTGTTCAATGACAGATTTATAATTGTGCACGGTAAACAACGGTATAATTAGATTAATAATAATGGATACAATATATTACTTTGCATGCATTTCATTATTATTAATCATAATAATAATTAATGTGTTATTATGCAGTCATTAATAACTTAAAGTAATTTTCTTTGTTTGTTAATACTATATTAAATTGCCATAACATGCAATTTCTCTCCCAATCAGAACATTGCTCAGCTGTTCGGAGGCAGAATGTTGAATTGATCGGAATGACTGTTTTGTTGCAGTCAGTCATTCAGCAAATGGATTAATTTTAGCAAAGGTGTAGGGATAATTAACACATCAATTTATTTCAATTTAGCAGCTAATTTTAAATCCCATTCTTCCTCACAATGTCACAGGATTGCAGGTCAGGTGGCAGCCCTACAGAGCAGCACATCACAGGTGTTTCTCTCAGCTCACAATTCTGTACAAAATAGCTCGTCTCTCGTTTCTTCAATGTAAGTGTAAGTTTTTTAAGGCTTGGTTACCTACCTGGATACAAACATATATGATACACCCATTTACCATGGTATCTCTCCTGTGTGTGTGTTATTATTATTTTTGGAAACGGGTTTTCATAGCGCTAATGCTGCAAAACACCTTCAGACACAGAGAGCTTGTCATGGTGCGATGTCACGCATACATTTCACAGAGGTGTCACTTCAGACTTGTTTTTTTACACACTTAGCATTAAAACCTACACATAAAAACTACACATATTAAACCTTTAAAGCGTGAGGAGAGAGGGGGAGCAGTGGGGTGGCCAAGCTTCATAGCGGGGTGGCCATGGCCCCCACTGCCCCCATGGAATCTCCCCTGGGAGTTGAGCTGGAATGCATAGGTGGTGGACACATGGAGGGTGGCCAGAAGGGAACTGCAGTAATCTGGGCAGGAGCATAGTACAACCTTGACTACAAGTTGTATGGTAATACACTTCCAGTTGGAAAAGATTGATTAAAGAATATCCCCCATTATTACAGGAATGTCAAAAATGGAACCCCCCCCCCAAAGAAACATCAGCATAAATGTTGTTGTGCTTATAGTGGACAGCACAGCACCCAAATATGTTGGTGAGAAAGGGATTAATCATTATTTGCTCAGGAACAAAAATTAACGTGAACAACCATCAAGTCACACAAGGGCTCAGCCATTAAATATCTGTCACAATTGTTTCCTATAACTTGGCTTATGGGCTTGATATCTCCACTTTGGAGATGGGTGAGCCATTCTGTAACTTGCCTTTTTTGTCCATACTGACATTTGTGTTACAGATAGATATTACGTTAACATTCTATTGAAATGTAATTAACAGATAGTAGCTTAATGTTAATTGATTTTTAGTTTAATATCTATTTAATATTACATTAAATTCCATCCAAACAGTGTGGGAAAGGAATAAAAAAGGCAAACAGAATGCTAGGGTATATTGTCAAAAGTGTAGAATTTAAAACAAGGGAAGTAATGTTAAGACTGTACAGTGCACTAGTTAGACCTCATCTGGAATACAGTGTACAGTTCTGGGCTCCACACTTCAAGAAGGATATTGCTGCTTTAGAGGCAGTTCAGAGGAGAGCAACTAGACTTATTCCAGGTCTGAAGGGAATGTCCTACTGAGAGACTGAGGGAACTGAACCTTCTTCACCCTGGAACAGAGGAGACTACGTGGGGACTTGATCCAAGTCTTCAAAATCATGAAGGGCATCGACCACATCAAACCAGAGGAGCTTTTCCAGATCAGCAGGGACACACGCACCCGGGGACACAAATGGAAATTGGGCTACAAGGCATTCAAAACGGAAAACAGGAGATGCTTCTTTACACAGAGAGTAGTCACAATCTGAACAAACTCCCCAGTGATGTGGTAGATGCTGAAAATTTGAGAACATTTAAAAATAGACTGGATAGGATCCTTGGATCACTTAGTTATTAATGGACACCAAACAAGCACGATGGGTCGAATGGCCTCCTCTCGTTTGTAAACTTTCTTATGTTCTTATGTTCTTAAATTGGACCACATAATCTAAAGCGTGATCAACTAGTCTTTCCACTGACAGCTACAGCTACAAAAATTGAAATATGTCCGTCTGTTGATAGATATAGATTAGACAGATTAGATATGTATACCCTTTGATATATATGCATTACATTCAAAGTGATAACTGTACTTGACTGAATACTTACTAATTTTAAAAGCTGGATATGTTTTTCATTGCAAATTGTTTTTTTCATTTAATGAAAAACATAACAAAATCACCCTAAGATTTTTGTCCTGCAAGAACTAACTCAACACTGTTAGTGAACACCTGTTTCTGCAAGAAAGTGTAATGTATCATATGTATATATATATATATATATATATATATATATATATATGACTTTTTCAGATTCTGTAGGAAAATAAATCTTGACTGCATTGATCTATACTAATATTTGCAGAGAATGTATGTATGACATGGACACATTTGTTCAAAGATCATGGTAAGATATCACATTTTTATTTGAGGGAAAAGTTGAAAAACCTGATTTCCATACCCGGATTTTGGCAATACTTTTTTATCCTACAAACTGATAAATGGTGCTGGGCTGTGAGTAGTAATATAGGGCACATTTTCGGAAGGGGGGGCTGCAGGGGTTTTAACCTTTGACCTGAACTTGAGTTGAACTCGGGGGGGGGGGGCTTCCTAGGGGGGTTAAGGGGAGATGGACAAGGGTTATGTCAGTCTGGAGCTTTTTGAGCTAGTGGGGGTGGCGAGGAGATGTCTACGTCTTTAGTAACCTCGGATCTGTGAAGAATTAGTATATTTGGGGGCGGGGTTGACAGGGCACTGAAGAAATAGCCTATCACGTTAGAGTTTGGTTTGAAGGATTTACATATTTGGGGGCGGCGTTAACAGGGCATTGATGACAGGTGGGGTCTGTATTCAATTTAAGAAGCGGCTCTGCTCTGAGGCGATGGGCCCCCCTAGCCCCGGATACTGGAATGTGTTGAGAGATAGCGATCTGTAGAAGCGGTGGGGGCTGTGGACAGCTTGAGAGACACAAGATGGACTGAACTTTAGAAAATCCTGAATATGAACAAAATGAATAGAAATGTAATACAGAAAATGTAAATTAAAACTTTCAGTAATCAGCATAATCTCAGTAAATACTACACCAACCCAAGACCAATATTTTCTTGCATTTCAGAATATATATCAAACGTATTATTTAAAGAACAGATACAATATAAAGATTGAATAAATACAATTATGAAGTTTTAAAGGTATGTGTGTGTGTGTGTGTGTGTGTGTGTGTGTGTGTGTGTGTTCACAACAGCGTGCAATGTAAATGAAATGTAACATTACTAAGTTAAGAAATCCTTAAATATAGAAGAGTTATAAAATATATATGTTATATAAGAAGCATAGACTATATATATAGAAACTGGGAAATTTCAATACAGCTCAATAAAATCAGCATTTGTAATAATATTAGTAACCAAACATCAAATTATTTTAAATAAATATGTAATATAATCCATTCATGCATTAAGATTAAGTAAATACACTCAATACGATCTCAGCACATCCTATGTGTGTGTGTGTATGTATGTATATTTATATAATTTACACATTAGAATAGCTTGACAATATCAAGTTTGAACAGCCTTCAGTACATTTAAGTAGTATCTTTCTTACAGAGGGGTGTCTGTGTGTGTGTGCGTGTGTGTGTGTGTGTGTGTTTACATATATACCGAGTGCAAGCTGGAGATCACGGCCCCAGGTTTCTTTTCTTTTTCTTTTTCAGATCCTAATAAGATTCAGCCCTTCCTCCACTTTGCACAGATTTGTACTAGATTGCAACTTTTACGTACAGAGCTAAAGAATGATAAGTCAGGCTAAATGGTCTAAACTTTAGAAAATCCTGAATATGCACAAAAGTAAAAGAAATGTAATACAGAAAATGTAATTGGAACTCTCAGTAATCAACATAATATCAGCAAATACCACTCCTACCCAAGACCTATATTTTCCTGTATTGTAGAATGTATCAAACGTGTTATTTAAAGAAAAGGTAAATGTAAAGCTTGAATAAATACAAATATAATGTTTTAAATGTGTGTGTGTGTGTGTGTGTGTGTGTGTGTGTGTGTGTGTGTGTGTGTGTGTGTGTGTGTATTCACAACACCCGGTGATGTAAATGAAATGTAACGTTACTAAGTTAACTTAAGAAATCCTTAGAAGAACCATAGAATATATATGTAGAAACTGTGAAATTTCAATAAAACTCAATAAAAGCAGCATTTGTAATAATATTAGTAACAAAACATCAAATTATTTTAAATAAATATCTAATGTAATCCATTCATGCAATAAGATTAAGTAAATACACAATATGATTTAAGCAAAAATCTATGTGTGTATGTATATTTATATAATTTACACATTATAATAGCTTGGGGGTACAGTCTGAAGACCTTAATGATCTTGGTTGTATTGACAGTAAGACATTTGAACAGACTTCAGTACAACTAACTAGTAACTTATGTACAGACATAAAGAACGAAAACACAATTTAATAACGATAGTAAGTAAATGAAACTAAACCACACTTATTTAACTTAAGAAATACAGTATATAACCGACATTTAACTGAGCACAGCTCTCTCTGCTAGTTAGATAACTCTCCATGGTCAAACAGAAGCCTTATAGTAGTAACTTTCTTACAGAAATAAAGAATGCACCCCATGATGTTAAGAAAAAAATTAATTTAAAAATACTAAAGTAACTTTAGACATATTATGACATTTAGACATAGTATGTGTCTATTAAAACAGTAGATTTATACTTTTTCTAGAAAAATAGTCTCCAGTCTCAGCATCTCAGGGAGTGAGACCGACCCAGCAGCACATAAACAGAATACAGACAGAGGCCAGAGGGAGCAGCAACCTTAGAGACAACAGCGAAAGACAAGCGCAGGGAGACACGTGAATCCAGCAGGTCTGTAGTGAGATAGGGTTAACACAAAACAATCAGGCACAGAAAAAGAGAGATTGACTAGAAATAGAGAAAACCGATAAAAAATAAATAGAAAATACATAAATAAATAAATAAATAAATAAATAAATAAATAAATAAATAACCATAATAACAGGGTGAGTTATAAAGACCAAACCGACTCACTCGAATATTTGAATGTTTTATTAAGACTTTGCTTCACCAAAACAGTTTACACAGTCATCCCACTGATGCCCTGACAGGATCACACTGCAGTGGAGGGGCTTCGCAAGCAGCACGTCCTGCTCTCAGCACCACGAGGGGGTTTGCAGGAGCGGCAACAATACAAAACTCCCCTAATGACTGAGAATTTATCACCAGAAAACCTGTACAAATCCAGCGGTCAGGCATTTCTACCCTGTCTGAGTAACATGATTCAGTAACATCTCTCAATGATATTCTGTATAAATTCTATGTATTTCTTATCTGGGTGTCTGATTTTAAGTCTTCCTTTTTATGGTTTTAAACCATTTTTGCAATTAAGTGATATTGTACAGATATATGAGACACCAGATGTATTTCACTCATTTTGCAAACTGCTTTATGAGACTCATTGTCTGTATCTAAGTAATGTACAATTGTGTTGAAACATGCACAGTGTACTGAAATACATGACATACTGATGTGATAGAATTTACTATTTCGCTACAAACGTTGAAATTTGGGAAATGCTTTATTATTATTATTATTATTATTATTATTATTATTATTATTATTATTATTCGGCAGACGCCCTTATCCAGGGCAACTTACAACATCAGTGCAATATAAAATGTATTTTCTATATCAAAGTCAATTCCGGTTGTAACAAAGCACACATAGCAAACAGAAATAGTCAATACTTTATATTCAAAATACTTTGTGGGCTTATTGCATATATCGATTTTATTATTTTTATTACACATAGGGCTCCTCAAGAGGAGTTTAAGCGTCTCTGTATGGGTTGGGGTGGGGGGTCTGAGCTCACGCATATCCAGAAGCCTTAATGCCCTGCTCTGTTTCAAGAGCCAAGTTTAGCCATGTGGCATTCCTTTTAACTGTATGTAGTCTGGTGATAACATAAAGCTGTTTTTTATGTTTACACATGGTGACAGACTGACAGACAGACACAGCATCACCCTGAACAGATCTGTCAAATCAACAGCTAGGACCTAACAGCATATAGCTTAAGCATCTAGGGTTTAAAACGCATCGCAGATTCTCAGTCACCCGGCCAATAGTTCACTGATTATCTTTGAAACGTGAGCAGAAACAGGACCAGCGCAATTCAGATTAATATTCTATACATTGAGCTGATGTAACATCATTTCCTTCCTTCCCACCTTGTGTATGTTATTAACAATAAAGAAGCATTTAATAAAATAGATACCTCTCTAATTCTTATTTTGTACAAAAACATGTTCTTACCGGCTTGTGTCTCTCTCTGCTAAATCTGATTTCGCTTTACTGTACAACTCGAACTCCAAATAACGTTCAAAATAAGTAAAGTAGTTAAAAAGACAAAAGTTATGCACATCAACCCATTCGATGTGTCCCTGTATAAAAAATAAAACTGGTATTGTTTTAATGACCTCCTTGACTCCTGTACACTCTGAGTCATCCAACGTTTTGCTAAAAAGGGCTGATCTGACCGCGCTGGGGAGAAATCGGTGGGGGAGGAGAGTCCAGCTAAGAAAATAAAAAAGGCTCCGGCCTCTGTGGAGAGCCGCCTGAAAAGCTGCGAGGAATGCAGCCCGTACATTCACAGCCCCTCTCTGATCTGAACCCCCTGACACAGATCCTCCAGAGCCGACCGCACAGCACAATGTCACATTACAGCAGTGCAAATGCAGGGTGTCTGTCTAGTTAGTTAGATAGTTGTATGAATTCTCAGCATTGACACTGTTAAGGCTGTACAGAAATGCATGAGAACTGCAAGGTCTTGATGTTTTTATTTTTCCTTACTAAGGTATTATCATTTCCAGACAGGATCAGTAAACTAAAGGAAAATAAAATGAAATGTTTGTGCTTTAAAAGATTAATTTCACTTTACATTTGTATTGATTTGTATTACAAATAACTTCAATAATAACTAAACTGACCACCCACCACCGCCTGTCTGTGAGCGCACTAAAGACAAATTAAACTTTCCAAATAGTGACATTAAAAATACACTAACTTGAAAGTGTAAAGATTGCATCTAAGAGGGGTTTAAAATTAAATGATTGAGATTTAACAGATTAGTAACTGTAAGAATAAGTAGCATCTTAATGGTTACCTTGAATTCAGGACAATACAGTTAATGAACGGGCAGGGCTATTAAGCCTGGTTGAACATTATTCAAAATACAACACTAGTGATCGTCTGGAGTGTTACACAAATTGGGGGACAGGATTTCTCAAGCTTTAAGGGGGTTGAACCACCGTCACACGTCCCACAGCATAGGACACTGACTCTCATACCCTGTCATCTGTCTGCATTACCCCTGAAATGAAAAGTACAGTCTCAACCACATCAGTTTTTCTGGTCTGTCAAGAAGTATGGTGCCATGTGTATCGCCTTCTAACAGCATGTTTAATATGTTTAATTAATCTTATTGATTTGTTGTTTTATTCAGCACTTGTATTTTAAATCATATGAACACAGTTTTTATACTGGTGGACATATTTGGCTTTTGGGCCCGATGTACAAGCAATTTTAAGCAGGATTTGACTTATCAGTAAAATACAGGCTAAAGACAAACGTTCATTTTAACAAAGATCAAGATTTTATTTTATTTTATTGTTTTGGATTTATTCAGCCTTAATCAAATGCATTATTATAAATCACAAGTAAGATAAAAGAAACAAATGTGTAACTTTAAATAAAAAAAAAAACAACAACATTTGTTAAAAAACAGAGACCTAAAAAATGCTTAGAAACAACAACACATTTGTGTCGTTCAAATAAGAAAACCGAATAGCGGGTGACCACAGCCCGGGTGGAAGGGATCTAACTGTGTCTGTGTGTTAAAAAGTCACGAAACATGATTGTGAAAACTCTGACTCATTACATAAGTTTGAATTACTATTTATTTATTTGTTTTCTTTACAGTTCTCTTTCTGGTTGAGCATCCTGAAAAGAACTGCACATTCATATCAGATCAAGAGTTTGATATGAGAGAGCTGTGAACTCAGTGATCGGTAATAAGCATCAGTCACAGGCTAGGGGCCCCAGCCCGGGGTGGAGCCGCTTATCAAAACCCCTGCAGGGGCAGAGCAGGCGCCTCTAAGAGCTCCTCTGGTTGGTAGCACAGACCGAGGACCTAGGTAGTAGGGGTGCTTTTTTGTTTAGTTGTATCATTGACTATATACCTAATTTTCTTTTATGGATATCGAGGGTCAAGATTTTTAAAAATACAAATATTCAAATAATAGAAGAAAGTCAGACAATAGAATTAATTGTAACATTTAGAATTGCCCTATAGGAGGTATGTATGAGGTGGATTATAGCCTTAAATAGATCAAATGAAAACATATATGTTTATATTCCCATGTATTCTATATGTAAAAATGTCCCATTCTTAAACTTGACCTTTTTATCGCCATATTTTGGAGCGTCTGTAAACATTTGGCACATCTTACCGGCTTTGTTTTTAAATTGAGTTAGTATTGTGTACTTGATTATAGCACAGGGATCTGGTGTAATGTGAGTCTACAAGGCTGTTTGTGGTGTCTTTCCACCTCTATACAAACAAAACATGTATTTAGTTATTTCACCTACAGGTGGCCCATTTATAGCGTCAAACACCTTAAACATGATTACATATTTCAATGACCGTGTTTATATTGAGGTATTCACAGAGGGATCTAGCTTAGGCACTTTTATACCTTTGAACCTATAAACAGGTTCTGAAAACGAATAACACCATACAATGTATTCCGATGCTTTCTGGATTTTAACCCAGCGCACCGTTGAACATGGTGAACAATCAGGATGGTTTGACTCGTTGAGAGAAAAAGCTATGATACCTAACAAAGACCAAGGAGGCCACCAGGGCCCGTGAACCTCTTAGAAGAGGGTGTGCCCGTACATGTCCACATGCCGCCAATGGCAGGAGCCTCCTTGGTCTTTGGAGAAGACATTTTCTATTTTGTTAGGTATCACAGCTTTTTCTCTCAACGAGTCAAACCATCCTGATTGTTCACCATGTTCAACGGTGCGCTGGGTTAAAATCCAGAAATTAGTATGTTATGTTGTGTGTAGGAAACAAACATAATATGAGACCTGTATCTGAGACAATGCAGGGTGGAAATAGTGTTAACCACATACACCGATTTCTGTTAAAGGCGCCCACATAGCACTGCTTCTGTCATTTACCTCTGTTGTACCACAGAAGTAGAAGACTGATGCTGCCATTTCCTACTCAAGTCAGTTCTGTCTTTCTTTCCTTAGTGTTAGCAAAAGTCTGTATCCACGTATCTCTCTCAGCGGTACTCGGGTTTTCCCACTTGGTCGTGTGGTGGAAAATGGAAGGTTCCACACCTGGCCATCAAAGATGCATATAGAATATGAAAGGGAGACATTAACTGCTAAACAGACACCTGAGCGAAGATAATTTTGGCAAGGTCATGCTGTACTAAAGGCACGCTAGTAAGATAACATTTTAGCTTATATTATTCTTATTCATCTTCTCTTAAACTCATGTCATGTAAGTATGTTTCCTTCTGCCTCCTTTATTTTCTCTTCAAAGAACTATGATCTCCTTTCATTTTGTGATTATAGTACTCTGCAAACATTACGCTATCTATGAATGGAAAAACTGGCTGGGGTTTATCTTGCTTTGCGCATGCAGTCTTTGTGTCTCACAGACAAATTTGTATTTTAGGTGAGCATCAGCTACACTTTCATATAAGCCATCAGGAATGCTGTGTGTGGAAACGCTTGTTTAGGCACCACACATGCTCACTGTCAATTAGCTAGTCAATCCTACAATGGAGACGCAGTTATGTCTGGCCAACAAAACGTCTTGCAGGCCAAGGTGAGAAAACAATATCCATGTGCCAGTTTTGTTCATTGCTGTGCACACATCCTGAATTTAGTGTTACCACAAGCATGCAGCACTATCAAAGATTGTAAGGTGACCTACTTTAAATGACCTAGGCCTAGTTTTTTTCTACTTCTGCAAAATGCACCAAGGCTCTGGATGATATTGTTAAGAGATGCCCCCACAGAGTGGAATTACATGCCCCGTTTGGGGAACACAGCTAAAGTAAAGAGTACCGTGAATTTCTTATTGAACCACTCCATCACATCAAAAGTTACTCATTGGAATCAGACACAAAAAAACATTTTTTTGGGATCTTGGCACACCAACAGGACACCAGGTATACATTTAATACAGATTTATTAGTTACAATACACAAGGAGATTTGGCACAGGCAAAGCAACAGAGCAGAGCAAGCCAAAAAGACAGTTTCACAATCAGGGAATGGAACAAGTATAGAAAGAATACTTATGCTAAAACCTAATTAAAACACCTTTAATAAACCGAGCAATGAAAGCTAAAAATTCCTAAAAGTTAAAACTAATTTAAATTTCCCTGCAAATTAACGGGGCTTTGTTAGGTTTCACCTACAGGAGGTGCACAAGGAACAGGTCACTCAATGCTAATATTGATTCCTATCTAGGAACAGCTGACAAAGTGTTCACTGTACTGTGTGTTTCCTTCTACAGATATGAAAGCCAACAAGTCAAGAGGCCAAGCACAGGTAAGTGAATAAAAAGTCCACACCAGCGTAAAATATAACTATAATAATGTCTTTACAGGGGAGCAGAGCTCCAGCCTGGGGGTGGAGACACGAGAGTTACTCATATTTTGTCCACTACAGGAATAAAGCTGTTCAAATATCCTGGGTCTTGATTATTTATTTAATAGATCAATGCGGTGTTTCACTTATCTTGCTCTTCCCTCTGGAGCGCTGCTGGGACTCTGTTGTAGGAACTCCCCATCCTATACTACCACACTGTCCACAGGTCCGGAAGACACGGAAAGGCTGGTTGTCTCATGACCTGGCTTAGACAGCTCTGTGCTGCGCCAAGAATGAATCAGTCCCTTCCTTCGAAGTTCAGTGCTCTCTGTGCTGAAGCTTGTTCCAATAACAGCGCCTACTCTGATCTTAAATCCCCACACAGAGGCAGGGACAGGTGCAGATAATCCGGCTGCAGTGCGAGGTGACCAAGCCTGGGCACGATCCGTCTCAGGCGGGGTACACTCAGTACAAATCAACAAAAAATAAAGAATATGTGCAAATTTAATAAATTAGTTTATTATCTGAAAGTTTATTATCCACTATCTGCAAAAGGAATCCGACTGAGCGCATGCGTGACTGAAGTAGCTCGGAGTTTGGCTTCAAATTCCAAGGTTTTTTTGGAATATACAGCAACCTAAAATATTACACTTTATCTCTAATGTGTCGTTGTTTTATATATAATTTTTGAGATTTTGAACCTTGTTTTGTGTCAGTGTGACACAAGACGGGGTGTCGACCGGACTGTATAACCCCAATCACAGACCAATGACACGTAAAAATGTAGTCTGCCGATCTACGCCAACTAGTGTTTATCGGGCACTAAGTCCCAGAATGAATGACAGTCCCAGCCTTGAATATTACCTCTCCGCGCAAGTTCGTATTTCAACTAGTTTAGAGCAGTTGTCAGCCCAAAACACACAGTTCTACACAGCTTTTGCTTAATTATACAAAGATTTATTACAAAAAAAAGTCATTCATCAGCTCCACAACACTTGGCTAGGAGCCAAAGTATCAAAAGAAAAACCCAAAGTCCACGCGTGGCAGACAGTAGCTGGATGAAAACGTCAAACACAGCACACAATCCAACTAAAATTAGAAAACAAAGTGATTAAATTATACCCAAACAGCTACTTAAGCCACTGTTAGCACGTCAGGTATCCTTGTTTAGGGATCTTAAATACATATAAAAATTTTAAAAAACAAGCACAGGTCTCTAGTGTACGTTTAATAAAAGGCTAAAACATTAAAATCCGGCCAGAACAAAGCTAAAAAGAATTAAAATATTAAACTCAGAGGCACACATCAAGGGTTTAAAACTAGCTCAAGCAGGGACAGTGCGGGAAAGCGGAAAGTGGAACTCGCTCTATGAAGCAGCAACTCCGTAGCTCGGAAAGGCTGATTTCAGAGGCCGTCTTTCTCCGTGCGGTCTGCGCTTCTGCCCGTGTTGCAGTTTCCCAGTATAGAGTCCAGTCTTATGCGCTCTTGTCTTTTCATGTAGCTCAGTGCTCCCTTATCTCACTTCCCGGTGTTCAACTTCTTCCAACTAACACTCTTTAGATCTTCTCCTCAGTTTCTTTTTTGTAGCAGTTTCCTCCTTTAGGAATGGAATACACCTTACTGCCAATGCAGAAGCCGTGAATAATTTTTCAAACTTAATATAGATATGCAGGCAATGATTAAAATAAAAGCGCTTCTGCAAGGACCCATTAGTCACGGCCTTTGACATCAGTAGCTGATAAATTAAAATGGACACATATAAATAAACACATCTAATATAAACACATGAGAAATACAAGTGCATCATTTAAGAAAATAGTATTGTGTGCAGCTATAAAAATAAAAATAATAAAAAAATAAAGACAACATAAAAACACAATATTTACTAATATGCAATCAAATATTTAACAACAGGTGCATACGGTGGGTAAACAAGACACTAAAAAATTTAACACAATTGCATTATGTGTGCTATTACAGCAGATGAAGGGCAGTTTCTGACTGTCGATTTCATTGCTGCAAAATGATCAATGATATCATCATCATCATCATCATCACAGGATAGCTTCCTGGACACCTCTCTGTTTATGCTCATCATCGCAAGGCCATTGAGACGGTGTCATTGTGGAGCTGAGGTAATTCTTAATGAGCTTCAATTTTGAGAAACTCCTCTCTGCAGAAGCTACTGTATCAGGAGCAATTGGAGCGATTCGGAGGGCCACTCACAAGTTTGGGAATATTTCCTTTAACTTTGTTTCTTCAAAGTAGGACTAAACTAAACTAAAGCGGCTCCTAAACTGTCTCCCGGCGCGACTTCTCGATGTCTGTTGGCTAACCAGACGCTAATTGCTAGCTGCAATGCTAAAAACTCAGCTGGATAGCTACAGCGCAGCAGCTCTGACAATGATTTTTTTATATAGTTATGTAGTTTTCTTTTATGATGAATTCCACTGTCGAAAATTGTCAACAGTTTGTCAACAATGCACCCTTTCACTGCAGCTGCAGAGCCGCGGTCAGATACAGCAGCAGTCAGGCAGCTGGTTTAACAGGAGACTCACAGTCCCGTAGCGCTGCTCAATACCGGATCACACACTCGCATCAATGCCGCCGGATCTTGATCCGCTTCCTACAAAGCCTTTTCATGATCCGGATCTAGTGAGCCCAGATCCGATCCTGTTTTTGGATCCTGTTAATACTGGCAATGTAGCGTACTGTGTTTGTTATTCATATGCAATAGGAGTTTCAGCAAAAATATTGTAATTATAATGTAATTTCGTTATATCTTTAATATTAGAATAGGTGAAACATTAGTTTAAATGGCACAAACAGGCACAAATGTAGCACAAACGAAAGAGATATGTCTGGTTTGATTCTGATGGTGTGGGTGGGCTGAGTGACGTCACTCGTTTAATCAAAAATCACGAATAACGTTAAAACCATACTAGTTCAAACATTAGTTTAAATGGCACAAACAGGCACAAACGAAAGAGGTATGTTTGGTTTGATTCTGTTGTTGTGGGGGGGAGTGACGTCACTCGACGAAAATAAATAAATGTTAATATCTTCAAAACCAAAGCAGCACAAACGTTTATTTCAACGGCAAAAACTGGCACAAACGAATAATATGGAATTTATCGTTTGTGCTGTAAGTGGGTGGGGTCCGAGGAGTTTGCTGGAGAGTATCCTTTTGTTAGAGGGAGTTGGCCGGATTTATACCATTCATGTAATTTATTGTTGTTTTCTTAACCCCGTGGACCCAGATATTTTACATTTTCATATTTTAGACTCTTACCATGTGGGTTTATGCTTACTTAATCTCCTTTGATATATGTGATGCAGTAGCTTATATTTAGAAAACACAAGTGTTTCTTGTTTCAGAAGCTTAGAAATCCTTATAAACATGTCCCTCTCAGTAGAAGCCTTTTCAAGTTCTGTATCATAGTTGTAACTTTTTCTTGTAGTTTTAAGGCGACATATTTTTATTTTAGACTTGTAGAATGACCCCGCTTTCTCCCTTTGGGTTCCCTATATGCTCACATTACATATCTAGTTATTAGCAGTCCTACAACTCTCCAGATCCAAAATCCTATTCTATCATACCTTGTATTAAGACTTATATGTCATCAAATAACACAGCTGCTGCTGCCTTCCCAACAAAATCAAATTTGTTACTTACAATGTGAATGGGTTGCATGACAGTACAAAAATAGTATATTTAAAAAGCAATTGGGGGGGAAGCGTTTGCTTCCATATATTGCACTAATAGTCAAGGAGTTGGAATTCTCAAACAAAAATACACCTTTCACATTAATCTCTCAACATACAGATGCAGAAGAAAGATACTTAATTCTCAGCTGTTACTTACACAGTGACAAATATACTCTAATTAGTCTTTACATGCCACCTAATTCAGATTTGTTGTTTTTAAATAAATTGCAGGATATTATAGACACAGTTGAAACTGGTATTATCATACTGGGAGTGGATCTAAACCACACTTTTGGTAAACTAAATAGATTTGGGCAGAATGTTAATATTTCCAATTCCAGTAGAGTCCTATGTCCTTTCATGAGAAAAAAAAAAAAAAAAAAAAGTTTAACTGATGCTCGGAGACTTTTATACCCCACCACAAAAGACTACACATTCTATTCTCACCCTCACAACAGTTATTCAAGACTTGCTTATATTTTTATATCTAATTCTGCTTTCTAATTTCTGCTAACTTGTTAAATTATAAAATTCATGATATTTTAATTTATGACCATGCCCCAATGATGTGCATTATAACTCCGACTGATAATAAACTCTCACATAAGATATGGAGATTTAGAACATAAGAACATAAGAAAGTTTGCAAATGAGAGGAGGCCATTGGACCCATCATGCTCATTTGGTGTCCATTAGTATCTAAGTGATCCAAGGATCCCATCTAGTCTATTTTTAAATGTTCCCAAATTTTCAGTTTCAACCATCGCTGGGGAGTTTGTTCCAGACTGTGACTACTCTCTGTGTAAAGAAGTGTCTCCTGTTGTCTGTCTTGAATGCCTTGAAGTCCAATTTCCATTTGTGTCCCCGGGTGCGTGTGTCCCTGTTGATCTGGAAAAGCTCCTGTGGTTTGATGTGGTCGATGCCCTTCATGATTTTGAAGACTTGAATCAAGTCCCCACATAGTGTCCTTTGTTCCAGGGTGAAAAGGTTCAGTTCCTCAGTCTCTCAGTAGGACATTCCCTTCAGACCTGGAATAAGTCTAGTTGCTCTCCTCTGAACTGCCTCTAGAGCAGCAATATCTCTTGATTTAATAGAAAGTACCTCCTGGATACTGAGTTTATCAAATATATAAATAACCATATTGATTTATTTTAAACTACAAATGTTAATTCTGAAGACCCAGATAAACCTAATATTCATATAATATGGGACACTTTTAAAGCATATCTAAGAGGTGTAATTATCTCATATACAGCTAAGAAATGCTCTGAACTAGAACAGAAAATTAAACAAATTGTAAAGAATATTTTCATCCTAGAAAAAACATAAAATGCCGTTGACGAATACTAATAAAATCGAACTTCAAAAACTGAAATTGGAACATGATCTTCTTCAACTACAAAGAGCTAAGTTAAGTTTTATTTCTAATAAAATATATTATGTCTCTGCAAATAAATCAGGAAAACTGTTATGTGTTATGCTATTACTAAAAGTATAAACTTAAAGCCCCCAATTGTTCTTAAAGACTCTCAAACTAACTTGTTAATAAGAAATTATAAAATTATAAACAATAGTTTTAATTATTTCATAAAAAATGTATATAGATCTCAGATCTCAGAAGGAACTTTTGACCCTGCTCCCTATTTAAATTCATTTGACCTCAAACAATTATCTCAAGATCAGAAGAACATGTTAACCGAATAATTCACTCAATTAGAAATCAAAGATATTATAAAATATTTTCCCCGCAGGAAGGCTCCAGGTATGGACGGCTTTGTTTCTGAGTTTTATCAAAATTTTTGGATAAAATATTACCCCTCTTTATGGAGCTTTTACATCTAATTCCACTAACTAACTCACTACTGCCCTCCATGTACCAAATGGTAATTTCAGTTATTCCCAAACCAGGTCATTCTGGACATTCTCCTTCAGACTATAGACCTATTTCATTAATTATTTGTGATGCAAAAATAATTTCATAAACTTTAAGTAACATAATCAATAATGTACTACCAGATAAAATTCACTGCAACCGAACAGGTTTCATAAAGAATAGACATCTTCAAACTAACACCCTTACCTGTCTAAGTCTTATACAATATGCTAAGAAAAGCAAAATGTATCTGTTCTTAATGTCGGTTGATGCAGTAAAAGCTTTTGATCGTTTGGAACGGCCTTTTTTATTTCGAAGCTTGGAAAAAAATGATTTTCCAAGTCAAATAATGAAACTCACCAAAATTATATATCGGTTTCCTCAAGCCCAAGTTCACACAAATAACTTTATTTCTGAATGGTTTCCTTTATCTAAAGCTACTCGTCAAGGCTGCCCCTTATCACCCCTACCTTTTGCAATTGCCATTGAACCGTTAGCTCAGAAAACCAGAGTCTCAGGAAATTACAGGCATTAATATTGGAAAATTTTTTTATAAACTTAGTATTTATGCAGATGATTTACTTATTTACTTAACTAATATTGGATCATCAATACCCTGTCTTAAGTCTATTTTTAAAGAATATTCATTTAAAAAATAAATAAGGATAAAACAGAAATAAGCCTATTAATAATATTAGTTCAGTTCCCAGTTTACTTAAAGACTTTAAGTGGCAAACTAAAAGTATTAAGTAGCTAGGATGTCATAGAAGTTCTCATAAGAAACCATTATATAAAGATAATTTCCTTCCGCTAATTACTAAATTGAAATCTGATTTGAAAAAATGGTCTGATCTCCCAATTAACATTTCAGTCATGTCAAAATGATATGGCTACCAAAGTTTCTATTTATATTCTCTACAATTCATATTATTCCCCCCAAAACTTTATTTAACTGTATATTCATTGATAACATCATTCATTTGGTCCAATAAATCTCACAGACTTAAGAGACTTGCTTCATCTTTGTAATGTCTTACACCTGACTATTTCCACTTTTTACCACTTGATGTCTCCATATTACCATCTGTCTCTCCACTTTGCCTGGTTTTCTGTCCCGCACCGTATTATTGAATAATTGCTTTACTTTTCACGTTCAATTAACACACATCTGTCCCCAGTTACCTATCTCTTCTCATTCTCTATATATTCTCCTTTGTTAGCTAACCTCTTCGCAAAGTCTTGCCAGTATTTCCACACTGCATTTCCGAGCCTTGTGTTATTAAGCATACTAGTTATCGACCTTAGCTTTACCTTCCTCGACTTTCCCTTCCGGATTACCCCTCTTGTGTTGTATGCCCGATCGCCTGACCTCCAGCTTGTTTACTGACCCTGATTTATGGATCTCCACACTAACGAATCAAGGAGCCATGTTCGGCAATCACAAGAAGATGCTAAAACAAATGGCCGAAACCCTAAACAACCTCGTAAAGGCTCTCCAACCAAGCACATCTGCTCCTGTTGCCTAACAAACTAAAACTAAGACAAGATAACTTGAATTCACTTTGAATTGTCCTGGTGTGAAACTAATCAAACCTAAACTGAAAGAAAATGGTCTGTTTGCAAGTTAAATGTATAACTAAATATCATCCAAAGAAAAATACAAAATGCTTGCATTATTATTATTATTGTATCTTCAAAGTTCAAAAAGTTGGCAAATGCATAAAAATATACAGGTATGGTCCATGGCCATGCCAACATAATCCTGTGATAATCCTGATTTATGGCTTTACTTCATTAATATAGATGCACTGTTGTCACACTCTCTGCAGTTTTCAATCTGAGTATCACTGAATTAAAAACATAACCATGAAAGCAGAAATAAGTATTGACTGACTACTCATATCTGCCTATGACACACTGTGGTGTTTACACAGTCAACAAGCTTGTGAGATTTTTTTTAATTTTTAAATCTCTCAACATTCTCCCTCTTCTGTTTCATCATCATCATTTTTTTTTTTTTTTTTTTTTTTTTACGAAGTCAGGCATCTGTTTATTATTCTCTCTGTTCTTGAGCTCTGGTATTTACAGGATGGACTAGCATCTCGTAAATAGCAAAGTACGAGAATGTTTTCTTCTCTAGCTTTACACTGCAGTAATTTTGTAAAATGTACTTTAAATTTATTCTATAATCATGGACACCCCTGTCCCTGTTTCATTTGCACATACAATATATTATATTGCCAGAAAGAAGGGGAAATCATTAGAAAGAGCATTGAACTCCACTACCCAGGCTGCAGTTGTGTGGGTGGATTCAGAACTCAAGTTCAACTGAGTCATATTAAAACCTGACATTTACAACAAGAAGAGATCATCCTTTCTGCTGAACAACAATAGATCAGCTGTTGCAAAGAAAAACTGTCTGCAATACAATGCTGATTGACACCTATGAAAGTTCATTTCAGGAGAAGAGGGAGAATATCTGATTGCTCCTTTGCAGGGACTCTGAAAATGGTTGCCAAGCGAGAACCATTCTGTTGAACATGAAAAGGCATGTCAGATCTGTGACGGCTCACAACCCAACAGAAAAAGTACACAAACAAGGCAGGACAGAAAGAAGAGCATAATTATACAAACTGAACAGAAAGTGGCGAATCAAGGACTTGGAATGCAATAAAAAGAAGTAGAGCATGATGAAACAGAAGTAATATTGTTTAGCAGAAGGGAGAGGATGAAGCTAGAGTGGTAGAGGTCTAGGTCAAAGGGCAATATGTCTTCTCAGTGGAAGAAAGCTATTTGCCAGCCAGCAAAAGAAAGTCATGATTGAGAAGGATTAGAAAGAACAGGACAGGAGGTTATGGGACAGGACAAATCAGGAGATATGGTAAAGGAAGAAAAACAAGCTTCCTTACATAAGCAGATGTTTAAATATACCATTTTAGAAACACAACAGCTGTTATAAATGAAGTGATGATTAATATTCCAGAAAAGGTTAATATCAAGGTAATATATTTGATTAAGGCCCACTAACTAATACACATATCACATGCATTCATTACTCTGCATGTTGAAGGTCTTACTGCATGACCAGTTCATTAAGATTAAGTTTAAGTGTAATTTAGGTAACCTGTCTGCGTTAGAGAAACATGCATTTCAATCTGAGAGTAGGAGTCCAGAATATGTATATTTGCAATTAATTTGCAAAATTATTTTGTGCCTCAGCCTTGCCTGAAATGTTCAACACGTTCCTTGCTTGTATTATTCAATTATTGACTTAGGGCATCCTTACCATGATTGACCCTGAATGTACCCGACTCGATTTTACAGGGTTATATCATTCTACATTTTCTGGCTGAATGTTTCAGGTTTTGTTTAAGAATAGTGAGGTGCAAACAGTGTGTATAAATGAATACATATGTGAGCTATATGTTTGAGATTAGTTATGTAAATAATACATTTAAATAAATTACATCCTCACTGAAACTTTACAACAAGAAGGTAACAGACAGGTGTTCTGAAGTAAAATGTTTAAAATGTTTGTCATGACACACGTTTAGTCTGAGATCAGATTGATCAAGGAGATAAGCATATGCAGAAAGGAAAAACATGCAGATAACCACAGTCTATTTCTGTAATAGGCACCCACAAAGCATTGCCTATACATCTAAATATTTGACCACGGAACTAGTTGTCACTTCCTGCCAAAATGTCTTGCATGTGTTCTACTACCCTCTCAGGAATTTATGCTATGGGTTTTTACCATGAGTCACGGCTTAATTTCTCCTAGTGAATGGACAGTATGTGTGGGTGCAATGGAAAATCGAAGATACCACATGTCAGCTTGTCCCCATAAATAATGGTCATAGTCCAGCTGCATTCTCAAAGCATCTCGCACTTCATCAATCTGACCTCATCATCACGGACGTTTGGAAGATGAAATCAATAAGCCTGGCAATCACCATTCTCATTGCTGCCCTGTGTTCCCTGGCACTCTGCGAAAGTAAGTTTTTAGTTTGTTTTGTATGTTTTGCTGTGGCTGTTTTAAATATGTATCGTTCAAATTGAAAGAAACCAGTTGAAAATAGATGTTACTAACATGGTTAGATTTCTGTCTTGCTGGGAAATTAAAACATTTATTTTTATTATTATTCATTTTCATCTCAAGTGTGCAGGGCTGAAGTCACATGCCAGCAGATTTAGCTAATGTAGTGTGTAGAAAAAGTGAGTTTTGTACCATAAGTTGTTGTTTTTGTGAATCTGCTATTAATTTCAGAAGTTGAGGAAACTATCTCAGTACTTAGATTTTTGGAATTGAAACAGTTCATCAACCAGAACTCAGATCCTCAAACAACAAGTTTCAGTTTCAAATCACTTAATCTTCCTGCCCTGATGATTTAGTTTTTACATGTAAATAATACACTTTCTCAATGTTTAGTTTCTTTCATATTACAATCACACTTTTTGTATTATACAACAGTTAATTAATTATGTCCAATAATACCAAAGTTATTATACATTTTATCCCTGGAAATGAGGGTTTGGAGGAATGGTCTGTGAAAAAGTAATAGCTGCAATAAACTAATCATAAGATTTTGATTTTAGACAGCCATGGACCATCTGAATGCTGCTTTAACTATTACCCAAAAAGGATTCCCATTGCTGCACTTGCCACATATCGCAGGACAGATTCAAGCTGTTCAAATGCTGGTGTGATGTAAGTATTCTAGAAACAATTATGTTGAAAGAAATTTGATGACAGACTTAACTTTTTTCAGTAGTACCAATTTTAAACTGCATATATATACCACCATCACCATCAGCCTATATCGATTCACTGCTGTATAAAGGCCTCTCTAAGATGTTTCCATTTGTTTCGATCTACAGTTTCTCTTTTACATATATATATATTGAGACCATTCAGAAAACTTTAGAATCATGTTAAATTTACAACATCTTGATTAATAGATTTAAACATACTTTTTATTTTATTTTTTTAATTTGCACTCTCAGTTTTGTGACACTTCACTGTATCATAGTTCTGTTTTGTTTTCTCTGCAATTGGAAAAAAACAGGTATCAGCTTTTCTGTTTGATATGATACAGTTGAGATTATAATGATGTAACAGTTTAAATTCATAGTTCTCAAGTTTTCAAAATATCAATGCGTGAGATTTGTGAAATGTAGTGACAGGTACCTCTCCCACCAGCAAAAGCACGAGCTTGAGGGGTGTACACTTATTTGTAGAGCGGGGGAAGGGTGGGGTGCACACAGAATATTTTCGCAAAAGATTTTAGCAACAATGCGTGAGAGGAAGGAAATATGTAAATTAATTATTCTAATTCCCCTTTCTAAGGTCTTCATACTATGGAGTCAACCTTTGGCGCTCTTGAAAAATAACTGTACAAAAATTGGGACACTTTATCGTATTTTACCGTTTCTTTACCAACAATATTTTCCATTTACAGATTTGTTACCAGGAAAAATGTAAAATTATGCAGTGATCCTGCTGAAGCCTGGGTCCAGAAGCGCATGAAAACTCTCAATGGTCTTCTATCAAAAGTTCCTGCTGACAGCACATCCTAAGATGGATCCAGTACTCCTCATTTGGATATAAACCCATCGCTAATATTGATATATTAAGAGATATTAAGACAATCCGACACTTGTAATTTCTTCCTCATGGTTACTTTTCAAATACAAAGAATATACAGCATAAGCATGGATACGTAAAATAAATATGTACATAAATGCATTTGAATAATAAAAACCTTCTATCAAATATATGTTTAAATGAACAGCCATACAACTTTTATGACATGTTACTCGTTAATTATATCACTGTTCATTTGAAGTCTTATAAGCTGAGGGATGTATCAGGGTTCCATTCACACACTGAACATCTGAGTTAATTAGGTTTGTGCGTAATGTTCTGATTACAGAGACACAACCTTATGCCATAGAATTGTCTGTTTTTTACTGGCATGATTGTACACAGTAGATATACTGTAACTGAATCCTCAAAATGTTTACTTTTTTGTAATGTATAATTAATTATATTAAATTATAATGAATAGTATTACCATATTGTTTTGGTTGCTTTTGTAAAAACACTGATAAATAAATATACTTTTGATTTTATTTTGATATAGTACATCTGTTTTTAAAGACATTTGATATATTTTGATATTATTTCATTCAACTTGTTTTCCAAATACATTAATACCTGTTACTGCTGTAGTCTCTGCGCCTCTACTGTAATATGTAAATGTCTATATTGGCGCAAATAATTCAGCAAGAAAATAACATTCTTAAAAAAAAAATACACACAAAAAAGAATCAACTGATTGTTATAGCGAGGTAGATTTTCTTTTTCAAACTCTTGACTAAAATGTTTTATTATTATTTATTTTAACTTTAAATTTCAAACTGAACAGCTCCAAAATCAACTTCTTACTAATGATGAAGGTCTATAGATAACAAATGACATTGGCATGATATGTGACATTTCTATTAGTACAATTATTATGGAGGTGTATAGAAAAATCATCCATCTGTTGAGCCTATTTGGAAAGTGACTGATAGAGTGTTGTATGCAATATATTACCTTGCATGGCTGTAACCTCTACTTAACATGTAATTAAATTAATATGTTCAAGGCATCACTAGTCACATATTATGGAAGCCCATTTCCACCATGGAAAAAAAAAAAATTGCCCATTTTTTTTTTCTTTCTCCAGGTCGATTTGCTATCTCATAATTATGACTTGGTATCTCATTATTATGACTTAGTATCTCATAATTACTACTTAATATCTCATAACTACGACTGTAACAGGGACTAGGCATGCGTCAACAGGATGGTTGCAATGGGAGCAGTCAGGTTTCAATTAAAAACTAGTATGTTAGCTAGCATAGTGATTAAGACGCACCCCTCCGCAGGATTGCTATCCAGTTACAGTGGATCATTAATCAAATTCAGGCAAACTGTAACAAATCAATAATAATGTAGGGGTTCGAACAGTATTGAAGGCACTGGGACTGATTATAAACCAGGTACCAATGTGTAGAGGTCAAAACATGGGTTTATTTCTCCTCCATCTTACTCTCACCTTCTCTTCCTCCTTTCCACATCCGGTTTACTTTACCGTATTCCCTCTGAAACAGAACAGGTGCTTAAATAATATATGTATCCCTTCCACAGTGCTACATATGTCCCCCCCTTTGAAAAGAAACATCCTCATTTCCAAAACAAAGAAAAGAAGGAAACAAACAACAAACAAACAAAAAATGTATAGAAAATGCAGTGCAGAAGAGCAAAGAATAATGAAAAAAAACACACAAAAAAGCCACTGCCCAAACCCACTTACTCTTTTCTAGGTGCCTCTAATACTCTATGCTTTTAGCCTATTTTCAGCTCCAATTCTATAGCAAATTCTGCTTACAGATTTTGGCTGCAGTACCACCACGACCCACTACAAGAAGTGCTAAAGAGCACTGGAATTGGCTGGAAGAATTGTAGATAGTGATTCCCCTAACACTTCCCCCGCATACGGGGGAAATCGCAAACACCAGGCAGGACAGACCAGGGGCAGGACCTTCATAAGAGCAGGAAGACCATTTCAGCAGCAGCTCTACACTTTAAAACAGGGAGATCACAGTTAAAATCACAGCACGGAGAACCAACCTTCATAAGAGCAGGGAGACCATTTCAGCAGCAGCTGTATACAAACCAAGTTCATTTTAAAAAGGTACCACACCTGGTATAGGAGTCTCAGTCAATCAGAGCCCAAGCCAATCTAGTAATTAGTACTCACACTAAATTAACAACACATGAATATGTAAAAGAAAAGTGTGCTGAAAGTAAAGAAATAACGTGATAAATAAATAAATAAGAATATCAAAACGTGCACAAAAACAGTGTTACATAGGCGAGAGGTGTCGTTCATAGGTGATGAAGAGGGCAACCCCCATCCTTTTCAGGCAAGGGAAAGGTATAAGGGCACAACCGGTCATAGAGAATCACTTGCAGGTGCTCCTCAGGGAACAGCGGATTGCAGAGCAAGTAAGTAACACCAACTCCTCCATCTTCACTATCCATGCAGCATTGAATTTGATAGGGACCGTTCCAGTGAGGCGCTAGTTTAAGCCTGGTATCAGTGGGCACAAACATCCAGACCAGGTCTCCCTGGTTGGTGTCGCACTCTCACGTCATAGAGGAGTTTCTGCTGCTCAGAAACCAATGTATTATTCCTCTGGGTCGAGGCAAAGGCAGACTTCAGGTGAGTCAGCAAGGAAGATGCAAACTGAGCTGGCGTTCCAGGTGTAGGGGTCCCCATGGAAACGGGACAGAGAAAAACATCAGCAGGGGCCTCCCACCCACGTGTGAGGAAAAAAGGGGGAGTAACCCATGCTGGCGTGCACACTAGTGTTGTAGGCAAAGGCTATCTGGCAGAGGAAGTCATCCCACTCCCCTGGTTGAGAAAGCAGGATCTTGGCTAACTGGTCAATTATTGTTCTATCGAACCTCTCAACCACAACAAGTGTGAGGTGGTCATACTCGCTCTAGCATATCAGGGAGAGACGGGAGAGACCTCTCGGGAGAGACCTTTACGTTTCCAGCGTGGTTGTCTCCTAGCAGTGCCTGAAAGCCATGACAAGACAGTCTCAATATCAGTGTCCACCTGCTCCTCCTGATGTTCTGTCCATTATGAGTTAAGGTGTAAATAAACCTGTGATTCGCTGTAACAGCAGAAGGAGAATCCCTCACTTCGTGACCAGTCTGAGTTGCAGTGGACGAGAATTGCGTGGCGTCTGTCTCACCGTGCACAGTTTCAGGCCGATTATCCCAGTCCGCAGGGACATCCAATGCACAGGTCTGCAGTGTGCTCTGCGTCGATGCGCACGTGGTACTATTGACAGGGGGGTCAGGAGAAGGTGAGGTGGGGTGCATGCAAGGCAGGCGGGAGAGAGCATCTGCATTAGCGTGTCTCCTACCCTCTCTGTGCACAACAGTCCAGTCATATGTGTCCAGTTCCAGGGCCCAACGACTGCGTCGCCCTGTGTGGTCATTGTCAATGGGAATGTGTCTAAGTCCCAATAAAGGCTTGTGATCAGTAATAATAGTAAAAGGGAAAAGTCAAAGAAAATATCTGAACTGACGTACAGCCCACACAATAGCCCACAATTCTCTTTCATATGTGGACCATTGTTTTTCAGAGGCAGTAAGGGTTTGGCTAGCGTAAGCCACCAGTCCTTCCTGCACCTGCGCCAACACTGCAACAACTGCTGTCCGCGAAGCGTCTGTGTATAACAGAAATGGTTGGCTGAAGTCAGGAATATTGTGTGTATATTTATTTTCATATAAAAAACATTGTTTAATACTGTGTCATAATTTTATTATCTTTGAAGTTGTGAAGTTGTATTAATTTAGAAAAAATAAAACAAATAATGTAAAATAGCAATGTTGTGCTGTGAAGAGAGACATCTATAGGTGAGCGAAAATCATCGAGTAGGCTAATGGCTAGTATTTCACGACTCTCGCAAAGACAGTTCGGTTACTACAAATAAATATAAACCACAACCAAGTGGAGCAATTAAAAGAAAATTTAAAAAAGAAAAAGAAGTAAGAGAAGCTGGTACAAAAGCTACCAACAATCTCAACAACAGCTTTTTTTTTAATCAGTGCAAACACTGATGCTAATAACAACATGCCTGTTGCTAGCTAGAAGATGGTGCTAGCACAAGTGTTCTGCTTTTTATGCAAACTTTTCTCTACCAAAAGACACACCTTTACAGATGGATTCAGTGAATGGAAGCACCCAGAATGGATTTCTGAACATGAGAGGAGCCCTGGTCATATGTCTTGTATGCTGGCCTTACTGCATTGATCTAAGAACACTCAGGCCATGGACTCAGCTCCGGTCAAACAAATTGCTGGGGAAACGGAATACTGGAAAGAGATACTGAAGCGTGTGGTGGCTGTGATAAAGTTTTTAACTGAAAGAGGACTGGCGTTCAGGGGGGATGATGAGCTCTATATGAGTTTCTATCAGAGCATATTAAAACACGTGGCCAGAAAGGAAGTGGAAATGTATCTTATTTGTCCTCTACTATATGTGAGGAGTTTATTAAAGTAATGGGAGAAAAAACTAAACAAGTAATTGTGAATTAATTAAAGGATGCAAAATATTTTTCAGTCATAATTGATTCAACAGCAGATTTGTAGACCAGTTAACATTCATCTTCAGATTCGTAAATGAGAAAGGGAATGTGATCAAACGATTTATAGCTTTCGAGCCCATTACAAATCACACAGGTGAGAGTTTGTGTGATCACGTTATTAAAATGGTAAACGATCTTGGCTTGGACAATCGTACGATAATGCAAGCAAGATGTCGGGCAGATACAATAGACTGTAGGCTCACTTAAAATGGATACATCCATTGATCCATTATGTACTGTGTGCTGCTCACTCATTGCATTTAGTAGGTGTAAACAGCATACACAGCAGTAGCCCAGAGGTCGGAAAGTACTTTAATCTGTTACAGTCACTGTATTAATTTTGTTCTGCATCTACTCACCGATGGGGAACAGTATTCAAAAATACAAACTTAATATTCAAGCATTTGTCTAATACTCGGTGGAGCTGTAGGGCTAAGTCAGCCAAAGCTCTTTGCAAAAATTACAGTGATATAAGAGAGGCCTTAAACAGTATAGCTGCAGATGAGTCCGAAAAACAAGAAGCACTCAATGAAGCATCGGGACTGTAATGATGGACAAACTAGAAACTGCATTTATGGCGCAGTTCTGGAATACTATACTCGAAAGATTCCACTCGACCAGTTTATGTCTACAAAAAAGTGATATGGACCTTCTGACAGCGGTGCAGGTACTTGAATCATTGACTGAGTTTGTATCAGCACAGTGAGAACTATTTAACCACTATGAGAGGGGCGCCTTAAGTGTGCCAGGTGTATGTCACTCCTATAAGGATGAAGTCCAGTGAATCAAGAAAAGAAGCTTTTGTGGACAAGACCACAGATGGTGATGCAGGCTTTAGTGGAAGTTATAAATTTCAAGTGGACACATTTAATGTTACTATTGATAATCTTGTCAACTGCCTTGGTGTTCTATTCATGCCAGACTCAGAGTCAGACAGCAACATTATTACAGGAGGCCATCACCTTTCCTCTGTCTTGCTGATGAGCTGATTCAGTTCAGATCTTTCATTTCAATGGAGCGGGATAGATCACCATCAAAGATGCTCAAAACAATGATGGATTATGGACTGCCATTGGTTTTCCCCAATGTGTATGTTGCCCTTACGCTTTTCCTTACACTGCCAGTCAGCAACTGTGAAGGAGAGCGTTCATTTTCTCTCATGGCAAAAGTCAAAAATGAACTAAGAACCAAAATGTGCCAAGGGTGTCTCAACTCGCTGTCTTTAATGGCCATTGAATGTGAACTGGTGAGGGAACTGGATTTTGATGACATTGTGGAAGAGTTTTCTCGAAGGAAAGCAAGAAAGATACCCCTCAGCTGAAGTAAACACATTTTTTTACTAAGCTATATAGCTTTGATGATGATATTGCTGCTTGTTTATCCACAAGACACTGCTTAGATGTTGATAGATATTGGTAAGATATAAATGAGGCAATTTGTGGTGTGAAACAGAATATTATGTGCATTCTCCCCACTTATTATTGTCATTGTAAATCCTGTATGATGGGGCATACAGGTGCAACACTGCTGTGGAAAAATGTGGTGCCAGGGAGGCCTTTGGGAGATCTGTGCCCTGAGCACATCAACGTCTAAATCCGTCCCTGGGTCCGGTTTAAGGCCCTCCCAGGAAAACAACATGGTCATGGGCCAGGCAGCACTTCTTTGAATTCAGGCACAGCCCTGCAGTCTGAATCCTGGAGAACACTTCTCTCAGGTGTGACAGGTGATCTTCAAAGGTCTTACTGAAGATGAGGATGTCATCCAAATAGACCATGCACACGTACCATGGGAGCCCACTCAGCACCAGTTCCATAAGGCGCTGGAACGTGGCTGGCGCATTAGAGAGACCCATTGCCATGACACAAAACTGGTAGAGGCCTCTACCAGTTGTGAATGCTGTTTTCTCACAGTCCTCCTTTGCCACCTCGAGCTGCCAGTAGCCGTTGGAAAAATCCAGGGTGCTGAACCAGGCTGCTCCTGCAAGGAGTAGTCCAATTAATTAATTTGCAGTAGTCCACACTCCACACTCCACACTCCGTTCTTTTTCTTAACCAAGACTACTGGGGAAGCCCATGGACTATAGCTCTCCTGCCATGAGACTGGACACCTGTCGATCGATTTCCCTGTGCTTGTCAGGTATTCTGTATAATATTCATTATTCCTACCTTATCAGTGGGAGGGGTGTGTTTGTTTCCTCAGTGCCCAAAGTAATGGGATTTGGGGTTGCACTTTAGACACATAAGTCATCTTCCAAAGAAAGCCGGGAGCGATATTTTGTTTGAATTGCAGTTAATGCTGAGAAGCCACTCCATGTAAAATCCAGTTTTAAATAAGTTTAATCATATTTTCGACTTTTGCATTTTGCTGGAACCTCCTCTGCCCCCTCACTTCATTTTGTGAGAAAGGGAGAAAAGCGTCCAATACAAGCCGATCAATTTATCACTGGTTCTCTCAAAGCACGCTGCTGGATTTACTTATATACTTATATATATTTACATTATATAATAACGTATAATAACTATTTATTTAGGAGCACCTTTCAGGGTAGCCCAGGACACTGTACAAAAATGTTGTTGTGGCTTTGGAAAAGAAGAACTTGAAGCAAAAGCTTTTTTATTTTTTTATTTTTTGTTATTTTAAAATATAACATTTACATTTTCTACACTTTTTTTTTAACTGTAACTAGCTTGAACATTCCTAGACACACTCGTACACCCCCCTTGGAAGGCACAACGCACAGTTTGACCTAGACCAAGCTACAATTGCCAAATCCCATTTGCTGATTTTAACTTACTAGCTAAATAGCTAACTTGATCATTGATGATGCGGAACTAGGTTGCAGTGTTATAGCATAGATTTTCACTGAGGCATTGAAAAAAGAAAAAGAAAAAACCTCTTGCAAATCCTATTCAAGGTAAAACTCAATACAGATGCAAATACACAGTCACCATGTTATAATAAAACACTATGCGGTGGCAGTTAAGGTGAACTTGGACAGCTAAAAAAAAACAGCTAGGTATAGCTACAGTATACATAAATGTCATTGTCATTAAAACAGTATGCAAGCAAGCTACTGTACAGCAATAAAAATGAATCAATCAAATAACATTAAAATACATTTCTCTTGTGCTTGTTTTTTCTTCAGTTTATTTTTACACTTTTGTGCATCAGATTGGTGCGTTCTTGGTCTTGGTCTTTTTTCCGCTATTTGGTTGTGTTGCAATCCTATTATTATTTTTTTTTTTCTACTACACCCAATGCATACCAAGACCAGATTGATGATAGGTTTCTAGAGCATAACTTATGTTTGATTCCATGATCAAACATAAATTCCAATCTGAAAACTGATCACTGTGATCAATTATAGAAAATAATTGAAAATATATTCAATTTATTAATTATTCACCCAGGGTATTAAAGGCGATTTTAGCAGTTTATAGTTTTAGAATATTTAACCCCCCAACCCCCTCTTTTATTGGTGTAAACTGACAGCAGACTCCATGCCTTGCTATTTAGATAATCTGTTGCTTAACTGTATTGAGAATACAAATAAATATCCTCTACCTGCATTTCAGTGTCCATGGTGCATCCCTGAGACCTGCCCCCCTCTTTACTACAAATCAAACTAGGGTGGCATAGTCTGATTGGTCCAGTGTGTATATTCACCCGTGCCACTGTGACACTTGCATATTTGTACGTTGCATTTTGTGGTAGTGCATGCATTTTTAAACAAGTGAAACTGCATATTGAACCCTTAACATTTTTACAAACCGACATAAATCAGACATCAATAATGCGTTATTATTAAAGAAGGATCATGCTCACCATCATTTTAATGCAGGAGTTGGTTTCAGTTTTCTGCTAATCACTGAAACCTATTTTCTTGAAAACTTAAATAGGTATCTTTTCTGTGAATTGTAAGTACATTTAATGCTTATAAAGACTACAGTTTATTTTGTTCTATCTGTCTGTGAAGATACACGGATCAAGCAACTTGCTATAATAAATGCGATTTAAATGCCATGTATTGTTATCCATGCTATTGTTATCAACGGTTTCAATTCACCCGGCACTGAAAACAGTTAGAAATCAATGCAATTAGGCTGTTCTTTTTAAGTATCAACGAGTGAGGAATGTTATTCATCTTGTTTATGCAATTAACACATTATTGACGTACCTTCTTTTAAGTGATATCTTTCGGTTTGTAAAAGGTTAAAGGTTTAACATGTGACGATCCCCTAAACGCACACTCTGTAAAGAGCATGGCACGCCATGGGTTAGTACTAGTTTATTCTGTTTGTGTGATTTGTTCTGTTTTAGGCTATACACACGTTGTATCTTGTTATTTTGGTATTATATTAAGTCTTTCATTGTTAAGATCACAGAACCAGCTAGGATGCACAGGACCTATTTGTAATGTACGTGGATTTAACTTAAATTTAGATAGGATCACTTATTACTGCAAATACAAACTATCAATAACGTTTTTGGTTATATTATGTCTGTGCTGCAGTTTTTCTTATTATTATGCCTTCATAAAAATATGTAATTATTAAATCGTATTTATTATAATTTCCACTTGCATGTCAAGCATAATTGTATTACAGCTGTACACATTTAAAAAATGTACATTGCCCCATTGGCACATCTTGTATTGCACAATATTTGTTACATTTTCTTTCTTTGAAAGATAAGAATTGTCTATACTTCCACAAGTTAAATCCCTGCTAACACACAATGTTGTGACAGTGGGTTGTGATGCTGAGCAGCTTCCATTATGCCCGCTTGTTGTACAATGGCAGCGAATGAGACGCTCTTTGGCTAGAGACGGTAAATAAAGGCAAACATACTACACGTGGGCCCCTTCTGATTCCCTTACACTTGTACACTTTCATGTAAATGATGTATAAGTAACACCATTTTTGTTCCTGGGTAGTAAGTGTTATTTCCTAACTGCTTATGCCTCAAAAGTATAGAAAATGGCTATGAATCCACACAAACTTTGCTTTTGTGACCAGGACAGTGATATTTAGAAATGTACCTATTTCCAATGAGAAAACGGGCAAATTTGTGTCTTTTTGTTCACATAAAGTCAGACAAAAACAACATATGAATCCAAATTAACATGTATTTATACTAAAGTAATACAAAAAAGACTACAAAAGATTTAGAAGTGAGTAGTTTTTCGAGATTTATGATTATACGGTGAATTGTACTAGAGCAGCCTGAGCAGTCATTGAATTATGAGCTCCTAAAATAATTAAAATATATATTGTTTCTTGGTGAAATAAAATACAAAAAAATTAAAAGAAGAAAAGATTTCCCGAAGATGTCATGGTCCCCTAGCACTCCCCCTCTATCCCCACTAGGGGCCTCCAATTCCCTGCCTTTCTTAGCACTCTCCCAGCAATCAGTCTATTAACATTCCAGTGAACCATGTGCACTCTTGCTTCCACCCACTGTTTCCATTGGCCCTGCACCTGCCTTCCCAGTTTCTGTTCCCTTTATAATCCCCTCACTTCCATCAGTAGTGGCGACGTTTTGCCAGTCCCAACTGCAACTCTGAGCCGTCTCCTTGTGTCCACTCCCCATAGCCTTGTTTCCCTGTGCCTGCTATTCTCCGTGTTTCCTTGACTTCCTGCCTGTACTTCCCGACCTCGACTCTGTCTCGCCTTTGCCTGCTCTGTTCGCCCGATTGCCTGACCATCGCCTGTTCCCACGACCACATCTTCGCTCAGCCCTTGTTTGCCCTGCTTTGCCGGTATCTGACCCACGCCTGTCCGACCATCCCGCGATCCAGCACTGCACTTGGGTCCCTGTTCCCGTGCCCCCGAGGGTAATCGTGACAGAAGACAAGAATCAGAAGCATAAAGCAAGGAAAGGAAAGAATGAAGAAACTAAATTAGAAGGAAGAAAACAACTAAATCAGAGGTAAATCAATTACTCTTAATATATCATATTAATATAATATCAAACTAAAGTTAAAGTTTAGTAGTCAGTTTATATTTAAAAAAGTGGCAGTTGGAAATTCAGTTGGAAACTGCAACAATGTTTTTCAAAATGTCTGGTTGTCATGGAGACCGGTCAGCATGCAGAGAGCAGGGAGATGCAGGACCTCCTGAGGCAGCAATGCAAAGACAAGGAAGGAGCACAAACTGGAGGTGCTGAAGAGCAACCCTAAGTGTATGTACAAAGACTTTGCTGGGGCAGGAGACAAGAGGATGAGAAGCAACCTCATCTTCTTCACTGAGCACACCCAGGCCTGGCACGCTGCTGTGTGCTGGACATACAGCAACAAAAAGAAAAGGGGGATGAGCCAAGGCAGGCAGGTTCTCATTGGGGAGGACTCTGACCCAGACAGCACAGTACACAGTATCAACATCAACACAACGGGACTGTGTGGGCAGTGAGACCAGCATGACCTCCTTTGAAAACTCTTTCAGCAAACTGAAGGAAGAGGCAGAGAAGGAGAAATCATTCCCAACACCCGCCCCCCCCAAGAGAACCGACCCTGAGGATCTAGGCCCAAGTCAAAAGAGCATGACACCTGATCCCAACCAGCCCCTCCCTACCACCACCACCACACCCAGCAACATCGAGCATGTACGGGAGTGCCTGTCAATGCTGGAGCTGGAGTTTGTGGAGTTCAGGGAGCTCACACTGTTCCAACCCACAGAGAGCAGCCTCACCCAGCAGCTCCGAGACGAGGTGACTCAGCTCAAGAGAGAGAGTAGGGCTGCCATCAGGGAGCTGATGAGTGAGATGAGCGCCCTGCAGCAGGAGAATGACAGCCTGAGGACCCAGGTGGGCTGCGTCAGGGAGGAGACACTGGAGGAGGAGTCACTGAGCACAGTGCGGCGCGGCAGGGACTCTGGGGGGGATCATAGTGTGGTACAGAGAGGAGCTGGCCAACTACATCAGGCCAGTAAAACAGGGTCCAACACACATGGCTTCAAATTAAGAAGGGAATAGCCCAGTGTGAGAACCATATATACCTGTGTGCAGCGTACACCCCCCCCCTCTGAATCCCCCTATTACAATGAGGAATTTTTTAACACACTCCACACAGAGATCTGCCATTTCCAGGCCCAGGGGAATGTGCTGCTCTTCAATGCCCGGACAGGCACCGAGCCTGACTGTATCGGCACACAGGGAAACAGCCATGTATTTGGCCAGGCCCCTCTGTACCTCATCCCCACCACAACCCAGAGGAACAACCCCGACAGGGCGGTGAACAAGAACTGGAGAGAGTTAGTGCATCTCTGCCAAGCCTTGGGCCTGTACATCCTTAATGGCAGGATCAGAGGGGACTCTTTAGGGAGGTTCACATATTGCTCAGCTCTTGGGACTAGTGTAGTCGACTACGCCCTCACTAACATGGCCCCCTCCTTCATTAGTGCATTCACTGTCAGGCAGCAAACCCCCCTTTTGGTCCTGAAAAGAAGAAGTTAGGCCAGCAATACACAGACAAAGCTGTACAACCTTAATCTAACATACAGATGGGCTCCAAACAGCACAGAGGAATTTAACAAAACAATCAGTTCTACAGAAATAACCGACATCATCAACACTTTCCTCAGCTCACAGTACCAGCCTGATGTGACAGGACTAAATCTTATCATAAATTATATCAATCAAATATTTCAAATCGCAGCCACAAATGGCAAATCTTAAAAAGACAAAGAAAAAGATAAACCAGAATCACACACATACACAGACATGGTTTGATGATGAGTGTAAATCAATACGAACAAATTTAAGGCACCTATCCAATCAAAAATACCATTAACCACAAGACACAGAACTACGCCAGCAGTACTGTGAGACCCTAAAACACTGCAAACACACCCTTAAAAATTAAAAACAGAAACACACAAACAAAACACTCACAGACATAGAGAAATCTGTCGACCAAAACCAGTTCTGGGAAATGTGGAACAATTTAATTTCAACAAAACAACGAAAATTTACAATACAAAATGGAACCATTTGGAAAAAATACTTTGTAAAGATGTCCAACAAAATGATCTGACACATGAACAAATTGAAACTAGGGAAAAACTGAAATTCCTCGAACAATCAATTAGAAATAATCAAAACACAATTGACGCTCCAATCACCCTACAGGAACTATCTACCCAGAAAAGCCTGCGGCCCAGACAGCATCAGCATTGAGATGTTCAAACACAGCAGCCCACAATTGCAGGAGGCTGTGCTTAAATTGTTCAACATGGTCCTCAGTACTAGTTACTTCCCTGACATCTGGAACCAGGGGCTGATCACCCCAGTTTATAAGAGTGGAGACAAACTTGACCCTAAAACTACTGGGGCATCTGTATGAGCAGAAACCTGGGGAAGGTGTTCTGCAGTATCATTAACGCCTGGATACTAGCCTTCCTTACCGAGCATAGTATCCTGAGTAAGAGTCAAATTGGCTTCCTACCAAATCATCGCACTACAGATCATATTTACACCCTACACACCCTCATAGACAGCACGTCCACCAAAAAAGTAAAGGCAAAATCTTTGCCTGTTTCATTGATTTCAAAAAGGCATTCGATTCCATTTGGCATGAGGGACTTTATTACAGAATTCTTCAAAGTGGTGTAGGGGGTAAAGTCTATGATATTATAAAATCAATGTACACAGAAAACAAATGTGCAGTAAAAATTGGCAACAAAAGAACAGAGTTCTTCAGTCAGGGGCGTGTGGTGAGGCAGGGCTGCAGTCTGTTCAACATCTACACAGATGGCAACAGTGTTGGAGCGGTATGATGCTCCTGGCCTCACCCTAAATGACGCAGAAGTCAAGTTCCTGCTGCAGATGACCTAGTTCTGCTGTCGCCCACAGAACAGGGGCTTCAGCAGAATCTGGCCCTGCTAGAGCAGTACTGTCAGACCTGTGCCCTGGCAGTAAACATGAAGCAGACAAATATAATGATCTTCCAAAAAACGGCCAGACCTCAGGGAAACAAATACCACTTCACTCTAGGTAACACTAGAACACACCTCAGACTACACTTACCTGGGCCTGACTATCAGTGCGTCAGGGTGCTTTAGCCTGGCAGTGAAGGCACTCAAAGACAAATCCAGAAGAGCATTCTACGCAATCAGAAGAAGATTCTATAACATTAATATTCCAGTCAAAATGAGAGACCCTGCATGCTGAACTCTATAAACACACACTGCAGGTGCACAGGAACACACCAAACCACGCATGCAGGACAGAATTAGGCCGTTTCCCAACTCTCATTAATATCAAGAAAAGAGCACTCAAATTCTGGATGCACCTAAAGAAAAGTGAGTCAGAATCACTCCAGTACAAGGCCCTCCAAACCCAGCTCAGCCCTGAAAAGAGTCCCCTGAGTCAGCTGGCACTGACCCCCGCTAATACTGCAAATAGAGGCCAGCTTCAGGTCAGCACTGCTTTCCTGCCCCCAATCAGAGTCATCCAAATTATAAAGATAACCAAAACCTCCTATCTGGAACATTGGGACAATGAAACTAAATCCCAAAGTAAACTGGATTGCTATTGGGCCCTAAACAGAGAATACACCCTGGCAGAGTATCTCTTCACTGTCAGAGATACGAAGCAGAGACGGATCCTGACCAATTACAGGCTCAGTGACCACAGCCTGGCCATAGAGACGGGCCGACACAGGCAGAGCTGGCTGCCCAGAGAGGAGCGGCGCTGTGGTCACTGCAAGACAGGAGAGGTCGAGACAGAGATGCACTTCCTCCTCCACTGCAGTAAATATAGCCAAATTAGGGAAATATTATTTAATAAATTCATAAATATAACATCTTTTTCAGAATTGATAAATGAAAAAAAAATAGCTATCCTCCTGGGGGAGGGACACACAGCCCCCTCTGGCCACCCAATATGTAGCCGCCTGCCACAGCCTGAGGGGCTCACCGTGAAAACATACACGAGCACCAGCTGTAAACTTTTTAGTTATAAAGTAAATGTACATGTATATTAAGATTTTATTTATAAATTATATTGTACTTTCATTTTTTTTACCATAATATTTTATGTAAAATTAACTGCTTTGGCAACACTACAGAACTGTTTGTCATGCCAATAAAGCACCCTTAAATTGAAATTGAAATTGACAGAGGGAGACAGACAAGGATCACCATAGCTATTGTCACGGTCTCTCCTGTTTCCACCTTAGTTCACCACCAGAGGTCTCCCTCTCCTGAATACTAGTCTAGTGCTTCTCCTTTCCTTTGTCCAGTCAAACCAGTCTTTCCACATTCTTTCCTGCCAGGTGCACCTGTTCGGCCCTCCTCTCCTATCATTGGTCAATCTTTCATTCACCTCGTTCAAACCCTCTCTCCTTCACAGTACTTAAACCCCTCTGTTTCATAGATTCATCACAAAGTCTTGCCTTCTCTCTAGAATCAATTCCGAGCCTTGTTTCGTGTTTGCTTCTCCGTGTTATTTGACCTCTTGCTACCCTCTCTCATTTACCCCTTCTGGATCTCCCCACTAGCCTGTTCGCCTGATTTACTCTCTCTCGTTTTGCCCTTATCGGATTATGCTTATCAGCTGCTTCAACTTCTAGCCTGCACTTGGATCCCTTCCTTTGGTCCTTGTGGACGTCACCGCTATGATCATGGAACAACAACACAATTTAATTATTGAGGAGAGGAAGCTGTACCTATAACTTGAAAAAAGTTAGAGTTAGAAAAACTAAATTTCAAATAGCCAAAATGTCAGAACAAATGTAAAATTGTCTTCTGTTTAATCTTAAAACTGGTTAATCCAAAAGTTCAAATACAATTCCACTGTAATGTTTAGTAAAATAAGAATATTTAGTAATTGTTTGTAATGTATAGAATTGTGTACAGAAGTTTATTATTTTTATGTATCATTAAGTCAAATTACAAATACTAAGTTATTACTTTTGTTACACAGATTTTTTTCATGAATAAAAGGTCTGCAGAGTCCAAAACATTAATTGGAGAAACAATTCTCCACAATCATTTGGCGAATGTATCTTCCTCTACTCCTGCTTGCTCAAGCACTTCCTTCTCTTCATGTACATCTGTACCACTGGGTCCCTCTGGGTCTGACAGAGCAAGTTCCCTGTCGTGATATTAACAATTTCATGTGTTAGATCAAGTAAACATTTTATTGTTCACATTGTATTTTAACTTTCATAAAAAGATGCATATAAACTTAAATGCACATTGAAACAGAATTAAGGGAGAATTAACAAAGGCACATTTGCTCTTACCTTGCAACATATGCAGAACTACAGCAGCACAGATGTTACTGGCTCGCTCAGGCACCATCCTCAGTCCTCGATGTAGACAGTGGAACCTTCTCTTCAGCACACCATAACACCTCTCTATTACATTCCTTGTTTTTGTGAGCAGTGTTATAGTAAGTTTTGGCTTCATTGGTTGGGTTAATGAATGATGGAAGTAACCATGGTTTGAGCTGATATCCACGGTCTCCGAGCACTATACCAGGTATTGTGCTGCCTTCAAAAGCTTCATGTACAACAGAGTGCTTCAGGATAAGAGAATCAGGGGTTGAACCAGGCCAGCGTGCCACACAGTTGATAATCAGTTTAACATCACAGATCATTTGAACAGTTATGCTGTGGTGTCCCTTCCTGTTCACATACAGGCAGGGTTCGAATTACAGGGGGGGATTTAACCCCCCTAAGTAAGACTTGAACCCCCCGAAAGAGGTAAAAAGAACAGGTTTTACCATCAGCATCCTCCCCCCCACCCCCTTTAGCACCACAAATGACAATCTATCTGCAACTATGGTTGTCCCGATCTGCTTTACACTGCTGACCCCCCCCCAATTGTCATTGTATATTTCGCACTCTGCATACAGGTGTCCATCAGCAGATGGAGCTTGTATCTTGATAGGAATCCCATCAACTGCTCCCACAACATTAGGAAAACCAGCTATCGAGAAAAAGTCACTTTTCATTAAGTTCAGAGCAGTGGACTCAACAGGAAACAATGGCAGTCTTCTTGCAAGTATCTTTAAAACCCTGTAGACTCTCCATGAAGCTGTGGATTTGTGCAGCCCTATGCAATCTCCCACTGAATTTAACCCATTACATAAAAGCAGACCTCAATTTATCCTTTAGTTCTTCTGCTGATTTTATAATGGTTTGCCTTGGTAAACAAAGCTTTTCAATTACCTTAAGTATCTGAATATAGTTCCAGTGGATTGTTTCTATCCCTGCATACTCTGCCTCTCCTTAAACAGAGTGCACAGAGTCACAGATTGTGGTGGGAGGCCATGTTTTCTGACAGTTAATGGTTTCCATGGAAATATAGACTTATAGACTAGGGGAGAGGAGGCTAAACTTTTCAGCAAAGTGTAAGTCAGTCTTAAGTTGTACCGACTAACTTGCATAGACTAGTCTAACTGTCAAATTAAGACCAGTACAATGGTTTAGACTAGTTTAATATAGTTTTATGCAACTGGCCCCTGGCCAGTTTTGCACCCTGTACAATTTGCAGCAGCACCCACCCAACCCCACCCCACTGCATTTCCTTAGAAACCAGGACACACTATTCCAACAATGTAGCAGTACAATCATTGAAAATGGTGTATAAACAAAGCAATCATGTCTTTGACTCTATGAAACTTAAACTGGATTATTTTTAATCTATATTTGTCATCATTCTAATTTGCACAGACCTAACTTTTTTGGTTGTTTTACATCACTCTGGCTGGCTTCACTCATTATTAACACTGCAGACAGTGCTCCATGGTGAATACATTATTATTTGTGTATAAATGAGCTGTGAAATCTTTCAGTGTTTAAGTACAGGCAAAACTATTGTCATGCTTACCAGGGAAAGACAAGGGGTACCCAAGCACAGACTCAATTACAGCTGTGAGCCAGGGCAAACAATCCAAAAGGGGCAAATCCAGGAGTCAGAAAAATATAACAGTCCAGAGGTCAACTGAGGAGGCAAACAGACAAAACCAGGGAATCCAGAAGAGTAATAACAGGAAGAGAACAAAGAGGTCAAAACACAGGCGGCCATCGATAATAATGCTCAGCGTTGACTATCTAGGATAAGGCAAAACTTCACAGTAAGTGAAGGAAACTGAGGTACATATATACAGGGTCAGAGGGAAGCAAGGGACTAAGGTAGGTAGTAAGAACCAATGGGAGAGGAGAGTGATGGAAGAAGTGCACATGGTGAGCTGGAATATTAATTGGGTGATTGAGTGATGTCAGAAGCTGAGTTCAGTATTCAGGGTATGATGAGCTCTGGAGGTGAACTGGGGAATAGGAGAGAGGAGAAGTGAGAGAAGGTGTGAGAGGAGATGTGACTATACACAAAGTATTTAGAGCCTTTTAAATGGTACACATCAATAGTTGACTGATATCTTGAATTTGAAATCCTTGTGACAGTCTTCATATCTGATTGTTACAATAACAAAAAAAGTGCTCTATGCTTATCATAGCCTCATTTAACGCTATTTTTCTATAATGTTGCAACTGAATTACTACCAGTTTCCTGTGTTTATCATCCAATGTATTGATACGCCCACTTTTCTCCTACTGGAGTATTCATTCTGTTTTATCTTCTTTTGTCTACTTAATTAAAAACACTTAACAACAAAAATATACTGTGTTATATACACTCACTTAAAGGATTATTAGGAACACCATACTAATACTGTGTTTGACCCCCTTTCGCCTTCAGAACTGCCTTAATTCTACGTGGCATTGATTCAACAAGGTGCTGAAAGCATTCTTTAGAAATGTTGGCCCATATTGATAGGATAGCATCTTGCAGTTGATGGAAATTTGTGGGATGCACATCCAGGGCACGAAGCTCCCGTTCCACCACATGCCAAAGATGCTCTATTGGGTTGAGATCTGGTGACTGTGGGGGCCAGTTTAGTACAGTGAACTCATTGTTATGTTCAAGAAACCAATTTGAAATGATTCGACCTTTGTGACATGGTGCATTATCCTGCTGGAAGTAGCCATCAGAGGATGGGTACATGGTGGTCATAAAGGGATGGACATGGTCAGAAACAATGCTCAGGTAGGCCGTGGCATTTAAATGATGCCCAATTGGCACTAAGGGGCCTAAAGTGTGCCAAGAAAACATCCCCCACACCATTACACCACCACCACCAGCCTGCACAGTGGTAACAAGGCATGATGGATCCATGTTCTCATTCTGTTTATGCCAAATTCTGACTCTACCATCTGAATGTCTCAACAGAAATTCCAGTCTTCAACTGTCCAATTTTGGTGAGCTTGTGCAAATTGTAGCCTCTTTTTCCTATTTGTAGTGGAGATGAGTGGTACCCGGTGGGGTCTTCTGCTGTTGTAGCCCATCCGCCTCAAGGTTGTACGTGTTGTGGCTTCACAAATGCTTTGCTGCATACCTCAGTTGTAACGAGTGGTTATTTCAGTCAAAGTTGCTCTTCTATCAGCTTGAATCAGTCGGCCCATTCTCCTCTGACCTCTAGCATCAACAAGGCATTTTCGCCCACAGGACTGCCGCATACTGGATGTTTTTCCCTTTTCACACCATTCTTTGTAAACCCTAGAAATGGTTGTGCGTGAAAATCCCAGTAACTGAGCAGATTGTGAAATACTCAGACCGGCCCGTCTGGCACCAACAACCATGCCACGCTCAAAATTGCTTAAATCACCTTTCTTTCCCATTCAGACATTCAGTTTGGAGTTCAGGAGATTGTCTTGACCAGGACCACACCCCTAAATGCATTGAAGCAACTGCCATGTGATTGGTTGGTTAGATAATTGCATTAATGAGAAATTGAACAGGTGTTCCTAATAATCCTTTAGGTGAGTGTATATACATATACAGTGGCTCTTAAAAGTATTCACTTTTCCACATTTGATATATTTATATATATATATATATATATATTAGGAAGAAATTAAGAGAACACTGCAAAATTATCAGTTTCTCTGGTTTTAATATTTATAGGTATGTGTTTGGGTAAAATGAACATTTTTGTTTAATTCTATAAACTACTGACAATATTTCCTCCAAATTCCATTTTCAAAACCACTTATCCTGGTGAGGGTTGCAGGGAAACCAGAGCCTATCCTCGCAGGCATAGGGCACAAATACACCCAGGACAGGATGCCAGTCCATCACTGGGCAATTTAGAGAAGCCAATTAACCTAACCTGCATGTGTTTGGATGGTGGGAGGAAACCAGATTGCCCAGAGAAAACCCACATGGACATGGGGAGAACATGCAGACTCCACACAGACAGGCACCCCCAGCTGGAACTTGAACCCGGGATTCTAGAGCTGTGAAGTAGCAATGGTAACAACCACACCACTGTGCTGCCCTCTTCCAAACTCCAAATAAAAATATTGTCATTTAGAGAATTTATTTGCAGAAAATGACAACTGGTCAAAATTACAAAAAAGATGCAGTATTGTTAGACCACGCATAATGCAAAGAAAATAAGTTCATATACATTTTTAAACAACACAATACTAATGTTTTAACTTAGGAAGTGTTCAGAAATCAATATTTGGTGGAATAACCCTGATGTTCAATCAAAGCTTTCATGCATCTTGGCATTCTCTCCACCAGTCTTTCACATTGATGTTGGGTGACGTTATGCCACTTCTGGTGCATAAATATTAAGTCTCACTCATATGTACTACAATGTTATGTTAGCAATAAATTAATACGTTGTTTGCATTTCCTTGTCCACTTTTATTCTAACCTTACAAGACTTATGTTTATATAAAGAATTATTACAATCTACAGTCCTATTGTTCTTGTATAGTATATTTGAATATACAGAATTCTTTTTTTACATATGTCAAAATGTATTTCATTAATATTGTAATAATAATATGTTGTGCAAGTTTAGTGGGTTCTTAAATGTGAACTGTATTATTATTATTTATTATTATTTATTTATTAGCAGATGCCCTCGTCCAGGGCGACTTACAAAATATAAGAGCAATACAAAGTACAGTGCAGTTCAGGCATAATACATTATACAAATTTAGAATTTACACAAGTGTATACGAGATACAGTAAACAATATATAAGGTGTTACATCCTAGATTGTAAGAGTGCAGACATGATGTTAACTCAAAGTTAAGAACTAAGGGAGAGGGAGCATAGGGGAAATCAAAATAAACAATACAAGCGCTAGTAATGCAAAGGCAAGAGTTGTTGGTGGCACGAGTCCCCTCCCTCACACAACTGATGGTGGTGTGGTCGGTCAAGTGCGCCAGCTAAATTGGCCACCCTTAGCTGGTGACACACATTACTATATTTATACTATACTAAGAGGCTTGTTGCATCCCCCTGCATTTTCTTATGAAATGTCCTAAGTTTTATTTTATTTTATAGGAAACAATTACAGAAACACATAAAATAAGTAATAGTACATTTCATGTATTTTTAATGGGCAGCATTAAATGTGATGATGTGAATTGAATGATGTTGTGTGTAGGAAACATAATATGAGACCTGTATCTAAGAGTATGCAGGGTGGAAGCAGTGTGTTAACCACATACACTGATTTCTGTTAAAGGTGCCCACATAGCACTGCTTCTGTCATTTACCTCTGTTGTACGACAGAACTAGAAGACTGACGCTGCCTTTTCCTACTCAAGTCAGTTCTGTCTATTTTTCCTTAGTGTTAGCAAAAGTCTGTATCCACGTGTCTCTCTCGGCGGTACTCGGGTTTTCCCACTTGGTCATGTGGTGGAAAATGGAAGGTTCCACACCTGGCCATCAAAGATGCATATAGAATATGAAAGGGAGACATTAACTGCTAAACAGACACCTGAGCGAAGATAATTTTGGCAAGATCATGCTGCACTAAAGGCACACTAGTAAGATAACATTTTAGCTTATATTTTCTTATCACTTTATCATATTACTATATTTCTCTTAAACTCATGTCATGTAAGTATGTTTCCATCTGCCTCCTTTATTTTCTCCTCAAAGAACTATGATCTCCTGTCATTTTGGGATTACAGTACTACACAACAACATTACTATCTAGGAATGGAAAACTGGCTGGGGTTTAGCTTGCTTTGCACATGCACTCTTTGTGTTTTTATTATAGGTGAGCATCAGCTACACTTTCATATAAGCTATTTGGAATGCTGCATGTGGAAATGCTTGTTTATGCACCACACATGCGCACTGTCAATTAGCTAGTCAATCCTACGATGGAGTCACACAATGTCTGGCCAACTAAACATTTAGTTAAATTTAGTGTAGCCACAAGCGTGCACCATCAAAGACTGTAAGGTGACCTACTTTAAATGACCTAGCCTAGTTTTTTTTCTACTTTTTCAAAACGCACCAAGGCTCTGGATGATATTGTTAAGAGATGCCCTCACAGGGTCCCGCTTGATGAACACAGCTAAAGTAAAGAGCAACGTTGTCAGGGGCAGACTGCCAGGAAAGAGGAACCCAAGTGTGGAGGTTATACAAAACCGCAGGGGCAGGGGTCGAAGCTGGCAGACAATAGTCTGATAATATCCGTAAGTTGAAGAGACAGGCAAGGGGTCGGGCGAACAACACTGAGAGGGCAATCCAAGAGGCGATGGTTGATAAGAGGGAAGCAAAGGTCAGTAACAGGGAAACACAAAACAAAGGAACGCGTTCGTGAAGCACAGATTTCCGCAGTTCTTCACAGCAATTCGAAGATGCGCATTCTTCAAGGGCTGCTGTGTGACGTCACTGAGCCCCACCCACAGAAATATGTGCAGCATCACCGCAGCCCAGTGCAGCTCCGAATGGTTGCTGCAGGAGGCGAGCTGTGACTGTGAGACAATAGAGACAATGCAGAGCTCAAGAGGGGCATGTTAACCTGAATGAAAACTATTGCTGCTGTCACAAGCTATAGGGTGTATTTAACACAGAACACGGACTATGCCACCCCATGCAGGATGTTTGGATCTTAGCACACCAACAGGACACCAGATAAAAATGAGATACAAATGTAATAGATTTACAATACACAAGGAGATCTGGCACAGGCAAAGCAGCAGGGCATGAAGTCTGCAGCAAGCTAAAAAGACAGTTTCACAATCAGGGAATGCAACAAGTACATAAATAATAGGCCTAACTATGCTAAATCCTAATTAAAATACCTTGAATAAATCAGGCAAAGAAAGGTAAAAAATCGTAAAAACTAAAACTATTTTAAATTTCCCTGCAAATTCCAGGAGCTTTGTTAGGTTTCGCCTACAGGAGGCGCACAAGGAACATGTCAGTCAATGCTAATGTTGATTCCTTTCCAGGAACAGCTGACAAAGTACTTTGTGTTTCCTTCTACAGATACAAAAGCCAGAAAGTCAAGTCAAGAGGACAAGAGGACAATCACGGGTAAGTAAATAAGGGGAGCAGCACTTCAGCCTTGTGGGAAAGACATGATAGTTACTCATATATTTTGTCCACTACAGGAATAAAGCCATTCAAATATCCTGCATCTTGGTTATTTATTTAGTAGATCAATGCCGTGTTTCACTCTTCCCTCTGGATCTCTGCTGTGACTCTGCCGTAGGAACTCCCCATGCTATATTGCCGCACTAGTTCAGGTCCAGAACACATGGAAAGACTGGTTTGCAATAACTTTGAAATATATAAATAAATATAAAGTGCAATTAAGATGAGTTTCACTGTCTGTGACACTGCTCTCTTGTTAGATGAGGTGAACGTCATTTTATCATTACACAGTGAAGTGGTGGTCTTCACGGGTCCACCCAAACCCGAGGACCTGGGACCCGACCCGGGACCCGTATGGGTTTGGGCTCATATTTTAAACGGTCAGCCGGGTCCGGGTCGGGTCCCATTCTTGTACTTCAGGTCCCGGGTCTGTTTAACATTGTGTGTAATACCCGAGTGACGCGATGACTTTACCAATTGACGATTGGCTCTTTTATTTAGAAGGCAGAACTTATTCCGCCATATCGGTGTTTGACAGATGATGTAAACCGAAGTACATTATTGGCATCAGCGCGAATTTTGAGATATCGTGGTTGGAGTTCATTCGCTTTGTAAATGTATGTGTCCCGGCCGGGTCCGGGTCCAGATTTCAAATCATAGACGGGTCTGGGTCAGTTCCGGATAGCACTTTTACGGGTCTCTTCAGGTTCAGGCACACATTTTTGGACCCGTGAAGACCAATACAATGAAGCCGTCAACAGCATTGGCAACACCATAGATATAGAATTCTAGCATTGTCAATGCTTTATTAAATAATTGCATCAATTATTTTAACAAACATAATGTAAATCTGTGATGCATAATAAAGCTGTAACCTAAATTATTGGCAATTTAAATTTGTTTAAAACTAAAATAATATATAAATAATAAAAATGAATGCACTCAATCACATCGATTACTACAGGGAAGTGGGGACCCTGTACTGCCAAGCCTTATAGAGACCTACTTGCTACAACCTTGAATGGACATCGGTGGCTAAGATTTTAGTTATTTGTGTTAGTAATAGGGCCTCTAGCCCGGTGGACTTCGTGACCTGCCTCTGGTGTGTGTGTTGGGATCTTGCTAAGGCCTGCGTGGGGAGAGGGGAATAGTGAGACCCCCTCCTCAATGGAATAAAATAGGGGCGGCGTGGTCACGTGATGGTGGCAATTGTTCCCCCCCTTTGTCATCATCACACTTTCATGAAAGCAGATGCATTCTGGTTCATTCAAAATTAACAGCTTAAAAACCCCACCAAAATGTAGAATTCAAAGAAACTGTTCAGCTTTGAAGCCCTACAAACTAGTATAAGAAATTAAAGATTTTAATCCTTTGATTGGCTGTGTGTCAGACTCGACTCCACCAAGAGCTAGTGTTGTACAGAACTCAGGTGCAGGAGGAGACTTGGTCAGAACAGGCTTGGATCGGGAACTGGCAAACGGTTCAATCAAGGCAAGGCAAGAGAAGTGGTCGGGGTCACAAAGCAGAAAGTCAGTTGATTGAGCATACAAGACAGTAAAGGGAAATCCGGGAACCGAAACACAGTAAGGCAAGCGAGAGTCCGTAAACGGGAGATCAAGAATCAGAAATGAAGCTTAGAGATGCAGTGTAGAAACTAACAAGACTTAGCACTGAATGAAAGTAACAGGGGGTTTAAATACAGAGTGGAGGGAAGCAGGGGACAGGGATGTGTAGTGATTGTCAAATGGGAGCAGAGAGAAGATGATTCATGGTGATGAGGAATGTTAATTGGATAATTGCTCTTGGAGCTGGGGAATGTGAAAGACAGGATTAGTATTCTGGAGATGATGACCCCTGGAGGCGAACTGGGGAAGTGTGGAGAGAAGAGGAAGTATGGAAAGCAGATGTAACACTGGTTGAAATACAGGCTTATGGTAAAAGGCACGCCTCTGCACTAGCTGCCATAGTTACAACCTTTATATATTGCTGACAAATCTCCTCCAAAAGGAAAGTGTTTTCCACTGACATACACAATAATCTTTCTTTATATTCTATTTCTTATGTGGATATACAATAAAAGCACCAAATTAATGAAGGGTAGCACAAGACCACAGCATTTTAAATATATATATATATATATTTTTTTTTTCTTTAGACAGAACTTCCGTCCAAATAAACTGCAGTACAACCGAGTGTGTTTGGAAAAGTACAATGTCAAATCAATAGAATTCTGGTCCGTTTGAAGCTGTAAGTGGACAAACTAACTTGAATTCACTTTGACATGTCCTGGTGTGAAACAAATCTAACCTAAACTGAAAGAAAATAGTCTGTTTGCAAGTGAGCCACGATTCAAATTATTTTCAAGTGAACTAGGTGTGAAAGTACCCTTAGATAAATGGGTGAACAGAGATTAAATCAAACACACAGAAGTAATCAGTCCCATCTACAGCAAAGCAATAATTCAAATAAAATTGCTGTATTGCTTGATCTAGTATAATGTTCTTTTTTTAAGTCACAGCATCAGTAACTTCAAAAGTGTGATCTGTGTGATTTTTGAACTATATACTTAAATTAAATAAACACATTATTGAATTAAATAAATAACTATGATATATATATATATATATATATATATATATATATATATATATATAATATTTAAAGAAGTACAAAGTAAAAAGACCAGCTGAAGTATGTCATAATAACAACCTGAACAATTCCCCAGGCCCACCACCAGATCTCACCATTATCTTAGTTGTTTAGTTATTTCCTTTGACTCCCCGTTATCTTGTTATTGAATAATTGATCACTGCCTTTGTTGTTAATTGACTCCCCTTCTTCTCGTTTCCTTGGCTCATTAGTTCCCAGTATTTATACCCTCCACAGCCCATTGTGAGGATTTGTCATCTTTCTAGATACAATGCTGAGCTTTAATTCCTAGTGTTTTGCCTTCCTGTGATTTAGACCTGTGTTTCTCCCTTCAACCTACGACTTTGGATTTTGTCTGACCATTTGCCTGTATCCTAAACCATGAGTTTTGCCTAGTCCCTCCTGTTCCTAATTGTCAGCTATTAACTCCTCACCTGAACTGTCCTGAGCTCTGCACTTGAGTCCATCACCCTGCATATTGGACACTGGCTCCCAAGTGACTCTTTTTAGAGTAATTTTTTTATCCGGCACCTAGGAGGGGATAGCCGTAAGACCTCACAAAGAGGTGCCCTGATTAAAACTGTGGGCAGCTAATGGGCTTAAAATTCTAAATGTCGGCTATGTTGTTTTAGACTTTGTGATTGGGGGGATCACAGTACTGCAGAAGGGGGTGGTCATCGTAGAAGATAGCAGGATGCATACCAGAGAGGGGATTCTGGGGATGAACATTATTAGGGCCCTGTGGAAACAGATATTTGAGGGGCAGAGAACGGGGTGGGCCAAGTTTCAGGGAGAGACAGGGAAAACTGGGTCATGGGAACAGGCCTTCTATGTGTGTAGACAAATTGCACTACATGAGAGGGTGGTCCCGCTTACTGGGACAGCCCAAGTATACCGTCAGCCCCGGTACAGATTCCACCACATAGTGAAATGTTGCTATGGGCTGACGTGAAAGAATTTCCTTATAGAACAGAATAGTGTGTGTTAGTTGAAGCATTAGAAGGGGATCGCAAGTGGTGAGGTTGGTAGCCTGGGTTCGCCAGGACCAGGGCCAGTGCCCCTCAAAGTGTCTCTACCCAGTAGACGTGCCCCAGACAGCCCATTGCCCAGGTGACTGTTAACCATGACAGACCTGACAGTGTGGTAAAAGGTTGATTCTTTATTCTGGCAGCTGCAGGGAGCAAGTTACATTTGGTATTTTATGGGTTGTGTACATACAAGACAGAGAAGACAGTTCTTTCCTTCCTGATTGGTGCAAACAAGCTTACTAAGCAAATTGTAACACAGCAAGTTTTGTTAGATAACAAGATGCAGGGCAACAACAGAATGCAGAGCCTTAGAGATAAGATAGCTATATTTGAAATGATAGAAAGAATCGATACTGTTGAGAGAGGTTGTATCAGCTTTTGCAAGGTCCAAAGAGTAACAGAGAAACAGTCAGCTTTAAAACTCTAGGAATGTGAAATGTATCTAGACATATTACATTTAGTTCTTCATAACTTTCAACACTTTGTGATTTTTGATTTGGTGTGATGTTAATAGATTTGACTGTCTGATGCTGGCCAAGAGGGTGTGAGAGGGGGCCAGCCCAGCATTGTGCTGCATGGAAAGCCAGGGAGAAAATTGGAAAGAAAGTGTACACTGTTTGTGGTCGTGTTCTTGTTGCGCAGATTTCCGCAATTTTGCACAGATCTGCAGAAATCCACTGATCCCATTGGAGAACTGCGGACATCTGCACTTCACGAACGTGACCTGTAAATGTGCACGTCCGTGTTTGTTGCCCTTTTCTTTGTGCGGATCTGCGTGGTTCTGCGGGATGTGGGGGTGCAGGCTGTGACACAGATCCACGACAAGGGTCTCAGATCAGTCAGTGTGTCTGTACTGAAGCGCTCGGCTGTGTGCGCTGCTTCATGACGCAAAATACATAAATTCGGTGCAAAATAGTCATTAAGTGTGAGCCGCCCACTGTTCACAACATTGGGTCGGATTGTAGAAATCGTGTAGTGTGACCCCAGCATAAGGCTATAACAACAAATGCATTCTGCATCTGATTTCTGGGTGTGCCAGCTGCCTCTTTGGGTGGCACAGGCACACCCTGGCACACCCATGGCTACGCCACTGCTCTAAACAAAAACCACAAAACCACAAACACAAAATGTATACAAATCTCTAGAAACAGCAAAGACTGCATTCAAAACTGTTTTATCTCTTTCCAAAATGTTTTTTTGTATCAAAATGACACACACATGTCATATGAATAGATCTGTCTACCAACCAACAACACACTGATGTGCTCAACACAAAACACTACTATGAATATCCCATCAGTAGGTTTATGCCTTTTGCATTTTGAGTGTTACACTGTAGCCAGTTGTAAGAGTTTGTCACAGTAATGTATACCTACTCAAATATATATAAACAAACACACAAATGTAATACAGTAAAAAAAACATTGTCATTTATTTCCAAAATGCAGTATTTTTGAACACTTGTATTGTGTATGTAACACTTTCCATACCCAGCAGGAGAAAACCAGGAAATCAGTAAGATAAAGGGCTTTCTGTATAAAAATACAAAATGAAAGTGTCTCACTCTTTCAAAACTCTAAACACAAAAAGACAAAAACACATACAAAATGTAAGACAAAAGAAATTAGGCTGCATCCCGCCTCCTATTTTGGTCTGGCCACAGCACCAGAAGCGATGTTCTCCCTGGCTAAACAGCGGGGAAAGAATCTTCAGGAGTGACGGATCCAGCCGCCGAAAGCCCCCACATCCACATCCTCCATTGCCTGGAGAAGAGGCACGCGTTTGAGGGGGTGGCGGTCATACACCTTCCATTGCCATGCTGAAGAAAACAGAAGTATTTACAAATTGCCACAGAGAGATACAGGAAAGTACAGGTGAGAGGCAGCCATGTTGCTGTTTGACTAGTTTCAGACCAGTCATTTTGTTTTAAGTTTGCCTAAATTGAAGTTAGCATTGTCTGTAGTTTGCCTAAATTGAAGTCAATTCAGTTCAGCTGCTGAGTTGGTGAAAGTAAACAGGTTGTAGAAGGGAGATTTTGTCTAGGACTAGCAGGAATTCTGTTGCAGGAGGAGCCAGGTGTGGCTAGTTAGGTGTGAATTGGGGGGTAGGTAGACAAAAGCTACTTAAAGCAGCTGTTTCTCAGTCACAAAAGTTAAGCAGTCGACTAGGCAACAGGAACCAAGGGACTTAAAAAAAACAAAAAAACAATAAAGAAACATTTAGAAGCATGTGGCCACTACAGTGTCAGGTTTTCAGAATGATTGCCTTCCTGGATGAACTCATCCAAGAAGGTTTAATTTATGAACGTTCTCAACAGGTTGAAATCCTAGAGATCAAGGTTCGTGATCTTGAGGCTCAGCTTGTTGATCTGCGCTGTATTAGGGATATAGAATTGGTCAATCAGCCCATGAGAGAGATGGTGTGCATGCCAAAACCTAGGAGAGTTGAGACCTCGGAGCAGGACAGCGTAGAGAACTGCTGGGTTACAGTAGGTCATAACCACAGAACAGGGCATGCACAACCCCTAGAGACACCCCAAGAGCTAGAATTGCCCAACAGGTTCCAACTGCTGGACACCGAGTTGGACAATGACAGCTCAGAGGGTGATGGGGGGGCAGTTGAGCACCAGAGCACCATGGTGCCCACTCCCCCCCAGAAGAGGGAGGTAGTTATAGTAGGAGACTCAATTCTTAGAGGTGTAGATCACACAGTGTGCTCTAGAGATAAGGAGACCCGCATGGTATCTTGCCTGCCTGGTGCTCAGGTTGCAGATCTCCCTAAACTAGTAGACGGGCTACTGGCCAAAGCCGGGGGGAATCCACTGGTCATGGTCCACATTGGAACCAATGACATAGGACAAGGTAGGACAGAGGTTCTTCAAGACAACTTTTAAAGAGTTAGGAACAAAACTAAAGAGCAGAACCTCCACGGTAGTTTTCTCCGAAATACTTCAGGTACCACGTGCCAGGCCAGGGAGACAGGCAGAGATTCGAAAGTTTAACACTTGGTTGAAATCTTGGTGTAGGGAAGAGGGGTTTAGGAACATTGATCTTTCTTCTGGGATAGATGGGACCTGTACAAACTGGATGGTCTACATCTAAACAGAAGGGGGTCTAATGCATTGGGAGAGCATATTGGCAGAGAAATTGAGAATCATTTAAACTAGGGACCAGGGGAGCAGAGAGCTCTGACAATGGGAGATGTTACTCTAAGGAAAGAAAAAACTAAGGGAACCCGCTAGTAGGAAAGTCCTGAAATGTTTGTACCTCAATGCTAGGAGTATAAGGAACAAGATGTTAGACCTAGAAGCCACAGTGCTGGCATATGTGACTATTATGTTGTAGGAGTGATGGAAACATGGCTTACAGAAAACGATGGGGATGAATACAAGTTAGAAGGATACACACAGTTTACGAGAGACAGGCAAAATCGAAGAGGAGGTGGGGTAGCATTATACAGTTCATAAAGTTTGATCCTGGCCACCAAAAAATTACAAATGTTCATATATAACACATATACATTTTTTTATCATCAAGCAAGAACAAGTTACAGTATTGTACAGTACACATGAATGGATAGAAAATAAATCACTGAAACCTCAGGCATTGTCCTGCCTGTCATCACAACTGATGTGTTCCCTGGCCAAGCAGCGGGGGAAAAAGGGCCTAGCATGGCGGATCCATCCTTGGCACACCCCTATAGTGATATCGCCACAGGCATTCACCATCGCCTGGAAAAAACTCACTTGCTGATGAGGGTTCCAATCATACACCTTCTATTGCCAAGCTGAGTAAAATCCTCAGTTGGATTGAGGAAGGGGGAATATGGTGGAAGTTAAATCATTTGGATCTGGGGTGTGTGTTGGTGAACCATTATTGGATTAGCGCTGCATGGTGGAAGCTCACATTGTCCCATATTACAGCATAAGTGGTGTGACCTGGGGCCTTATGTTCTCACTCTCTGGGGCTGGGAAAAAAGGTCATACACTGCATCAAGGAATACCAGAAGGAGTTGTGTGTTGTAAGGGCCAAGTGTGACATGGCAATGGACAACCCCCTGCTGACTGAAAGCAGCACACATGGTTATGTTTCCACCCCCTTGGCCAGGATCCTCCACCCTTGCTTGGTGGCTAATGATGTTCCTACCCCAGCGCCGCCTGTTGGTCAGATTGAATCCTGTATCATTGACATAAATTAAATCAATGTGGTCATCGTTTGCTTCATGCTCATCCTGTGCCTTCTCAGCAATAACACATTGAGAGTGGTGTGTTTAGTGTTTTGCAGCATGAGTGAACTGGATTTGCAAATTGAGTTGAAGCAAGTAGAATGTGTAATTAGTTCTGCAGAAGTGGTTCATGGTTCTGGGATGTTAGCTTGAACATCTGATCACTCTGCTTATGCATTTAGTCACAGTGTATAAACGACTGGTAAAACTGTAAATTCACAGTATAGTACTTACTTGCCCATATTCATTGCACTGTTCTTTAACCCTCACTGAGTTTCGATCAAATGGCACCCTGTAGACCTGTTACATCTGAATTTGGTTGCGCTGTAATACATGGTCCAATGTAGCATAGGCCTACTAATATATAGGACTGCAGTATAGTACAGTAAACATACATAAAGAGCATAGTGTAGATGGTAGGCAACTTACTGGTTCTCATTTCTGAATATATGGATGATAAATGCAACTGTGAACTGTGAACTATCTGCTCAGCCTCCCTCATACTCAATCAATGGTTGAGCACATGGTCAACCAATGTGGCCCTGATCTCATCTGAGACAACTGTCCTTCCTCATTCTCATCCTCCTCTTCCTCCTCTTACTCTCACTCCTTGACCTCTAGCTCTTAGAGCAGCTCTTGCCTCACCATTGACTTCCATTTTCCTACAAGACAAGAGAGCTCATCTGTGGCCTTTTCTAGTGCTAAAGTTCTGATTTCTAAGTGAACAATTCAGCAACTAGTGTTTACACCTATGAGGAGTGGGTGTTGCCAATTGGTGTAAAGAGCTTGGCATTGTGATTGGCATTGCTTTCCAAAGGGACTACATAGATTTTAATTTTGAATGTAGAGAACTGTGTGTAGTGTTTTGAAAAAAGTGTGATATAGAATTGGAAACTGAGTGTAAAGCAGGAATTGTGCTTGCAATTTTGCAGACTCAGTTTAGGGATTTGGTACATGAGTTTCAGGTTTTGGTGATTGCGTTTCAAGTTCCAATTTAAGTGTGTAAACAATTGGGAAAAACTGTAATAAAAAGAAATGCATCAAATTGCCTCACATACAGATAGAGTTTCTGTATGCTTCCATTTTGTAAAAGATGTGTTACAGTTACAGTAATCAGTACTTCTATTTTTGTAGGACACAGAGACGACCACCTGGTGGAGGCAAGCTAAGGCTTTTGTCAGAGGAGCAAGAGAGGGAGCTGGTAAATATTGTCATTGCCAACAATGTATTCCACCTACGAGAGATTCAAAGGAGAGTGATTGAAGACAAGCTCCAGGCTCGCAGTCCTACACTGCAGTCTGCCTGTAACTCCCAGCATAGCCTGACCCCGATCCTAGATCCCTGCCTGGGGGCATCCAATAAAGTACATAGTCCTGAGATTAAATCTTATACAAACAAAATGAATAGTTATCCTATTAAATCAGTAATTTTGCAAAGGCTTGGATGTATTCCTTCCTCTCAGGGCCCTCGTTTCAACAATCTAATAAAAGTTAAATCTACACGACAGAAATTACCTGATCACATTACTTCTCCCATATATAAGCTTGCTGTCTTAAACATCTACTCACTACCTAGCAAAGCAGCCTTAATAAATGACACCATAACTGGCACACACATAGATGTGCTCACCTTGACTGAGACCTGGTTAAGACCAGACGACACTATTCCATTAGTAGAAGCCTCCCCTAATGACTACTCCTCTTACTGCCAGAAGGCCCGTACAACAGGCCGTGGGGGGAACCTAGCCACCATCTACCACACAGACCTGCGCCTATCTACTAAGCCATTAGACAGCTTCACATCTTTTGAAATTCACCAGGTAGAACTTAGGCTTAATCCACCTCTTCAACTTATAGCTGTTTATAGGCCACCAGGCCCCTATTCATTTTTTATGAATCTCTTATCTGACTTAGCCATACACTATGATAAACTCATTATTTTGGGGGACTTTAACATACATATTGACATTAAAGACGACTCCCTCACTGTTAGTTTCTTGTCCCTATTGGAGTCTGTAGGCTTCACTCAGCATGTGTCAGGACCCACACATCGTCACAATCACACACTAGATCTAGTTATTACCCGTGGGGTAGAGATTCACAACCTAATAATATCACCCCAAAACCAGATGATTTCTGACCACTGCCTTATTACATTTGAGCTGCCTCGAGTAGAATCAGACACACAGGAGAGGAACATAGAAACTCGCTGCCTAAATCCTACTGCTATTCATAAATGTACTACTCTGTTGCCAAATGCTAGCTTTATCAAAACAGGATCTGTAGATTAATTAATAAATAATTTCAAAAATACACTAAGCACTGCTTTAGATACAGTAGCCCCATTAAGGACACGACAAATTAAATCAACAAAACACTCACCATGGTTTAACGAACACACTCGCTCACTGAAAACAGAATGCCGTAGATGTGAGCTTAAATGGAGAGAAACAAAATTAGAGGTCTTCCATATGGCATGGAATGACAGTATAATAAGATACAAGCAGGCCCTGTCCTCTGCTAGGTCTGCCTACTACTCCAATTTAATAGAGACACATACGAATAACCCACGTTTTCTTTTTAATACAATAGCAACACTTACTAACCAGGTAAACAGGTAAAGCCTTCAGAGGTTATCCCCCCCAATTTCACCTGCAGTGACTTCATGGATCATTTCAATAGCAAAGGTAACAGCATTAGAAAACAGATAGAACAAGAAACATACACAGATACTATAGCTGACACATGCAGTCCTTCACAGCCCCTGCCTACCTTGGACTCGTGGAACGTAGTAAATCACCAGGAATTGGTCTCCTTATTACTAAAATGAAAACTACAACCTGCGCACTAGACCCTATACCGACTAAACTACTAAAACAATCTCTTCCATTAATTATTCATAGAATACACAATATTATTAATGTCTCTTTATCCTCAGGATCTGTTCCTGAATCATTTAAAATAGCTGTAATTAAACCACTTCTTAAGAAATCCAGTGCCGACCCAAACCAACTTAAACACTATCGACCTATCTCAAACCTTCCCTTCCTTTCTAAGGTTCTAGAGAAAGTAGTTGCAAACCAATTGCAAGCTTTTTTAACTGATAATCATCTTTATGAAAAATTAAAATCAGGCTTCCGTTCCGGCCATAGTACAGAAACAGCCCTGTTAAAAGTATTGAATGACGTGTTTCAGTCCTCCGACTTAGGGTACAACAGTGTTATTATTTTATTAGACTTAAGTGCGGCTTTTGACACAATTGACCACAAAATTTTGATACACCGCTTAGAAAACCGTATTGGCCTGTCTCACAATGTACTGTCATGGTTTAAATCTGTCAAACGGACTCCAATATGTACAGATTAACGAGAACCACTCAAATTTAACTGATGTTAAGTACGGAGTCCCACTTTAGTTAGTTCAAAATGCTGCTGCAAGCATTCTAACTAAAACAAAAAAACATGAACACATCACTCCAGTATTGGCTTCTCTTCACTGGCTGCCCGTGCGCTACAGGATAGACTTTAAAGTTCTCTTATTAACATTTAAAGCACTTAAGGGACTGGCACCTCCCTACTTAAAAGATCTCCGTATCGAATACACTCCAGGTCGGCCATTGAAATCACAGGAAGCCGGTTACATAGTGTTCCCTAAAATACACAAGAAAACCGCAGGTGATAGAGCTTTCAGTTATAGGGCCCCGAAGCTGTGGAACGATCTTCCAGCCAATGTAAGAGAAGCCACCTCCTCTGTCTTAGCCTTTAAATCACATCTGAAGACTTATCTTTAGTCTCTGTTTTTCTAGCCCATAGTGCCGCCGGTGTGCCATGGATATGCAATTGCACAACTGTCTTTGGAAATGTCCTGCACTGCATGACCAGTATCTGAGCACGACTGCCTTCTTGTCTTCTAGCAACAGCCCCCTCTGAGGGTCCAACGAGGCGCCTCGTCCCCCACCATGGAAGAATGATGAGGCACAACCCACCCCAGAGGCACCTCACCACGGGGGGTCAACGGGGCATCCACACCTAAGGTCTGACGAGCCATCGCAACCCAAAGTCTGTTGATGGTCCAACCCCCCCACCCCCGATGGCCAGCAAGAGGCCTCCTCCAGAGGGAAGAGCACAGCTAGCAGCACCGATAAAGAACTTTCTGATATCCTTGCTGCTGTAATAACCATACTGCCTGGAGGGGAGGCAACCATTAGGCCTAGGCCCTAAGCCGTGGACCCCCAGATATTCATTTTCTCCTACATGCCATCTCCTCCGTGCCTAAATGGTTTATTTACTTAAATGTTCACTTACTTTATTCTAGATCATGTAAAATGTTTACAGGTCTATATTTTATTTTATTGTATTTATGTATTTTATTTTGTTGTACGTTTGTTGTATGTTTACCAGTCTGTAAAGTGCTCTGTGGCTACCCTGCGAAGGGCACTATACAAATAAAAATTGATTGTTGGTTTGGTGTCCATTAATAACTAAGTGATCCAAGGATCCTATCTAGTCTAATTTTGAATGTTCCCAAGTTTTCAGCTTCAACCACATCGCTGTGGAGTTTGTTCCAGATTGTAACAACTCTCTGTGTGAAGAAGTGTCTCCTGTTTTCTGTCTTGAATGCCTTGAAGCCCAATTTCCATTTGTGTCCCCGGGTGCGTGTGTCCCTGGAGATCTGGAAAAGCTCCTCTGGTCTGATGTGGTCGATGCCTTTCATGATTTTGAAGAGTTGAATCAAGTCCCCACGTAGTCTCCTCTGTTCCAGGGTGAAAATGTTTAGTTCCCTGAGTCTCTCCAAGTAGGACATTCCCTTCAGACCTGGAATAAGTCTGGTTGCTCTCCTCTGAACTGCCTCTAGAGCAGCGATATCCTTCTTGAAGTGTGGAGCCCAGAACTGTCCACAGTATCCAGATGAGCTCTAACTAGTGCATTGTACAGTCTTAACATTACTTCCCTTGTTTTAAATTCTACACTTTTGACAATATACCCTAACATTCTGTTTGCCTTTTTATTGCTTCCCCACATTGTTTGGATGGAGAAAGTGAGGAGTCCACGTAGACTCCTAGCTCTTTCACCTGCGTTACTTCATCTAGTTCTATTCCTCCCATAGTGTAGTTATGGTGGACATTTTTGTTACCTGCATGTAATACCTTGCACTTGTCCACATTGAATTTCATCTACTAGGTGTCGACCCACAACTGAATATTATCTAAGTCCCTTTTTATAGCCTGTGCTGCCAAGATTATATCTGCTGAGCCACCTATTTTAGTATCATCTGCAAATTTGACAAGTTTGCTAACTATGCCAGAGTCCAGATCATTAATATAGATTAGAAAAAGCAAAGGCCCTAGTACTGATCCCTGTGGAACTCCACTAACAACCTCACTCCAGTGAGAAACAACGCCTCTAATCAACACCCTCTGTTTCCTATACATCAACCAGTTCATAATCCATCTACTTACATTACCCTGAATGCCTACAGTGAGGGAAAAAAAGTATTTGATCCCCTGCTGATTTTGTACGTTTGCCCACTGACAAAGAAATGATCAGTCTATAATTTTAATGGTAGATGTATTTTAACAGTGAGAGACAGAATAACAGCAAAAAAATCCAGAAAAACTCATTTCAAAAAAGTTATCAATTGATTTGCATGTTATTGAGGGAAATAAGTATTTGATCCCCTATCAATCAGCAAGATTTCTGGCTCCCAGGTGTCTTTTATACAGGTAACGAGCTGAGATTAGGAGTACTCTCTTAAAGTGAGTGCTCCTAATCTCAGCTCGTTACCTGTATAAAAAACACCTGTCCACAGAAGCAATCAATCAATCAGATTCCAAACTCTCCACCATGGCCAAGACCAAAGAGCTGTCCAAGGATGTCAGGGGCAAGATTGTAGACCTACACAAGGCTGGAATGGGCTACAAGTCCATCGCCAAGCAGCTTGGTGAGAAGGTGACAACAGTTGGTGCGATTATTCGCAAATGGAAGAAACACAAAATAACTGTCAGTCTCCCTCGGTCTGGGGCTCCATGCAATATCTCACCTCATGGACTTTCAATGATCATGAGAACGGTGAGGAATCAGCCCAGAACTACACGGGAGGATCTTGTTAATGATCTCAGCTGGGAGCATAGTCACCAAGAAAACAATTGGTAACACACTATGCCGTGAAGGACTGAAATCCTGCAGCGCCTGCAAGGTCCCCCTGCTCAAGAAAGCACATGAACAGGCCTGTCTGAATGATTCAGAGAACTGGGTGAAAGTGTTGTGGTCAGATGAGACCAAAATCGAGCTCTTTGGCATCAACTCAACTCGCCGTGTTTGGAGGAGGAGGAATGACCCCAAGAACACCATCCCCACCGTCAAACATGGAGGTGGAAACATTATGCTTTGGAGGTGTTTTTCTGCTAAGGGGACAGGACAACTGCACCGCATCAAAGGGACGATGGCCCCGTCCATGTACCGTCAAATCTTGGGCGAGAACCTTCTTCCCTCAGCCAGGGCATTGAAAATGGGTCGTGGATGGGTATTCCAGCATGACAATGACCCAAAACACACAGCCAAGGCAACAAAGGAGTGGCTCAAGAAGAAGCACATTAAGGTCCTGGAGTGGCCTAGCCAGCCTCCAGACCTTAATCCCATAGAAAATCTGTGGAGGGAGCTGAAGGTTCGAGTTGCCAAACGTCAACCTCGAAACCTTAATGACTTGGAGAGGATCTGCAAAGAGGAGTGGGACAAAATCCCTCCTGAGATGTGTGCAAACCTGGTGGCCAACTACAAGAAACATCTGACCTCCGTGATTGCCAACAAGGGTTTTGCCACCAAGTACTAAGTCGAAGGGGTCAAATACTTATTTCCCTCATTAACATGCAAATCAATTTATAACTTTTTTGAAATGCATTTTTCTGGATTTTTTTGTTGTTATTCTGTCTCTCACTGTTAAAATACACCTACCATTAAAATTATAGACTGATCATTTCTTTGTCAGTGGGCAAACATACAAAATCAGCAGGGGATCAAATACTTTTTTCCCCCACTGTACAGCTTCCAATTTGAGGATCAGTTTTGGTGTGGAACCTTATCAAAAGCTTTCTGAAAATTTAAGTATATCATATCATATGCTTTCACATGATCTACAGCTGCAGTTGCAGTTGCAGTTAATAAATTAGTAAGACATGATCTGCCTCGTCTAAACCCATGTTGACTATCTCCAAGAATATGGTTTTCATTAAGGTGCTCCTCTATTTTCTGTCTAATCATTTTTTCCAACATTTTACAAGTAATGCAGGTGAGACTGATTGGTCTATAATTTCCTGGCTCAGTTTTGTCCCCTTTCTTGTGGATTGGTATGACATTTATTGTCTTCCAGTCAGTTGGCACATCCCCTGTTCCAAGTGTCATTTGGAATATTTGAGTTAGCACCCTAAAAATAATTTCCCCCATTTCTTACACACAAGTTCCTAAAAAAAAAAAACATGTAGAATGTATGCAGACCACCAGAACAAATACAGGATAAATTAAACCATCCTCACTTAAAATATTGCAGGTCACCCAGCTCTAAAGTATTTAAGCACATAGTCATCTAGTCCCTTTATGGCTTATACAATATATTATTATAATAATTAATGATTCACTTTTTTTCTCAACTGTGATGAAAAACATGGCAAATGCTGCATTAGCTCCTAAGCCCCTATACAATGAGGGTATATATCATCAAAACATTAGCTACAGGGCAATAATCAAAGAAGTAATATATTTGTAGCCTTGCTCCTCATAAATGAGATGAGGGGTGAACTCATATTGTATATCTAGAGACTGAAAAAACACCATGAGCTACTCTGTCCATTGACCTCAGTTCTTGTGTATCACAAAAATGTAGTTTGATCGCAATATTTTTTGGAAATTGTATACGTCTTTTATAATAACCTTGCACTTGCATTGTGTGTTATTAGTAATGGTAAATGGGCTTTGAATTAATCTTAACATAGTATGAGCTTGTTTTAACCATTTCTTTGCATTTACAAAACCGATTGGCATTAACTAATTCTTGTAAAAGTATGCGTTCCATGGACATAATATATATTATACAAATATATATTTAATTTTTTGCATTAATAAAATGTGTTGCTATCAATCAGCTGAACTGCAAACTTATATCAAAATAAATTCTGAGAAATTAAACACTTTTTGCTTTTGTTTATTTTTATGGATTCCTTTTATGGAACCAAGGTCTAAAATGAGAAAATATATCCCACCCATGACTACAGAAAAATAGTTTTTGACATGGGATTCCCCTACATCGCAGCACAGCCAGGCAGGGGATGTCACACTCCCCCGCCCCCTGAATCTGCAGCACTGACTGCATAGCATAGCCTGTCGAAGCTTAATAGCATTTGAGAGGCATAAGAGCACAGGGTGATTACAAAAACATCAATATTGTACTAGACTGGTCACTGGCCGGGTATATATTGCAGATTTAGCTCTTTGGTTACTTTGACTATAGGTGCCTTTTAACCATTATTTTGCAGTTTCAACTGTGGTTCTGTACATCTTGTTAACATAAATGCAGCCTACTCTGTTGTATAAAGCACTTTATTAAACACAACTAAATAATTACAGAAGTTAAGTAGCAAAATGAATACATAATAGAATACAGTGTGTGTGTGTATTAAGTAAGGAATGTACTGCCTAGCTGTCACTGTAACCTCTGCCAAATATTGGTCTTGTTCCATCTATAACAATTAAAATCTAACAAATATCTCAGTTTAACCATTCCTGCCCTTACTAACACACTAGTGAAATGTAACTGCTTCATTAGCTGCATTTTGAAAAAAGCATTCAGAACCAGGGGTTCTTCTAGTAACCATATAAACTGAAAACCTCAAAGTCTGCAATCAATCCTGAATAGGCTCCAGGCATCTGCGTCACATCCAATCTATCAGAAAAATAATTTTGCCCATCCCAGCTCCACCACCTCTTCTAGGAACACCAGAGCAAGCTGTACCCAGGACAGGCACTCAGGAGGAGTACAGCAGCACCTGTGGTGCCATTGACAAAATGCTGCAGTCTGACAAAGGCAGATACAGCACACTTTGTCTGATCCAATGCAGGAATCAGCCGCCTTCATTGCTTCCCTCCCCAATTATTTTGAGACATGACCTCATCACCCAAATAGACTCCCAGGCACTGGAAACACCCCCATCCCACTGTAGACCTGCTGGCAGGCTTGAAGTAGTACAACCCTTCCTATCCCCCATTGATTTGTGCACTGGAAATTCTCTCATATTTTCTGTGACAGGCCTCAAGCTGTTCAATATCCCTGGCTCCAACTATGGGCACACCTTTGAAATACACTTTTTAGATTAAAATAGTTATTTAAAAATCAATATGTAAATTAATACATTTCAATGTTGCTGTTGTTTTTATGATTTCAGTGATGTGTGTGGAGGTTCCGTGCCAAAAAAACAACATATTGACTTTGATCGGCTTTAATGATGATTGCATCAGACTTGCAATGTCTCACATTAATTGAATCATCAATCAATACAATGTGATATCTCTAGTCTTGAGCAGGAAGTCCAGATCTGAATGCTGAGATGAACTTCTGCAGGATCAGCACTTGTAAAAACAGCCTTGCTAGCATTCGTTTGCTTGACCATTAATATGTTAAGACAAATCATTTCAGTTAATATTGTAGCGACCTAACCTATTAATGGAAACCTTTTAATGCTGTTGAAAGAAAAGCAAAAGAAGCACAGGTCTTCCAAAACAAAACTGGATTTTATTGATCTTTTCAAAGACTTACATCCACTTTCCCCCTTTCACTCTAAGATTCACATAAACTCCACACAGATCTATCTTTCCCATTAACTCCAACTCGTCACCACGCCCTTATATATCCCCCTATCTGGTGACTCCCTTCTGCCCAATAACTGCTCTCCTGCTGTACCACCCGGAGACGGGGGAAGCCACACAGACACAAACACCCACAAACAACCCTCCCTAACCCAACACAACAACACCCCACATGTAACACACATTCACACTCATGCATACACACAGACAGACAGGGTCCCCGAACTGACCCACCCACACTTTTATATCCTCCCCCCACCTTTGGGCTGCCCTACTGGCACATACACACAGACACCCGCCAGGATCGCTACAATATTAATTAATGTATTCTAAAAATAAACTGGGCCTTGTTCTGTCAATCAGCATCATTTCGGGATAGATAATTTGCTGGTTTATTCTGAGTTCAAAAGAGCGCAAGCACCGTTGACGCGTCGAGACACTTTGAATTTGAGTGTACAATGACATTGCGTCGGAAGCTGACTAGCAAAATACTAAAGTAAAAGTAAAGAAGTTTGTATTCAAAGTCAAAGAGCAAACACAATAGAGCATGTTTTAATGTTTCAAAAAAGTACCTCAACTTTCTGTATATCTTCTAAATTCCGCTGATGTTGACATTACTACTCTAACATAATACTTCAATTTAGTTTTCAAATTACAAATACTGTTGTTATATTTATTGAAGAATAAGCATACAATTTGATGAAGAAATTAACTATTCTTTATGCTTAGTAGTTTGTCTCTTTCACTTCCACTAGCAGTTGATTTGTGTATATAGTGCATATTTAAGGTATTGCACTGCAATACATAATATGACTATATCTATAGTCTATATTGGTTCAATAGAAGGGGAAATCCCAGCTAGGAAAAAACGATAAAAGCACTGATGGTCATTTACTGAAGTGGTGTCCAGGAAGTATTCATCTGTAATTATTTTTTGACAATGTTATGTTGTCATACATATTTTTTAAAATTTTACTGTATAGAGTAGGCAAAACTGTTTGTTATCCCAAATAGTGGGTGGGTGTGTTACTGTAAATAAATACAGTAGAATAAACAATGTAGCCTATCTAATGACATTACTTTTTTTAAACACTACCTGTTGTAGGATCAATTATGAGGTTTTTAAAGACCAGTGGTGAGTAGAACTGCAGGGCAAAGAGAGTGAAGACCCAGAGAGTGATTGTGAGGAAGAGCAACTACAGGGCAAAGAGAGTGAAGGGTCAGTGAGTAGCCATGAGGTCGAAGGCAACAGTAGTGAGAGACTGGAAGTCATTGAGTCTGGAGGAAACAATGCCACACCTGGAACATCAACAAAAAGTGAAATAGGAAGCACAGTACCTGAAGCTCACGCTATTGATCCAGCCTTGTGGCATGACACAATTTTACTTCAAAATTCGACTGTAATACAGAAGTGTTCAGTGATTTAAATAGCTATTGAGTCTTAAGAAACTTGACCCTTGGAAACGAACAGGTCCCTGCTTTCCTCAAAGACTTTGTCTTCAAGTAACTGCGGTGGAAAACCCTGCTTACAAAGAAAACATCCTGTGCACAACCTTGGAGCCTTCAAACCAGTGGAAAATCTGTTTGGAAAAGACTCTACTTTTGCGAAACCCCAACTTCCAGGTGCATCGACTGAAGTGGAAGTTATTGGACAAAGCCGAACTGGACTGCCTTTGTTCCAAACCACACGGACCTCGTGCCATGTGTTTTTATCTGATCCCGAAGACAGAGGGGCCTCTCTTTGATGAAGTTCAGATAAGTTCAACAGTTTGGAGTTTATCATTCATGACATTTGAGAAATCAATTAGAAATGTTATTCTGTGAGTCATAAACTTTAGAATGTGTAATATCATTTAGTATTTTCTTAAATATAAATGAGTGCTGCATTAAACTGTTTTGTTTGACAATTTTAGAAATAAAATCTGTCAACGCCGAGAAATATCTTCTCATTCCTGTTTAACTGTTTAGTCTGAAATTGACACACGTTAATAGACACTAGATTATAGGTGGCCCAGCCTATCCTTAATCATTGAACAGTAATCAATTAGGGAGAATTGTTGTAACAAGAAATTATATCATCTTTCTCGGCACCCAAACGTAAATGAGACTGATATATATAACGAGAAGTTATTTGACTTAAATACTAACCTGCATTAGATATTTAATGTCCGACTAACAATACTAATGATAGACTCGCCTTCGTCTTACAAACCGGTATTGTAGTCAATGTGTTTGTAATTTTGTGTAATGTTTTGTGTGTTATCATATGCGATTCCATGGTCTTTGATTTGGTCACGGAAGTGATTTGTGTTTGATTTGTTTATCTTGAGTGAATTTTAATTAGTTTTTCCCTTTTTGTATAACTAGTGTGGTGCTACATTTTATCTTTGTTTTTAATAAATTTGAGAATGTATATCTTTGGAATTGGTGTCTGCGTCCAATTATTGCAGAAATTGAGTTCTACAAGATTCTAGGATTCTTGATAAGGTGATACTTAAATTCACTTCTTTAACTGAAATGTATAAGTGTACCTTACGCTACAGCATTAACAGAGAACTCGCCCAGCAGATTTCTTATGAAGCAGTTATTGACAACTTTGCTTAAAAAAAAAGCAGAAAAGTGCCTGTAGGTGGCCATGGCCACAATACCATCCTTAACAAAGGAATAAGAGATGGTCTAGATGACCTTTCACTCTTTAAATCTTTTTTTATGTGTTTACGTTAGTTAAAGTTTAATTAATATGGACATATAAGTAAAAATATACAAATATTAATAACAGATGTTCTATAAATAAAAAGGTTAGGAATCATATTTGTTTCAAATGCTTTTTATTTATTCTGAAAGGTGAAGGGGAGGAGGGGTGTGGGGGGCTTCCAACATACATTTTGCCTAAGGTCTCCAAATGTCTAGAACTGCCCCTGCACACAAACACACACAGACTGTCACAGCTCACACGCACCCTGACTGTCACAGCACATACACCACACACTGACTTTCACAGCACAACAGCAGAAACACACACTGACTGTCACATCATAGACACACCCCACACACTGACTGTCACAGCACACACAGACACTCACACATACCACAACCTGTCACAACACACTCACACATACACACACACACACACACAAACACAGCCACACACACACACACACACACGCACGCACACACACACACACACACACACACACAGACAGCCACAGACACAAACACACACACACACACACACACACAACACACACACTGCCAGCTCAGCAATGACATCACAAAACTCTCTCTCAGCTGACTGCTATGACAGAGCACGTACATTCCGTTGCTTCCTGTCTGTCAATCACTCACTGTCTTGTCAGTCAGGCTGGCTGGCTGGCTGGATCTGGATGGGGGGGCTGCTTGCTGCTGCTGCTGCATACCTTAGCAAGCTTATTTGCTTCACCGCCCCTCCTCCTCCTCCTCTGCCCGTATGCCCCCCTATGCCTGATCTCCTGTTCAGCTGGATCCCAACAGGGCAGAGCCTCCCAAAAATGGTACAAAGTCATCCACGTTCCCCTCCATGGAAAGGTTTAGTAAAATACTATTTTATTGGTAAAAGTATTTTACATTACAATAAAGAACATTCAAACTGATTTTAATACTCATGATTAAAACATTTTTAAATCAATTCTTAAAAGGTTTAGTAAAACTGTTTTATTGTATATAGTATTTTACATTTACATAAAAACAATTCAATTTTTTAATACTTATATTATTTTTATATACTTAAAATCACTTAAAATTTTTTAAAATCTTTGTGATTTTAACGAAAAACAAAACAATTAACTTCAAATAAACGTGCACAAAACAAAACAAATGTGATTAAAGCAAAACTGCTCACCAACATAAAAGTCAAATACATTGGAAATAACTGAAAATGCATTGGACAAAATAAAGAAACAAGTAAAAAGGTAAAAATAAAAAACAAACAAAAAAGGTCCAATGCATTTAAAATTAAATCCAAGACGTACAATGTATTTGACAAAAGAATATAACAAAACTAAACCAAAAAACCCCTAAACAATTAGTGATTTAAAAACAACTAAATCTTTAAAAACAATTAAGATTCATTTTAAAATCGTTTTAAAAACAATCATCCATAAAATAATTAAAAGATCTTGGACTCGGGCTCCAGCAGGGGGAAAGGTTTAGTAAAAGGCAAAAGCGTTATACGTAATGAAGAGGAACCCGAGTCCAAGATGCTTCCAACCAGCCCCTGGGTGCTCCCTCCGGCCGCAGGCCACACTCCAGGGGGGTGGGGGAGTGAAGGTGGGGGTCACTGGACGGGGACGACAAACACCTCAAATGACAGACGGACGCACACAGAGAGAGAGAGAGAGAGAGATGCACTCCCTCCTGCAATGCAATAAATATGCCCAAACTAAGGGACACATTCCTTAACAAAATAATGAATGCCCACCCAACCTTTGACAAAACTGAGAAATAAGGAAAAACGGTCAATCCTCCTGGGGGAGGGACACACAGCCCTCCTGGCTGCCCCCTATGTCGCCACCTGCCACAGCCTGAGGAGCACAGTGACACACGAGCACCGGCTGTAAATAAAATGGAAATACTCATTGTAATGCATGTCATTGTATTTCAAAAAATCTGTAAATAGTAAACCAATTTTCTTTATTTCTATGTATTAAAGATCATTTATATTTTATTACATTTTGTTCTTCTGTACTTTAATACATCTAATTGTGATTTATAATTATATTATTTATTTTCTATATATGTATGTATGTATGTATGTACAGTGAGGGATAAAAGTATTTGATCCCCTGCTGATTTTGTACATTTGCCCACTGACAAAGAAATGATCAGTCTATAATTTTAATGGTAGGTGTATTTTAACAGTGAGAGACAGAATAACAACAAAAAAATCCAGAAAAACGCATTACAACATAAGTGCAAACAAAGTGCAAAAATACAGAGAAGTACAAGGCATCAATCATTACAAATTCAACTTAGCTAAAACATAGCAATTCAAAATAATACATTTTACAAATTCCAATTTACAATTTACACAAGTACAGTAAGAGACTTCCTACATCCTGGACGGTGAAAGCTAAGTGCTGTCAAGATGTACGGTTACAGACGAGGGCTACGGGAAATGGAGCAAGGAGGAAAACAATCAAGAACGCGAGGAGCATAATAAGCTGAAGTACTTTCTAAGGGACGGGTCTGGCGTATGTTGCTCAGGAAGAATCAGTCAGCGTGGTGATGTGCTGGGAATAGGAGAGTGCAGGATCAAGGGTGACTCCTAGATTTTTAGCGGAAGAAGAAGGAGAGAGTGTGGTGGATACCAAGGGGATCGAGATGGGGAGGTCAGCAGAAGGTGAGTAAGAGTGGGGGGAAAAAAGGAGATCTGATTTGGAGAGGTTGAGCTTGAGGTGATGCGAGTGCATCCAGGCGGAAATGGCAGACAAGCAGGAAGAGATGCGTGAGGGGATGAGAGGGTCAGAAGAGGGAAAAGACAGGAAGATCTGGGCATCATCAGCGTAGAAGTGGTAGGAGAAACCATGGGAAGCAATGAGGTGGCCCAGGGAGCGAGTGTAGAGAGAGAACAGGAGCGGGCCCAGGACGGAGCCTTGGGGAACGCCTGTGAGGAGAGGTTGGGGGGTGGATGAGGAGCCTCGCCATGTCACTTGGTAGGACCGGTCACTGAGGTAGGAGGAGAACCAGGTGAGAGCATACTAATCATACTATACTAATTGTGATCATGGTCAGAAGCTCTGCTTAGGTATCCTTATCAGAACATTTTGCAGCCAGTTAGAAATTCTCCTACAATCAGCCCGGAGGCTCCACGTCAGTCAGTGGAACAGTAACAGCCCTAGTGTGTGTCATGGCAGCAGGAACAGACATGCCATGAGAGCAAGCAGGGAGCAGAGGGAAGGGGAGAGGAGAGGCTGGGCTGTGTTTTTCTTTGTGGTGGTTTACTACAGGTGTTCTGACCTGGAGAAAATTCTAGTCTGAACCATTAAAATGTCATTACAAACAGGGTTGGGGAGTAACGGAATACAAGTAGCGGCGTTACGTAATCAGATTACAGAATTTTGATACTTGTATTCCTGTTACAGTTACTCCTGTCAGACGAGTATTCTGATTACCGATACTTTTTAAAAAGAGTAAGAGATTACTGATTACTTCAAGATCATTTACATGAAAGTGTAAAAGTGTAAGGAAATTGCGCGAATCCGAAGGGACCCACGGGTAGTATTTACTTTCGTGTCTCTAACCAAAGAGCAGCTGTTTGTACAACAGGCAGCAGAATGGAAGTAACACACAGTTCTACCACGTTGTGCCAACATAAATTAGATTTCTACAACGTTGTGGCAACATTGTGTGTTAACAGGGATTTATCTCGTTGAAGTACAGGCAATTGTTCACTTTCAAAGAAAGAAATTGGAACAAAGTGCAAAATGTGTCCACCACGGGACGATGTACAATCTCTATAAAGCACTCAACTTCAAATCTAAAAAAAACAAACATCTGGACATAAGATTTTATTTTTTTATTTGTGCAGCCTTAATAGAATTATACTTGACATGCGAGTAGAAAATACATATTTTAATAAAAATGATAATAAATATGATTTAATAATTATATACTTTTATGAAATCATAATAAGCAAAACGGCAACACAGCCATAGTATAACCAAAAGCATTATCAATAGTTTGCATTTGCAGTAATACCTTATTCTATCCAAATTTAAGATAAATCCACGATAAATCGTACATTACAAATAGTTCCTGTGCATCCTAGCTGGTTCTGTGATCTTAACAATAAAATACTTATAATACCAAAATAACAACATACAACGTGTTAATAATCTAAAACAAAATACATCACATAAACGGAAGAAATTCGTCCTAAACAGTGCAGTGCCATGCCGTGCTCTTTAACAGAGAGTGCATTCAGGGGATCCTCACATGTCAAACCTTTAAACTTATACAAACCGATATACACTCACCTAAAGGATTATTAGGAACACCTGTTCAATTTCTCATTAATGCAATTATCTAACCAACCAATCACATGGCAGTTGCTTCAATGCATTTAGGGGTGTGGTCCTGGTCAAGACAATCTCCTGAACTCCAAACTGAATGTCTGAATGGGAAAGAAAGGTGATTTAAGCAATTTTGAGCGTGGCATGGTTGTTGGTGCCAGACGGGCCGGTCTGAGTATTTCACAATCTGCTCAGTTACTGGGATTTTCACGCACAACCATTTCTAGGGTTTACAAAGAATGGTGTGAAAAGGGAAAAACATCCAGTATGCGGCAGTCCTGTGGGCAAAAATGCCTTGTTGATGCTAGAGGTCAGAGGAGAATGGGCCGACTGATTCAAGCTGATAGAAGAGCAACTTTGACTGAAATAACCACTCGTTACAACCGAGGTATGCAGCAAAGCATTTGTGAAGCCACAACACGTACAACCTTGAGGCGTATGGGCTACAACAACAGAAGACCCCACCGGGTACCACTCATCTCCACTACAAATAGGAAAAAGAGGCTACAATTTGCACAAGCTCACCAAAATTGGACAGTTGAAGACTGGAAAAATGTTGCCTGGTCTGATGAGTCTCAATTTCTGTTGAGACATTCAGATGGTAGAGTCAGAATTTGGCGTAAACAGAATGAGAACATGGATCCATCATGCCTTGTTACCACTGTGCAGGCTGGTGGTGGTGGTGTAATGGTGTGGGGGATGTTTTCTTGGCACACTTTAGGCCCCTTAGTGCCAATTGGGCATCGTTTAAATGCCACGGCCTACCTGAGCATTGTTTCTGACCATGTCCATCCCTTTATGACCACCATGTACCCATCCTCTGATGGCTACTTCCAGCAGGATAATGCACCATGTCACAAAGGTCGAATCATTTCAAATTGGTTTCTTGAACATGACAATGAGTTCACTGTACTAAACTGGCCCCCACAGTCACCAGATCTCAACCCAATAGAGCATCTTTGGGATGTGGTGGAACGGGAGCTTCGTGCCCTGGATGTGCATCCCACAAATCTCCATCAACTGCAAGATGCTATCCTATCAATATGGGCCAACATTTCTAAAGAATGCTTTCAGCACCTTGTTGAATCAATGCCACGTAGAATTAAGGCAGTTCTGAAGGCGAAAGGGGGTCAAACACAGTATTAGTATGGTGTTCCTAATAATCCTTTAGGTGAGTGTATATCACTTAAAAGAAGGTAAGACATCAATAATGTGTTAATTGCAGAAACAAGATGCATAACATTCATTGATACTTAAAAAACACCACCTTAATTGCATTGATTTCAATGTGTGTTTTTGGTGCCAGGTGATTTGAAACTTGTGACTGCGTTTCTCATGGATAGAATGAGAATGAGGATACCTGTTTATGTTTTCAAGAAAGTGCATATTACTGATTAGCAGAAAACAAACCATGCGCCTGTATTAAAATGACAGTGAATGACATACACCTTTGACATTAATGCATTATTGATATGTCTGATTTATGTCTATTTGTAAAAATGCAAAGGGTATCAAAAGCAGTTTCACTTGTTTAAAAATGCATGCACTACAAAATGCAAAGAACAATATGCAAGAAAATTTAAATGCCCATTGTAATTACCATTTTAATTGTTTGTACTGTGGATAAAAATAAACAATTTCAGTCCTTCATCCATATTAGGATGTGTAGTATATTTTGTTTCACTTCTTGAATTCAGCTGCTTTTTTTTTTTTTTAATAAAGGGAAAAAAGTATTCCAAAAGTAATCTAAAAGTATTCTGATTACGTTACTGACTTGGAGTAATGTATTGGATTAGGTTACAGATTATTTTCAAAACAAGGTAATCAGTATTCTGTAACTGAATACTTTTTAAAAGTACAAGATTACAAACTAGGTCAGAGCTGCTGGTCTCTTACTTTTCTTGTATTCACAAATTGCACCTCCGTGTCCATCTCTCACTGTGTCCCTCACTGTTACACCCATAAACCAGTGTGACATTTTCTCCTTCCTGTACTTGTGGATTTCTGTTAATATGTAATTGTTTAAAAAGACATGTCAGTAGCCCCTGGATAGATGTTTGCTAAATTACATAATAATGATACAACTATTGTAGTGGCTTCTAAGTCAATTTAAACCACTACAGCCCCAGCAATAGTTGATAAACTTTCAATGCACCTTTCCCATTGTTCTTCCTTTCATGGCTCAGTGTTCCATTCTTTGAAACACACCATCTTTCTTTTAGTAAACATCACTTGTAATTAATCTGTACAATCCGTAATTAATTGTGACATAATCGTAGAAAACGTAAATAAATATATAAATAAAGATAAGGGGAGTAGGAGAAGGAGAAAGATAAAGTTTTAGAGTAGGAGATAGGAGGTTGAAAACTGTGTAGCTTCCACTACTGCTAGGACTGCCATGCTCCACTTCTCCCCAAAATATGGGGTGTAGTCAAGTTGTCACTCATCTCTAGTAGGGATAATAATTGAATAAAAATATGGGAATCAAAAGCCCATGCAAGCCTTCTTCGTCCAATGGGTGCTGCCTCTATACTCCCACACATTCGCTTCCACATCCCACATTTGCTCCCACACACCTCCGTGATGGGATCCAGCAGGAGGGTTGAACACCCACTTTATGCCATCAGACAGCAAGTTGTCTTTCCAGTGTCCAATTATTTTAGAGCCCTCTTCATCTCACGCTCAGAGCCAACATAATTTGTGCCATTATCTGACGTGATTTCCTTCACTTGGCCCCTCCGGCAGAGGAATATACGAACTGCGTTAATACACGAATCCGTCCCTAGTGATGAAGCTACTTCTAGATGAATGGTGCGGCTAGCTAAACATGTGAAGATGACACCATATCTTTTGATATTGGAGCGGTCCCTGCTTCACCTTCATGGGTCCAAAGTAGTCAATTCCTACATACGTAAATGGCGGTAGGTCAGGTGATACATGACTCCTGGGGGGTCCTGAGGTCAGCCATCTTCGCCATCTTCTATTCTCCCACTATGTCTCTTTGTTGACGGCAAAATATGCATTTGCATATAATCTTCCTTTTTGCAGAGTTGACATGCACTATCCAGTACCTCTGTCTTAACTTGGAGCATATATGACTCCATCCATTGTGTCCAATTTGCTCATGTATATTCCTCAAAATGAGTTTGGAGAGGTGGCTGCCTTTTCTGAGAATAATTGAGTGTTTGACATCCTCTGGCATTGCAGCCTTCCTCAACTTCCCTCCAACTCTCAGTAATCCATCCTAATTCTAAAGATGGTGCTATTTATTTTTATGTGTTTGTCTTCCTCCAGAGCAGCAATTTCTTGAGGGAAGCATCTTATAATAGCTTCCTCAGCTTGTGCCACATCCTCCACAGATAAGCTCTGCCCTTCCAAGGATGCTCTGAACCTTTTAATGTGTTTGTTTGTCACATACAGTGACAGCTCGTTATTACACTGTTTTTGATTATTTATTATTCATTCTTTTATTTTAAATATATGTTGTTGTTTTTTTGCACTTTGTGGTTTTTTTTTAAATATCTAATTCACATTGAGTTTTTCACTTATTGCTAATTGCTTTATTGTTCATTACTATTATTGCATGGTTGTTTTTTCACAACGAGCTTATCCTGTCAGCCTTTGGAACAACCTGGACACTTATGACTGATTCTTTCCAGCTGCGCCCCGACCCATGTGGGGTGATAAAAACTGGGTCCCACAGTTCCAAGGAGGGAGATCGGAGAAGAGGCAGCGAGAGATAGATCGTGAGTCGCAAAAGAAGGAGATGAGAAGGCGGTGGCTCTCTCTGAGCAGGAGAGGGACTGGGGGAATGCTTGAACTGAGGGCAGGGATGAGAGGCGGTGCAAGAGGGGGTGAGTAACTGGCCTTCCGCCTCGGGGCCAAGCAAGCAGAAGAGCAGGTGAGCAGGAGATGGGTGTGTGTCCTGACCACTGTGTATGCCTGTGGCAGCGCAACAGAAAATGGGCAGCCCCATGAGTTCAAGCTTCCCTGATCACTTGCACTGGGGCCATGGATGGGTGGGAAGGGCCGTGTACCCGGGAGCCGCATGCCTCTGTCTTCTGTACCCTGGTTCCCCAGCCGAGAGAGCGCACCAGCCGGCAGACAGACTGAGAGATTGAGTGCACCAGCCGGCAGATGGACCGAGAGAGAGAGTGCACCAGAAGGCAGACAGACCGAGAGAGAGAGCGCACCAGACGGCAGACAGACCGAGAGAGAGAGCACACCAGATGGCAAAAGTAGGCGGAGAGAGCTCCAGACCCATGGCATGTGACATTTACAGTCTCTTTGTCTTTACTTCCTTTCTCTTCTGACAGAGCTATTATCTTTCAAGTTGGAAGCACTGCCCAAGGGGGAGGGGTTTCAGCACACTTCCGTTGGAACCCAATCGAAACATCTCTAGATCAAAGCTGCCACTGGCCCCTGTGCACATTACTCAAAACAGGTCCCTTCCTACTTCCTGTTTGTATAAGAAGTGACGTCTGCACAGGAACTTCCTCTTTTGCCATTTCACAATTTGGAACATCAAGTCTTGAGACCTCTCTATGTGTTTGTTTACAACTTAACTTAAGCTTTCGGTTGGCTGGCTGCACAAATAGTGCTGTTCACCCACCAAATTGCCACATTTGCCTGTCTCTGTGTGTATTTTTTAGTTAGTTATTAACTAACACCATTCTATGCTGTCTGCGACTCGGAGGTTCAGCTATGCTTCAGTTTCAGTTTTGATTTTAAAATTCATCACACAGGGCTTATCTAGTTGTTTTAATATAATGAATGTGATATATTATTTATAGTCGCTGTATTGGTTTTTGTCCACAGGGCTTTTCCTCCACTGCGAGAGCGTCAGCAGCGGCAGTAAACCTGAGCCCCATAGGTCCTCCTTGAACCCCTGTCACCAGAGATCTTGCCCGGCTGAGGTGCTCCTCCTCCGGTGTGTGCCATAGAGCAAGAGACTGCTGCTGCTGTCCTCAGCGGTAAGCACTTGAGCTGGCTCTCGTGTTCTGCTGTGTACATAGTTCATTTGTCAACACGTGAGTTGGTTCCTGTGCCCCGTGGTGTATATACTTAATTTATATGACATTTTAAGTTGTCAGCACAGTGGAGCTCTCTGTTCAGTTGAGTAGGATGCTCCTGTGCTGTGTGGAGGCAGCATGAATTTTCCTGCTGCCACAATATACATACTGTTGGTATGTAATGTTGATTTCAGTAGGGCTGTGGCCCCACTCCTATTGGATCTGGGGTCCACTGCCATGATAATGGGCAGAGGCTGCACAAGTTGCTTTATTGCCCGCATCATGTATTGTGCAAGTAGATTACGGCCTCGTTCCTAGCTGCACTCGTAGAGCAGCCGGCCTTGCTATGGTAAGTGGAGGGCGTAAGAGCTGACCTCTGTAGCCCCGCATTGTATGCTGATTGTAGACAGTTCCCGGTAAGAGGGTGACTGCAGTCCTCATTCCTGGGCGGCCCAGGTGCGGCCCTACGGGGCACCCTGGGATTGCTGTCTGGAGTTGTGTTGCTGAGGTCCCCTACCGGTACACCTCAGGGCAGGCTCCCTTTATAATCTTGCTGCCTCCTCCCTTGTGATCGTTTTGTTATACAGTAACCCCTCCCCCTTGGGCAGTGCTTCTGACTTGAAAGATAACAATAGGTTGCGAATGCAACCCCAGTTATCTGAAAAAGGAAGCTCTGCCCAAGGGTTGCAAGGTCGCATGGGAGTCCTTGCTCCTGGCAAAAGAGGACGAACCTGCGCAGACGTCACCTTTTATACAAACAGGAAGTGGGAAGGGACCTGTTTGAGTGACATGCGCAGGAGCCAATGGCAGCTTTGATACAGTGACTTTTTCGATTGGGGTCCTACGAAAGTGCGCAGAAACCCCTCCCCCTTGGGCTGTGCTTCCTTTTTCAGATAACCGCAACCTATCATTTTAATTTTAATTAAATGTTTTAATTGTATTTATTACTTCAGGGATAGTGTTCAGTATAGTTCTTGATTGGATAATTTACAACTGTCTCATCAATACCACCTCTGGATATTTACTAATTCCATTAAATTATTTATTTCTCTGTGAAGGAAACACACACCTGGAAGAAAAACTATCGTGTACTTATAAGAAAAAACAAAATAGATGATCTGTATTGACCGGTGCATTTAAGGCTTTGAACAGGTAATATAGCTCTGAATTTTAAACACAATTATTTTGAAATGAATTTTGATATAAAACTTCACATTTTAAATTTCTTTAACAATTGTTCTATTCTGGTCAAAGTGCTGAAACATTTTAACTGCTACTTTCACCACTTTCACATACCAGTAAAGATATGCGTACCACTGCCCCACATTGCCTAACTGATTGACTTTAATTTCATTTTAAGTTATTGTTATGTACTGTGAGATGCATACAGACTTGTGCACAAAGTGTATATATTGTGGAAGTAAAGTTAGAAATTCCCCTCACAAATGGTTTAATTCATGTATACTTAAGAAAGATAAGGTCAAGTCAACAGCCAGGCCAGAAGGTAGTTTGACCCGTTTGTTATTTTCAATGAGCATCTTGGAGACAATGACAAACAGTATGATTTGAGTGTCTGCTCCTTAATCCTTGTATTGACCCATGGACTCTGTCCTCTAATAATATATTCTGCTTAGCAAGCTTTTAAGATAACATAGTAATGACTTATTAATAGTAACCAGATCTTTGTTTTCTGTGTATAAAAAGCTCTGACTTTTAAAATGGAATCAGAGCAGCTTTGGGATCTTCTTGATTCACTGCTTTTCTCCACATCACGTGTAATAAAGGCATTGCAATGAACGTTCCAACCTGATTGAAGACTGATTGTTCTTCCACAATATATAGTCAAAATTATTATTATCCATTTGACATTTTAGAATAGCAAAATAAAATGAGTTCTCCCTAAGAAACTACCAGTTGAAGAAGATCTGAAATTACATCTCATTTTTAACTCATGACATATGTTGAAACTGACTGAAACTAAAATACTGATAGGAATACCCATGAAAAGAAAACAATAAAAATGAGTTAACCACAGATGTCTATTTCTATATTCGGCACCCACAAAGTATTTCCTCACCTACGAATCACCTACATTTTTTTACCACAGAATTAAATGTCATTTCCTGTCATAATCCATTTGTTCCTATGTTCCAGCAGAAGTCTGCATTCACCTCTATTGAGTATGTTTTTTCCAATGAGTCACGGCTAAATTTAATTCAGTGCAATGTATGACAGACCAATGTTAGTTGTAGGTTCAATGGAAATTAGAAGACCCCTCACATTACCTTGCCCCTATAAGTAGGTTTTTGTATCTATTGGGACTTGTCTTTTATTCCTTCAGCCCAAAGAGGCTGATATAGCCTCCTCTTCAGGCCACTTATTAACCAATCATTAATAATCATCCCATTTTGTTACCTTTAACACCAAATGCGTATTAGCACATAAATACAGTACATGGGTACTGACACCTATTAATTAATGTATCCATCATCTTCAACAGCATTACATATAATGTGTCAATACATTACAATACTCTCCAGGGATATGTATGTAATTTGTCAAGAGTTTTTAGTTTTCTTTATTATTATAATTTTTAATAGATGAAACATACTACAATTAACATAATTAAGCTGTACAGTATATAATGTAAAACAAAAAATAATAATAAAAAGTTGCTTGCTAGGAGCACATAAGTGTCACTTACAGTTTCATGAAGCTTTTGTTTCAAGTGTCCAAGTGCATTACATTTTCCTATTGAATTTAGTGTCAGTTGGTCAGTTGGAATTGTCTGAAAACTTTCTCATATGAAGAAATGCACTTCGTTAAACATTAATTGGAATTGGTAACAAATGACTCAAATAACCAACAATCAGAGATGTTAACTTGAATATTCAAATTAAGCATTTTGCAGTCTCAGTGGATACAATTTGTTGCTTTATCAACAATCGAAGATGTTTACTTGAATATTCAAAGTAACCATTTTGCAGTCTCAGTGGATACAATTTGTTTGCTTTATTTGTTGCTAGAATTCTCTATAATCACTGTCTTTGTGTAAAGGCAATGTAATTTGATTCTGCCAGAGGAACAGGAGGTGTCCCAGAACCCCTTTCCTTTTGTTGTTCTTTTGACTAGTTGTAAAAGGTTGCATTCATGTAGTGCAGATTTTCGTAGTTCCTCCAGGTGGGGTGAAGGGATTCTGCAGATCTGTACAGAAATGTGGAAATCTCTACTACAAGAATGCAACCAAAATACTGGTCTTGCGTTCTGGTACATAGATTTACACATTTACAGAAGATTTATGTGCAGAATCTCTAAAAATACTGGATGTGTTCACAACATGCAGACTTTCTTTATCTTTCAAGTTGGAAGTCCTGTGCGAATGTCACCTTTTATACAAACAGGAAGTATGAAGGGACCTGTTTGAGTGATGGGCGCAGGGGCCAATGGCAGCTTTGATAGTGACATTTCGATCCAGTTCCTATGGAAGTGTGCAGAAACCCCTCCCCTTTGGGCAGTGCTTCCTTTTTCAGACAACCGGGGTTGCATTCATAACCTATTGTAATTCTTTGCAGACATTGACCAGTTTAGCCAATGGTCTTGTGAGAATCTTTAGAATCTTTATTATTATTATTATTATTATTATTATTATTATTATTATTGTGGGAATTTGAAAGCAAAATCACCATTTATTGATGAGACTACTCTGAAAAGTGAAAAGTCGATAACCACTTCTCAGATTCATTTATCAACTTACGAAAGTAATATCCATCAATCGTGTTTATGTCATGGCAGGTGTAACTGATAATGAGGTGAAATTTTTTTAAGTGTTCTCTTGCCTACCAGCGCGTTTCATTCTCAAACACATCTGATTTACAGTTTCAGTGTTGCCTGCCATCATTCAGAGCCCGGGGGGTAAAAACGCAGTCTGCTCGGGTCACAGATCACTCAGTTTCGAATTGCAAATAGGCTTGTTTTGTTCAGAACAACCTAACAATTAATCCAGTATAATTGATGTTCTCTCAAACACAGAGAAGTTCAGATCCAATTATGTAACATTCGTGTGTATTAGTACACTGTAAACAGAGTTTTCCATCTTGACATTTTGAGCTCTCTACGGGTTGTGTTGCTTCTACCAAAACGTGGATGGTCAGTAGACTGTCTGGTTCCAGAATATGTCATAACTATCAATATTTTGTCAAGATTTTGTATTCCTACTCAGACCAAGTATTAACCCACGCGGCGGGAGGCGGGGGACATAAATGCAGGTTGAGTATAAATACCAACAGTTTCACATGCTTCACATTGTTAGAAAGCTGAGAGTCTCAGCTTTCAGGGGATACCAACCACTTGGCAAACAGCACAACAGTAAAGAGTACACATGGGATTAAAGAGAAACACATGGATTTGGTGCCCTTTTAAGGGTACCAGAGGGGTTTGTCAGCTTAAGGGTTTACATTTTGTTAAACAAAATGGGGATCTTCTCCCCTTCATCTCCTCCCTCCTCAAATCCTCCCTCCTGTCTGGCTGTTTCCCCTCTGCATTTAAACAAGCTGCTGTCATCCCACTGCTCAAGAAACCAACCCTTGATGCCACCTCTCCTCAGAACTACCGCCCTGTCTCCCTACTTCCCTTCCTCTCCAAGACTCTCGAGCGGGCGGTCCACCGTCAGCTCTCGGACTTTCTGTTCTAACACTCACTCCTTGATCCTCTGCAATCCGGCTTCTGCACAGCTCACTCCACTGAGACAGCTCTCCTGGCTGTCACTGACTCCCTCAGCTGTGCTCAGATGGCCTCCCTCTCCTCAGTCCTCATCCTCCTCTCTGCAGCATTTGACACCGTTGATCACTTCATCCTCCTCTCCTGCCTCGCTGACCTTGGGATCTCTGGGACTGCTCTCACCTGGTTCTCCTCCTACCTCAGCGACCGGTCCTACCAAGTGACATGGCGAGGCTCCTCATCCACCCCCCAACCTCTCCTCACAGGTGTTCCCCAAGGCTCCGTCCTGGGCCTGCTCCTGTTCTCTCTCTACACTCGCTCCCTGGGCCACCTCATTGCTTCCCATGGTTTCTCCTACCACTTCTATGCTGATGATGCCCAGATCTTCCTGTCTTTTCCCTCTTCTGACCCTCTCATCCCCTCACGCATCTCTTCCTGCTTGTCTGCCATTTCCGCCTGGATGCACTCGCACCACCTCAAGCTCAACCTCTCCAAATCAGATCTCCTCTTTTCCCCCCACTCTTCCTCACCTTCTGCTGACCTCCCCATCTCGATCCCCTTGGAATCCACCACACTCTCTCCTTCTTCTTCTGCTAAAAATCTAGGAGTCACCCTCGATCCTGCGCTCTCCTACACCCAGCACATCACCACGCTGACACGCACCTGCAGATTCTTCCTGAGCAACATACGCCGGATCCGTCCCTTCCTCACCGACTACTCGACTCAGCTGCTCGTCCAGTCACTGGTCCTCTCCCGCCTGGACTACTGCAAATCCCTCTTGGCCGGCCTGCTTGCATCCACTACCCGCCCGCTCCAGCTCATCCAGAACTCTGCGGCTCGTCTGGTGTCTCTCTGCCCTGATTCGCACACGCTACTCCACTGCTCCGCTCCCTCCACTGGCTCCCGATAGCGGCACACAATCAGTTCAAGACATTGACCCTCACCTACCGCTGTCTTGACCACACTGCACCAAGCTACCTTCAGTCACTCGTCTCTCCATACATCCCCTCCAGACCACTGCGCTCCTCCAGTGCCAGAAGGCTAACTCTGCCTCCTCTCCACTCTCCTTCCTCCAGAGTCCGCTCCTTCTCATCCCTAGCTCCTAAGTGGTGGAACGACCTGCCCACCGAAGTCAAAACAGCAGAGTCCTTGACCTCATTCCGGCGCTTACTCAAGATGCATCTCTTCTGACAGCACTTGTAATATTAGTCCTCTATCCCTGCTAGATAGCACTTCAGCTTATTATGCTCCTCGCGTTCTTGATTGTTTTCCTCCTTGCTCCCTTTCCCGTAGCCCTCGTCTGTAACCGTACATCTTGACAGCACTTAGCTTTCACCGTCCAGGATGTAGGAAGTCTCTTACTGTACTTGTGTAAATTGTAAATTGGAATTTGTAAAATGTATTATTTTGAATTGCTATGTTTTAGCTAAGTTGAATTTGTAATGATTGATGCCTTGTACTTCTCTGTATTTTTGCACTTATGTTGTAAGTCGCCCTGGATAAGGGGCGTCTGCCAAGAAATAAAAAAAATAAAAATAATAATAATAATAATAAACAAAATGATTCCATGATTTCTTTTTTATCTCCAATTGTTTATTTGTTCTATGCTTTAATTTAAGAGTACATTGAGACATTAAACTGTGTACATTTCTATAAAAACTGAAACTTTTGACCGGTAGTGTAAATTTAGTTAAAAATAATTAATTAATTTTAAAGAACCTTCTCAAAAACCCAAAGCGCTTTACACAAAAAGAAAATAAAGAAAATCAGCAAAAATTGCAAAAACTTACATTTTACATGAACACAAATACAAACTAAAAAGTTTCAAATACAAAAGTAAAAATTTTTGTTTTTAAATATTGATTTAAAAATATCTGGGGAAGCAAGGTAAAGTATTTTCCAAAGACGAGGCACATTCATGGTTTAAGACCAATCTCCCATTGATAGCAGCCTTGTCTTTAAAACAACCAGTGATGTTTTGTCTCTGATCTTAACACAGTACCAGGGCATGGAAGAGTAAAAGATCCTCTAGATATAACTTGTCACTTGGAGAATCATTTGGATCAGTGTTTAGCTGACTGGATAGTTGGAAAGGAGTTTCATTCAGCAAGGCCAGTATATTGAAAATATATCTTCTGAGCAAGAGAAATTCTGTAACAATCTCCTTGAACTGAGGATGTTTTGAAACAGATGCTGGATTCTGGCTGCACCATCATTTACGGCACCAAGGCCAATAATGGAATCTGCAAATGGGTATGCCAGACAGACAATATTGCACTGGGCAAGGTGTCTACAGGGATATGTGTTATTAATTAGTACAAATATTATTAAAATATACATTTTATACAATGTAATAAAACACAGACAGACATTCATTACACAAAAAATATATCAATTGAAAGGTAATATATTATAAATAGAATGTAATTCAAATGATAAACACTATAACCTGACTTTTATTAGATTTGATGGCGTAGTTAAAAAAGTTGCTATGATTCCTCTGGCTTTAATGACTGTAATTTGCATTAAAACATTATAGCTTTGGACTAAGCAGGACTGATACACAATATGTCAGAGTTCCAGTTTCCTAGGCAAAGGTGTGTAGAGCTACCTTGAACACAGTGTTGATATAACTGAATGTGAGTCTTACTCTTTCATTTATTTAATAGAAGAAAAGAACAAATACAAACATATATTCTCACTTAGATAGTGTGAAGATTAAAATTAATTTAATTTAATTAATTTAATTTCATAGTGTTGCATATTACAGATGTAATCTGAAACGTTTGAGAATTCTGAGAATTTGCAAAAATATTCTGTTAACCACAGTTTCATATTGCTGTGTTAAGCACCCACTTCGTACTGCCTCTCTTCCACCTATTAATAGCACACACAATTAGCAGGCTGAAGTTTCCAGCTTAAGTAGTTCTTGTCTTAGAGTTACCTATCTGTGTCCACTGTCTGTGTCCACTTTATTTTCAGTGATTTGATTTCAGTGATCAAGGACATGTCAGTGTGGTAGGTAGAGGGCAAAGACAAAGTAAAGCAAAACACAAAATAAACCCCATCAGCTGTTAGAACAGCAGCATGAGCTGATACCATACTGAAGACACTTTTTTTAAGAGGAAGAGGAGTTTTTTTCTGTCAAACAACTCTAGAGTTATGATGGGACCTTGTTACAAAAACTCATGGAGCATAATAAAGGTGAAATCCCAAGTGTAATATTTGTGACATTTTAACAGTAACTTTTATTAGAATAAATACATAGTTATATACCCTCAGTATATTGAGAATATCACCCAAAGGGAACTATGTGGAAGTTGTGGAAGGCCTCTGTGTGCTGTCACTCATGCAAGTTTCCCCTTACATGATTTATCTACGTCAGGACACAGAGACCCAGCCTCCTTTACCCGTCACTGGATATAAGTTCTCTTTATATATTACCATTCTTCAGCAGTTAAATTGCTTTAAGTAGTAGTTACTTAATTGCTTGCCTGAAATTATTAATAGCATTGTTATTTTCTTCAGAGACCTTTATTATTATTAGTAGTAGTAGTAGTAGTATTATTATAGATAAGGTAAGACAAAATAGTACTTTATTAATTTGATTGCACCAGCCCAATACATGCATCACAATAAGTACTACCTAAGAACACAACAAAGACACACAAACCCTAAAGCAGACTAAGTGTTCATATTAAAAAGCCTCATAGCATGTCGTAAAAAGGATCTGCAAAATAAATCTCTCTGCCATTGCACCAGGCAGATACTGTGGAGGGGATGGCTAGTGATGGCCTCTATACTCTATATTTTAGGGTCCACTTATCCATAATTAGGGCTGGGAATTGCAAGACATATGGTAACCCTAGAAATGCCTCAACAGAAACTGAACAGCAATACATAGCCCTTGGGCAGTTATAAGTCAATGTAACAGTAATACAATGTTTTTACATTGTATGTATATGACGAGGGACATGTCTAGTTCTTTCTTCCTTTCAACGTTGTAAAATAAGTCGCGTGTGCAGCTCGAATAGTGTTGGCATCAGCCATGTTTTGTAACCAAGATCACTGTCTAAAACGGATACACCACAGATCATTCCATCAAAAAGAATATTTTGGCCTATCTATAGGATTGGACTAATTAAAGCATTGTTATTTTGCCTCAACAAAAATAAAACAACCATGTTTAATAACTTGAAAATGCAAACAAGAAATCGATTCGTGGAGACAGGGGATCAATTTTAATATTGTCAAATATAGTATTGTGATTCTACACTGTAGCGTTTTTTCCCCCATCGCTATCCTGATTGAGCTCCAGGTTGTCCAGGTGAGTGGATCCAGCCTTCTTAATAATTGTATTTAATCTGTTGTCATCATCATGTGTAATGTATTTCCCCCAGCAGACCACAGTGTAAAACAAGACACTAGCCACAACACTATTAAAAAAAACATTTGGAGCATTTTTGAACAGACGTTGAAGGATCTCAGCATCTTTAAAAATAATAGCCTTAGCTTGACCTTTCTAAAATCCATGAAGGTGTTTTCTTTGCATTGCAGCTTGTCATCTATCACCACCCCCAGGTATTTGTATGAGTTCACCCCTCCCACAGTGACCCATTGATGACCCCCGGTGAAGCCTTCTCCTTACTCCTCCTAAAATCGGTCCACTTGTCCCCTTAAGGGTCACTGCAAATCATTACAAAGTTATTCTGAGTGATCACGTTTATCCTATGGTGACACATTTCTATCCTGATGGGAGCGGTCTCTTCCAGGATGACAATACCCCCATCCACAGGGCACGAGGGGTCACTGAATGGTTTGATGAGTATGAAAATTATGTGAATCATATGCTATGGCCTTTGCAGTCACCAGGTCTCAACCCAGTTGAACACCTATAGGAGATTTTGGACCGATGTGTTAGACAGCGCTCTCCACCACTATCACCAAAACACCAAATGAGGGAATATCTTTTGGAAGAATTGTTTTCCATCCCTTCAATCCTGACCCGTCGAGGCATGGACTCCACTAGACTTCTGAAGGTGTGCTGTGGTTTCTGGCACCAAGACGTTAGCAGCAGATCCTTTAAGTCCTGTAAGTTGCAAGGTGGGGCCTACATGGATCGGACTTGTTTGTCCAGCACATCCCATAGATGCTCAATTGGATTGAGATCTGGGGAATTTGGAGGCCAAGTCAACACCTTGAACTCGTGATTCATCAGACCAGGCCACCTTCTTCCATTGCTCCATGGTCCAGTTCTGATGCTCACGTGCCCATTGTAGGCACTTTCGGCTGTGGACAGGGGTCAGCATGGGCACCCTGACTGGTCTGTGGCTACGCAGCCCCATATGCAACAAACTGCGATGCACTGTGTGTTCTGACACCTTTCTATCAGAACCAGCATTAACCTTTTCAGCAATTTGAGCTACAGTAGCTCGTCTGTTGGGGCGGACCACATGGGCCAGCCTTCAATCCCCACATGCATCAATGAGCCTTGGCCACCGATGACCCTGTCGCCGGTTCACCGCTTTTCCTTCCTTGGACCACTTTTGATAGGTACTGACAACTGCAGACCTGGAACACCCCACAAGAGCTGCAGTTTTGGAGATGCTCTGACCCAGTCGTCTAGCCATCACAATTTGGCCCTTGTCAAAGTCGCTCAGATCCTTACGCTTGCCCATTTTTCCTGCTTGGAGGAGGTGAGCAGGGAACTACTAGGCAACTTCTTCTCTCAGCCTAGCTCTAGACCTGAGTCGTCTTTATGATGGATAAGGGCTGGGGTTTAAAAGCAGCCTATTTGAGAGAGACCAAAGATCGCACCAGTCAGAGGATGCAGGCAGTTGGCATCCTGGATGTTAGACTCTGGGGATGTTGGGGCTGGAAGGTGTCTACACTGGGGAGTAAGGAGCTGATGGACAGGCTGTTCTGAGGGTCCCAGCTGCAGTAGGATCTGGCAGGGCATTGGCTGGAGAAACCATTTAGCTAAGTTGGTAGACAACTGTATGAACAGTATTGAAGCAAGACCCATGCCCAGGAGTGATTAGAATGCTTTTATAACTTCTCTGGCTGTTTCATTCTGTTGCATTATCATGCCATTTAGCATGTGTGAAAGAAGAAAAGGAAAACTTAGGGCAGTTTGTATTTTTGCACAGACAAATAAACACCAGTCGTGAATTGGGGTTGGGGGGGTAATGATACAGCAGGAGAGTAAAGGACTGGGACTTGGACTACATAGAAGTCTGTCAATTCTACAGGACTAGTTATGATATCAAGGCTTTTCTTTTTCAGTTTATTTTGATTGAGGCAATGATAATAATCTTTTTAGTAGTTTTTGTTAAAAACAAATATTTTCCTTATTTTCCTTTGTAGTTAAATTACTAAATTAAAATTAAATTAGTAAAGGAGGTTTTAGTCGTGTGAATTTAGTTTTAGAATAGTAGCCAATATTTTGTATTCAGTGCAGACTTTGTGCCCTTTTTTGTGGTACTATTGCCAGTGTGTAGGTAGAATTAGAATAAGATCACAAATCTACAGAATCATGTGAGGGGGAATAGGTAACCACAAAGCATTGGTTTAATCTTTTTTTTCTTTACCTCAGAGTTGGCTGTCATTTCCTGCCCAAATCTTGTATTTAACTTTAACTCTCCTGAAAGTAGTTGGTGGGTTTTTCCAATGAATCACCACTTAATTTTTCAGGGTGGAAAAGTTGAGAGAAGTAATTGTGGGTCTGATGGAAAGAGGAAAATCCCTTGCCTTTCCTTTCCCCTATAAAACATAACAGTGGTCCAGGAGAATGCTGAAGGGATCCAGAATCTTTGAAAACAGCAGCCCAAGCTCATCACCAGGTCTGGAGTGTGAAATGAAATCGACAAACCTGCTTGTCAAAACTCTTCTGGTTGCTGCCCTGTGTTCCCTGATACTATGTGAAGGTACATTTTCAATTAATTTTGTTTTTGTATATTTTCCTGTTGTATTACATATTTCTGGGTCTATTAAAATCAAAGACCAGTTCATAGGCTTTTTTTTAGTTTCCCAACTATTCGAAAGCCACATTAAGCCAATTAGATGTTTTTTACACAGTGTAACATTTTTTTTTTGTTCCTGGGTAGTTAGTGTTATTTCCTAAATGCTTATGCCTCAAAAGTATAGAAAATGTCTATTATTCCCCACAAACTTTGCTTTTGTGACCAGGACAGTGATATTTTGAAATGTAACTATTTCCAATGAGAAAACAGGTGACTTTGTGTCTTTTCGTTCACATAAAGTCAGAAAAAAAATATAAATCCAAATCAACGTATTTATACTAAAGTAATACAAAAATGACTACAAAAGATTTAGAAGTGAGTAGTTTTTGGAGTTTTATGATTATACTCTAAATACAGTATAATCATAAATCTCGAAAAACTACTCGCTAATATATTTGATAATTATCAGACTTTATTTTTTGCAACTCAACTAATTTTAAACTTTAAGTCTTTATTAGACTATTCATACTTCAAAATATCATTGTATCACTTTTTTCTTTCTTTGACAATAAAGAAGAGCCTTCAGATTTTGGCTTCTCCTAAAGGGTCAAAAGCTTGGTGTTTGGACAGATGGTGAATTATATTCTGTATGTTTTATATGTAAATATGTAATTCCTTTCCTATTATTACCACTGTACAGATATACGTTATGTATGAATTATGTGGGCATCACTCTGTATTATTCCTCTTGTGCTTTTAGTGGATGTAACAAAAAATGTTCACTACAGAATAAGGTTGGGAGTCATGCTCCTTTAAAGTATCCTAATCATCATGTTTCGATTGTAGAAAGCCACGGACCATCTATATGCTGCTTTACGTACTACTCCAAAAGAATACCCATTGCTCGCCTTGTAAAATATCAGAAGACTGATGAAAGCTGTGGAAATCCTGGTGTTGTGTAAGTATCCTGAAAAAAATAATAGATTGTGATTTTCTTTAACTATTTGCAACAATTTCTTTTATACAGGATTAGATGTTGACAGAGGTGTAGTCAAAGAATGGGTCTTCAAGTTTGTCCCTAAAGCCCTGTGTACATGTTTTAGAACATACTGGAAGTGAATGAGTATTGGAGTCCAGAAGGCCCTATATATGAAATCCACAGCTTCACTGCAACATAATTAATTAATTCTGAAAGCGCTGTAATTATACTACTACAGCTCTTGGTTTCATGTTATTCAGATGCATTTCTGGTTACAAACCTAAGACTTGAGACAAGAGAAAATATGTATTGTAAACATTGCCTTTGGGGTCCAGATAAAACCAACATGAACCTGTTTAACTGAGATGAACTTGGATGAGACACTGTGGAATATCATACGGCAAATATTATAATGTTGTAGAAATTGTAGCCATTTTTTTGTAATGTATCTTTCCAAAATGTCTTCATATACTGTGCTTTGCAATGGCTATAGCTGCAGCAATAGTAAGCAAAGAATGAAATACCTCATCTATGGAAAATTTAATCTGCCTTTGTGTAGAAACTGTACATGTAAAAACTCTTGTGTTTTAATTTTACAGATTTGAAACAATAAATGGTGTACGATTGTGTGTGAATCCTGATCATCAGTGGGTGAAGAAGCACATGCAAACCCTTCATCTCCAAGCCAAAGTACCTACTGCCATTCCACATGAAGAAACATCTGGACATTTTTCTTAAGATTTATTTTTAATATTGCTAAATTATTGTGTATGCTATAATCATAAAGCTATTTTAGAAGTATAAACTTTATTTTCCAAAACTTTCCAAAATATTTTAAATGTAACTGAATTCACCATTTAACTATTATTGTAAGATCATGGATGTCATATGCTCTCTATTGTAAGAAGCTAAACTCTTAAAATGGAGCACATTTTGTTTGTTTAAAATAAATACTGAATACATGGGTCTGTGTCATTCCAATTCATTCTTATCTGTAATATGTAATTTCCAATTTAGTCTTAAATACTAAATATTGAATATTCTACAATTTCAAGAAATATGTGGATTATGAGGGCTGTGCACTCCCTTTACTTAAAATATTTTGAATATTCCAAACCTCAACATTACCCTTTTAATATGCAGTTTATAGCAGGGCACTACAAATAGGGCACAATAGTTTCAAACTGAAACTTACATTTTGAAGAAAAGGGGGGCCAGGGGGGGGGGGGAGTCTCATGCACAACTCTAAAATACCTCTGGAGACCTTATTCATGTTGAACACTCCTATTGTCCACACAATGTTAAAAGCGATATCAACGCGTCTCATTCGGGAAGTTTTCAGGTGACAAAACACATACACACACACAGGCCTAAAAATAAATTGTATAATATTGTAGCACTTTCTGTGCACAACATGTTCAAAGCAAAGAACACTTTGACTTTAGGAACCAAAAAGCTATTTTATTTCAGCAAGATACATTGAGGTTCCATCCATGGCGAGACTCGAACCCTGGCCTCACAGGGACCCTCCCAGGATGCAGGCTGGACACCCACAAGGTCCTCTGCTCCAAGTGCATGTCATATTTGGGCTTCTGTCAGGCACCAGCCTGTGTGGAGGTCTCGGGTGAAGACCATACATTCAGCACTTGCACTGCTGGAACTCCTACTCATAGGTAGCTCATGAAACAATGGAACATCATTTTAAATTGTTGCATTAATATTTTTGTTCAATACAGCATAATGCACCACTACTCTTCAATTGAGGCTACTATTCTCCAGTTACAAACACACTAATTTTACACACCTTCATTAGCACTAGTCTTGGACTACCCTATCTAAAATAACATTATATAGTATTGCATTCCTTGGATGAAGTATTTAATTAAGTAAGACAGCGTTGTTAACTCACATTCTTTATTTATCTACCAGTTCTCTTCTCCTCCATTACACATCCAGGGCAAAGATACAATACCCAGTTAGGTCAGTTCTCAAGAAGCAGCGCCCTCTACAGTCTGCAAAACCATATATTTACTATAAACACAACATCTCCCACTTTCTTGAAAAGATTATACATAAAGTAAAAAGTTACAAATACACCTATATTAAATCAAGGTCTTAGTCAAGCAACATGTTATTTAGTCATATCCTTTTAGAACTTCCTAAGTATTCAAATGAAACAGTAACACAGGTAGAAAATTATTTTAGGTGACTAAGTCATTCAGCCAGGCAGGTGTCTTCCTTGTGTGAAGGCTTTGATTTCTTGCATTCACGGGAACAGGTGGAGCAATTCTCTCATTTTGATTTCCCGTCACACAGCAGGTAGCTGTGTAATCCTTTCCTTCTTTGGACTTTCAGTGGGTCAGTGAATTTCATTACGTGCATAGGTTTCCTCACACACACAAAGTCCCCTTGTTGAAATGGTGGAATCTTAGCCTTTCTTTTGGCATCAGTGTACACAGTCTATTGCTTCCTCTGATGATGAAAGCGTCATGCCTGGTCAACTCATCTCTAATATGAAAGTAAGGAAGCAGTTCTGGGGCAGATTTGTTGATGTTTTCGAATAACCTTGAGTCATCTGAGTGCGGAGCTTGGTCAGTTCTGGACAGTTGATACAGGCTTCTGCAAATTCAGCAACAGGTACAGCAGACTGTAGTGTAGAAATTGCAGTGACAATCTCAGGCTCAGTGTCTTGACCAGCGACTGATGGTTCATGCAGTGACAGTTTAGACAGGCAGTCTGCAGTATGATTTTGAGCTCCTGGTCTGTACACAATATCATAATTAAGCCTCGCAGGCAACTGTGCCATTCTAAGGCCAGCACGGCATATGCCTTTGGTTGCTAATAATGTTGTCAGTGCTTGGTGATCCGTCCTCAGTGTGATACATATTTTCCATAGATATGTCCTCCATCTTTCAACACTCCAGACATTTGCTAGTGCCTCTTTTTCTACAGTTGTACAGAGTACTTTCAGATGCAGCCAAAGTCCTAGAAGCAAAATCAATGGTACATTCTGTATTATCTGGGTGACGTTGTGTATGTACACTGTTTGCTGGACATAAAAGTAGACAGTATGGGATTTTTGGGGTTTGGGGATGTTTATTAGTGTACTGCATTATCTTCCGCAAACTCCTCCCACTGTGTGTGTCCCTCTGTCTAGTGTTCTGTTTTCCCACCCCCCGCCCCAGTCTCCTCGTTTGGGCTGGAAACAGCACTCCCCACCTTTCATGTCTTTCCCCAGTTCTTTCTGCTGCCTATCCCTTCCTTTATAAAGGTGGGTTGTAAGTGCACGCAAGAAAATAAAGTGCATTGAGTTGAACACAGTTGTGAGTCTCGTGTTTCTGAACCCTTGCTTGGCAGTAAGTTTGAAAACTGTTACATTGGTTCACAGTGCAGGAAATATGCAGACCCACAACGAAGACGATTCTGTGAAGAGGAAGAAGAGGACATTAAGGAGGCTGCTTGAGGAGATGGTGGAGCTACAGAGGGAGACTGCCACGCTGAGCCTCCAACTCCAGCAGGAGCAATGCCGTTCTTCCCCCGCAGTGAGCTGGATAGCAGAACCGGGACCTGCCCGAGCGACATAACGAAAAGGCCCCAAATGGCGGATGGCACCAGGATCTGCTCGGATGACCACGACAGAAGGAGCCAGACCGCGAGAGGGGAACGACATGGACACCTGATTGGGTGACTGCTGCAGAGACCACCGCCGGGCCATGAGAGGAAGAACCGGCATGGCTAATGATGCCCAGACCTGCCTGGGCAATCGCCACGGAGAACACTGCGAGAATCCGGGTGACACAGTATGACGGATCGGAGGCGTGGGAGACCTACCAGGCCCAGTTCCAAATCGCAGTCTGGGCTGGTCACTGGACCACCGAGGAGATGGCCAGGCAGCTTGCCATGGCCCTAAACGGCAAGGTCCGCCAAGCCCTCTTGGCCCTCCAGGAGGGAGTGCTGTGTCAGCGGTGGATGGAGCCGGCCACCGGTGAAGAACGGTGGCAGATCGTCGTTCCAGGGGCCTTCCAAGACATGGTGCTGGCAGCATACCAAGGCATCAGGGGGGCCTGCCATTTCGGAGTGACCATGACGCTCCGCTGCCTCTTGCAAGACTTTTACTGATTATTGCCGCTGATGCGACTCCTGTACTGCCCGTAAGGATCCCCAGGAGCAGTCATGCTCCCCTCTCCAACAGCATGTGGTCGGGGAACCCATGGACCGGGTGGCGGTGCATGTGTTGGGCCCATTTCCATGCTATACATGGGGGAACAGGTGGTGGCCTAGACTATTTTACTAAGTGCCCTGAAGCTTACGCCCCTATGGTGGCCGACGCCTTGGTAGAAGGCTTCTTCAGCATGTTTGGGGTGCCCACACAGCCCCGCCAGGGGAGGAATTTTGAGTCCTGGGTGTTGTGGGAGATGTGTGGCCGCCTGGGCATCCAGAAGACCCGGACCACCCCACTGTACCCCCAGAGTGATGGCCTCGTCGAGAGGTTTAATTGCACCATCAGCGCTCAACTGGCCCTGGTGGTGGCAGCGGACCAAAGAGATTGGGACCTCCCCTGGTCGTTCTGGCCTGCCGCATGGCCGTGCAGGCGTCCACCGCCTGCACCGCTGCGTTCCTCATGCTTGGGTGGGAGTTGAATGCGACGACCACTGAAGCCGTACCAGAATATGCCTGGAAGCTCAAGGACCATCTGGAGATGGCCCACCAGCTTGCCTGACAACAGTTGGAAGCTGTGGGGGTGCGCCAGAAGAGGGGGTACGACTTCCACTGCAAGGGGCTGCACTTCAGCGACGGGGACCTGGTGTGGGTCTTCAGTACAAAGTGGGTGAAGGGACGCTGCCTGAAGTTGGACAGCAAGTGGGCGGGCCCCTGCCTGGTGGTGGAGCAGTTGAGGGAAGTTGTGTACAGGGTTTGCATCCCCCCCGCGAGGCAAGGCGGTGGTCCTACACCAGGACCACCTTGCTCCCTATTGAGGCTGGGCCCGCTCCAGCTTCCTGGACCCTCCACTTGCCCTTGACTCACCATCTGCTGCCCCTTGCCCCTCACCTGTGCCCCTTCTCCCTCACCTGTTGCCCTTGGCTCCATTGAGTCACCCTGTCCCCTGAACCCTTCCTCCTCTGACCCTGCCCCCTTTTTCCACAGGAGGGAGCCTTACTCTGCCCACTGTGGCCCTTTTCCTCTTCCTGTTCGCCCTTCCCAGAAGCGGAGGCTGCCAGGACGCTATGCTGGGTTGGTCTTTCCCTCGGGGGCGAGGGACTTTGGGGGGGTGGGACTGTTGGTGGGTGACTGTGTAGCAATTCTGGCTGGTGTCTGTGTGAGAGACAGTGTGTGTGTGTGCCAGTAGGGCAACCTAAGGGATGGTGGGGGTTGTAAAAGTGTGTATGGTGGGTCGGTTCGGAGACCCTGTTTGTCTGCTGGTGTGTGTGTGTGTGTGTGTGTGTGTGTGTGTATATATGTGGGGTGTTGTGTTGGGTTGGGGAGGGATATTTGCAGATTATAATCAACAATAATCAACTCTAATCAACACAAGTAAAAGGCGAAACTTCAATACTGACCTGACTGCATGGTTTGGGGCTGCCAATTCAGGAATAAATGCTATAGATGCCAAGATTAATAACACAATCTGCATCCCTCCAGCATGCTTCAACGGAAGCCATCATAATGCACTTTTTTGTGATTTTACATGTATTAACTAGAGCAGTAAATACTTCAAATTGTGCTGATAAAGCAATTCTAATTAATATACCAAAGTCTTCAAATGAGAAGAAATACTACAGGATGGGCATTGCATTAACTCTAGCATTTGGGTAGAAAGCTTCTAATCTATTAATTAACACATCAGTACATATCCCATTGTAAATTAATCTGTGGTACAAGTAGTAGCTGGCATACACTCACTTTTGGGATTTGAGTAAGTGGTTCAGGCTGATAACTGGTGGTGTATTTTCACGCATAGATATAATTTAGCTTTGACTTCCATTGTAGAGCTCAAATACTGCCCTTTACTAAGCTTTAATTAACAATTGTCCTTCACTGCCCAACACTTGGTCACAATTGCCAGTGTCAGTGTGTCCTCCACTGCAACAGCCAGCACACAAGAGTTGCTGAACACACATGACTGTCTCCTCCAGCAGCTGAGGACAAATTGAGGAACAAAGTACATTATATGAAGCAGGACGTGATCATGGCTGAAGCCCATGCACAGGTGGCTGAGACAGAGACTAAAATCCTGATGGCCCAAGTTCAACATGAGTCGGGTGGAGACATACAGTGCATCCGGAAAGTATTCACAGCGCTTCACTTTTTCCACATTTTGTTATGTTGCAGCCTTATTCCAAAATGGATTAAATTCATTATTTTCCTCAAAATTCTACAAACAATACCCCATAATGACAACGTGAAATAAGTTTGTTTGAAATCTTTGCAAATTTATTAAAAATAAAAAACAAAAAAAGCACATGTACATAAGTATTCACAGCCTTTGCTCAATACTTTGTTGAAGCACCTTTGGCACCAATTACAGCCTCAAGTCTTTTTGAGTATGATGCTATAAGCTTGGCACACCTATTTTTGGGCAGTTTCTCCCATTCTTCTTTGCAGGACCTCTCAAGCGCCATCAGGTTGGATGGGGAGCGTCGGTGCACAGCCATTTTCAGATCTCTCCAGAGATGTTCAATCAGGTTCAAGTCTGGGCTCTGGCTGGGCCACTCAAGGACATTCACAGAGTTGTCCTGTAGCCACTCCTTTGTTATCTTGGCTGTGTGCTTAGGGTCGTTGTCCTGTTGGAAGAAGAACTTTCACCCCAGTCTGAGGTCCAGAGCGCTCTGGAGCAGGTTTTCATCAAGGATGTCTCTGTATATTGCTGCATTCATGTTTCCCTCGATCCTGACTAGTCTCCCAGTTCCTGCCGCTGAAAAACATCCCCACACCATGATGCTGCCGCCACCATGCTTCACTGTAGGGATGGTATTGGCCAGGTGATGAGCGGTGCCTGGTTTCTTCCAGACATGGTCCGAGTGTCCTTCAGGTGCCTTTTGGCAAACTCCAGGCGGGCTGTCATGTGCCTTTTACTGAGGAGTGGCTTCCGTCTGGCCACTCTACCATACAGGCCTGATTGGTTGAGTGCTGCAGAGATGGTGGTTCTGGAAGGTTCTCCTCTCTCCACAGAGACACACTGGAGCTCTGTCAGAGTGACCATCGGGTTCTTGGTCAGCTCCCTGACTAAGGTCCTTCTCCTTCGATCGCTCAGTTTGGCCGGGCGGCCAGCTCTAGGAAGAGTCCTGGTGGTTCCAAACTTCTTCCATTTATGGATGATGGCGGCCAATGTGCTCATTGTGACCTTCAATGCTACAGAAATGTTTCTGTACCCTTCCCCAGATCTGTGCCTCGATACAATCCTGTCTCGGAGGTCTACAGACAATTCCTTGGACTTCATGGCTTGGTTTGTGCTCTGACATGCACTGTTAACTGTGGGACCTTATATAGACAGGTGTGTGCCTTTCCAAATCATGTCCAATCAACTGAATTTACCACAGGTGGACTCCAATCAAGTTGTAGAAACATCTCAAGGATGATCAGTGGAAACAGGATGCACATGAGCTCAATTTTGAGTGTCATGGCAAAGGCTGTGAATACTTTTTGTTTTTTATTTTTAATAAATTTACAAAGATTTCAAACAAACTTCTTTCACGTTGTCATTATGGGGTATTGTTTGTAGAATTTTGAGGAAAATAATTATTGCAAGCACCCTACACTGGATTGTGTATCCGGACTATTTCTTTATTTTCTCTCTATCGATATTGCTGCTATTTTAACTTGGTCATTTGGGGGTCTGGGTTCTGGGCTTAGTTTTAGATAAGGGTTTTAGCATATTTATTTTTCTACTTTTTAGCTTTTGTATTGGTTTTAATATTATAGGCAATTTTAATTATTTTGTATTTACCCTAGGACTAACAGACTTTGTGCCCTGCTAGTTGCCCCTGCTGTGACTGTGTTGAATAATATTTTAAAACATTTATTTTATTGACTGACTGGTATCTGTGGTGTATGTCCTGAGATCTTGCTGAACCTGCATGGGGGACTACTGGAGTGGTAGCGAGTCCCCATCTCGCGTTATTAAACTGGGGTGGCGTAGAGTGACTATATTGGGATCCAGTGGTCACTGCCACTCATGACACATGCATTACAAACGAGTATGTCCATTTTATTTACAGCCGGTGCATGTGTGTCACTGTGCTCCTCAGGCTGTGGCAGGTGGTGACATATTGGGCAGCCATGGGGGCTATGTGTCCCTCCCCTAGGAGGACTGACCGTTATTCTTTTTTCTCAGTTTTGTGAAAGGTTGGGTGGGCATTCATTATTATGTTAAGGAATATGTCCCTCATTTTGTGCTAAAGCTTTCCGTGGAGGGGAACGTGGATGAGTTTGTTCCATTTTTGGGAGGCTCTGCCTTGTTGGGCCGGAGCTGTGATCCAGGTGAACAGCGGATCAGGCATAGGTGGGCATGTGGGCAGAGGAGGAGGAAGGGTATGCTTGCTAAGGTATGCAGCAGCAGCAAGCAGCCCCCCATCCAGCCAGCCAGCCAGTCTGGCTGGCAGTGACTGAGTGGTTGACAGACGGCAAGCAACGGAATGTACGTGCTCTGTGATGTCAGCTGAGAGAGAGGTTCGTGATGTCATCGCTGAGCTGGCTGGCTGGCTGTGTGTGTCTGGCTGGCTGTGTGTGTGTGTGTGTGTGTGTGTGTGTCTGTGTGTGTGTGTGTGTGTGTGTTTGTCTGTGTCTGTCTGTCTGTCTGTCTGTCTCTCTCTCTCTCTCAGTTCAATTCAAGGTGCTTTATTGACATGACAAATATATTTGTATTGTCAAAGCGATTGGGCATGCATGCATACATACATACATACATACATACCTGCATACATACATTTATGGAAAATAAATAATGGCGTTATAAGTCAAAATAAGATGTATTAAAGTACAGAAAAACAAAATGGAATAAAATAAAAATGTCTTCTGTGTTTTATACTTAGAAATAAAGAAAATAGGTTTACGATTTACAGATTCCTTTTTTGAAATACACTGACATGCATTACAAACTAGTATTTCCATTTTATTTACAGCTGGTGCTCGTGTGTCACTGTGCTCCTCGGGCTGTGGCAGGCGGCGACATATTGGGCAGCCAGGGGGTCTGTGTGTCCCTCCCCCAGTTGAGAGAGTTTCGTCATGTCATCACTGAGCTGGCAGTGTGTGTGTGTCTGTGTGTGTGTGTGTGTCTGTCTGTCTCTATCTCTCTCTCTCAGTTCAATATAAGGTGCTTTATTGACATGACAAATACATTTGTATTGTACATACATACATACCTACCTGCATACATACATACAGTACATAATGAAATAAAATCAAGTAAAATACAACCCATATTTGGTATATATATCACAAACATGTAATATTAGAATCATGACAACAAAAATGGCAATGAGTCCTGCAGGCCGGTGTCACACTCTGTCCCGCAGGCTGTGGCAGGTGGACACATATTGGGCGGCAATGGTCGCAGTGCGCTGGCTCTGCTCCTCTCCCAGCAGGACGGGGAGTTTGCAGCCTTCAGGGAGCTGACCGAATTCAGGGATTTTATTTTATATTTGTTTCCTGTAGGTCTCCCTGATTTGTGTGTATTTAGGGCAGGACAGCAGGAAGTGCAGCTCTGTTTCAACCTCTCCCAGATCACAGTGACTGAACAGCCGCTTTTCTCTGGCGATCCAGGTTTTCTTGTGGTCACTGAGCCTGTACTTGTTCAGGATCTGTCTGTGTTTACCTGATATTAGGCCGCCTCTCCAAATTACGCCTTCGGGTCAATCGAGAGAAGAGCCGCCTGACGCCAACTCAGCAGGCACAGTTCCTCGGACTGCGCCTTGATTCCATTGCCATGTTCGCCACGCTGGTGCCAGAGAGAGTTGCCTCCATACGCACGTGTCTCTCCCTCTTTCGACTGAGAGCTTGTGTCAGGGTGTCCCTTTGCCAGAGGCTGCTGGGCCTCCTAGCGGCTACATCACAGACCCTCCCCCTCGGCCTCCTCCAGTTGAGGCTGCTGCAGTGGTGGGGCCAGTCTACCACCGAGCAGTTATGATGACAGATGCCACCAAGCAAGGTTGGGGAGCAGTCTGCGATGCACATGGAGTCTGAGGCAGGTGGACAGAGCCAGCACGGGCCCTCCATATCAACGTCCTGGAGTTACAATCAGTCTCATTTCCTGCTGGTCCTGCAGGACAGACATGTGCTGGTTCAGACGGACAACACAGAGGTGGTTGCCTATATCAACAGGCAAGGACTTATCCGGTCGCGCAGACTGTACTGTCTATCGTGCCATTTGCTTCTGTGGGCACAGCCACAATTCCGCTCCATCAGAGCAGTTCAACTCCTGGGCCTGGCCAACACGGCGGTGGACCTCCTCTTTCGGGGAGGCCCCCCGATCTCGGAATGGCGCCTCCACCCATGTGTTATACAGCAACTGTGGAGCCGGTTCGGCAGAGCAGACATGGATCTCTTTGCCTCGACAGAGTCCACACACTGCCCACTGTGTTTCTCTGTCCAAGCTCAGGAACCCTAGTGATCGACGCGCTAGCCCATACACCCCAATTCGGGCCTCCTCCAGCTCTGGGCCTGGCCCCTGAGTGGGAGCAACTGATTGCCTGGGGTCTGTCAGACACAGTGGTAGCCACTATTCAGTCGGCGAGAGCTCCCTCTACGAGGTCGCAGTATTCCTACCGCTGGCGGACGTTTAGCACCTGGTGCCAAGATGGTGGTCAAAACCTAATTCATTGCCCCATCGGGGTCATATTACAATTTCTACAGGAGCTGTTGGACCAGGGCAAGTCCCCGTCCACGCTAAAAGTGTATCTGGCGGCCATCTCTGCATGTCATGTCCGGATTGATGGCGAGCCCCCTGGGTCTCATTTCCTGGCTGTGCAGTATTTAAAGGGAGCTTGATGGCTGTGGCCTCCTTGCACCCCTTCACTGCCCGCATGGCGTCTTGATGTTGTGCTGTACACACTTTCCCAAGCCCCATTTGAGCCACTGAACTCAGCTGAGCTGAAGCTGGTGTCACTTAAGACTGCGTTTTTGCTGGCAATCACCTCTGCAAAACACGTGAGCAAGTTACACGCCCTGTCCGTATACCTAGCGTGTGTCCGTTTTGTGGGAGATGGCTCCAGGGTCACGCTACGGCCTAACCCTGCATTCCTTCTGAAAGTGCTGTCTCCATTCCACGTCAACAGGCCTATTGAGTTGATATTGAGTTGTTGGCATTTCATCCTCCTCCATTCACTTCAGAATAAAAGAGTTCACTTCACCTGCTCTGCCCTGTGCGGGCCCTCAGGTGCTATTTGGAACGCACTAAGGACATTCAGCGCTCAGACCAACTGTTTGTGTCTTATGGATCCAGGCGCTTTCAAAGCAGTGCCTCTCGCATTGGATTGTGGACAATATTACCATGGCCTACGAGTCCACCGGGACCCCGGTGCCTGAACACCTGGTGGCCCACTCGACTTGAGGCGTTGCCACATCTTGGGCCCTTTTTCAAGGCACCCCCTTGGCAGACATTTGTGTGGCTGCAGCTTGGGCTTTGTTGCTTACATTTGCCCGGTTCTACAGGTTGGACGTGACGGAACCGATCCCTTCCATTGGGAAGCCGGTGTTAGCTGCAGTCAAGCCCCAGTAGCCTACAGGCTCTGGCTCCTGCCCTTTCTTCTCCCAGTCTGCCCCTGTTAAGTGCATCCTGAGGGAGCTAGTGAACCGTGTTTTTCCCTTCCGAACTATGCCTTCCAGTCGAGCACCCACGCAAGCTTCTCCTGGATTTACTGAGAGCTATGTCGATGTGTTCCCAGGGTCTGTCATGTGGCCTACAGGCACAATGCCTTATGAGGCCACCCTGTATATAGTTCGCTCATTATACATTGTGTTGCGGTGGTGCATGTGTCTGGCCTGTGCCCCGCTCTATATATACTGTGAGGGAAAAAAGTATTTGATCCCCTGCTGATTTTGTACGTTTGCCCACTGACAAAGAAATGATCAGTCTATAATTTTAATGGTAGGTGTATTTTAACAGTGAGAGACAGAATAACAACAAAAAAATCCAGAAAAACGCATTTCAAAAAAATTATAAATTGATTTGCATGTTAATGAGTGAAATAAGTATTTGACCCCTTCGACTTAGTACTTGGTAGCAAAACCCTTGTTGGCAATCACAAAGGTCAGACGTTTCTTGTAGTTGGCCACCAGGTTTGCACACATCTCAGGAGGGATTTTGTCCCACTCTTCTTTGCAGATCCTCTCCAAGTCATTAAGGTTTCAAGGCTGACGTTTGGCAACTCGAACCTTCAGCTCCCTCCACAGATTTTCTATGGGTTTAAGGTCTGGAGACTGGCTAGGCCACTCCAGGACCTTAATGTGCTTCTTCTTGAGCCACTCCTTTGTTGCCTTGGCTGTGTGTTTTGGGTCATTGTCATGCTGGAATACCCATCCACGACCCATCCATTTTCATTGCCCTGGCTGAGGGAAGGAGGTTCTCACCCAAGATTTGACAGTACATGGCCCCATCCATCGGCCCTTTGATGCGGTGCAGTTGTCCTGTCCCCTTAGCAGAAAAACACCCCCAAAGCATAATGTTTCCACCTCCATGTTTGACGGTGGGGATGGTGTTCTTGGGGTCATAGGCAGCATTCCTCCTCCTCCAAACACGGCGAGTTGAGTCGATGCCAAAGAGCTCGATTTTGGTCTCATCTGACCACAACACTTTCACCCAGTTCTCCTCTGAATCATTCAGATGTTCATTGGCAAACTTCAGACGGGCCTGTACATGTGCTTTCTTGAGCAGGGGGACCTTGCGGGCGCTGCAGGATTTCAGTCCTTCACGGCGTAGTTTGTTACCAATTGTTTTCTTGGTGACTATGGTCCCAGCTGCCTTGAGATCATTAACAAGATCCTCCCTTGTAGTTCTGGGCTGATTCCTCACCGTTCTCATGATCATTGAAACTCCACGAGGTGAGATCTTGCATGGAGCCCCAGAGCGAGGGAGACTGACAGTTATTTTGTGTTTCTTCCATTTGCGAATAATCGCACCAACTGTTGTCACCTTCTCACCAAGCTGCTTGGCGATGGTCTTGTAGCCCATTCCAGCCTTGTGTAGGTCTACAATCTTGTCCCTGACATCCTTGGACAGCTCTTTGGTCTTGGCCATGGTGGAGAGTTTGGAATCTGATTGATTGATTGCTTCTGTGGACAGCTGTCTTTTATACAGGTAACGAGCTGAGATTAGGAGCACTCCCTTTAAGAGAGTGCTCCTAATCTCAGCTCGTTACCTGTATAAAAGACACCTGGGAGCCAGAAATCTTGCTGATTGATAGGGGATCAAATACTTATTTCACTCATTAACATGCAAATCAATTTATAACTTTTTGAAATGCGTTTTTCTGGATTTTTTGTTGTTATTCTGTCTCTCACTGTTAAAATACAAATACCATTAAAATTATAAACTGATAATTTCTTTGTCAGTTGGCAAACGTACAAAATCAGCAAGGGATCAAATACTTTTTTCCCTCACTGTATGTCTTTATTGTGTCACTTCCTCCTATTGAAGTCCAATCTACACTGGTACATGTTTAGAAGAACTGTTCCCAAAGTCACATTGAACTGATCAATAGTTCATTTCTTACCTACACCTTGTATTTAGGGATCTGGGGATTTCAAAAACTCTTCATTGTGGAACTCACAGCTACCAAATGACCACACCTTTAATTTCCTGGAGTATCTGGTTATCTATGTATTCATATCTTCACCAAATTTTACTGTTTCCTCAGATTCCCATTTCAAAAATTAGCTCTAATTCAATTTTCAACATTTAATTTTTTATTTCTGGTTCGTAAAACTCATTCTAATAGTATTTTTATGTTTTATTTTCTCCTTCAAAATTATGCAATTTTAGCTCACTTTTTCAATGCTTTATTCATAATTTATATTTCTATAGTATCCTTAAACTTCTTACCCTTTGACTAATTCATTCATCTTAAATCCAAGGTCTAATTTTAACTTTTATTTCAGGTATTTTATGCTATGCACCAATAACCAAATATTTTCTAAAATAAGACTATAATATGTCACTATACTGTTTACATTCTCCTGCTATGGATTTTACATCAGGCTGTCACTCAGGGCTGCACCAGAGTGCTGCTCCTGTGGATTCCAGCCTTTAGTTTTCCTTTAATTTGACTTTACAGAATTTGTCCATAATATGATTTTTTAACAAACAAATTATTGTCCTTCTGAGTCTTAGAGGACACCATTACTATTTATTTACTTTATTATTATTATTAATCTATGTATTTAGTGTATATTTTGTATTACTTTAACATTATTCTTATAATAGAATGCATTATTCATTTCTTATTTCTGATGCTTTATGCACTCTGTATACAGTTAAATGTCTAAATCCTCATTAATCTGTTGTTAAAACATCAATAACTGCGTAATTGTAAATATGATTCTGAAATTATTGGTTACTTCCCTTCTCAGTCTTATTCTGGACTATACACAATATTAAAAATACAAAGCATAAAAAACAGACATTTACCTTACATAACCTTCAGACTATATATATACATAAACACACAAAGCACATACAGATTGAAATCCAAAGATAATTCAGATATTAGAGTAGTGGCGTGTTTTGTTGACCCTGCAGTGTCTCAAATAGCCATTTATTTATTTATTATATTGTTATTATTAAAAATCAGATCTTTGAATTACACTACTTTGGTGTTTTCTTGATCTATTATGATCAATTTCTTCTCTAAATTCTTATTATTCAGACAAAGAATTATAGAAACTGTCGGTTTTTTATCTTGTCTTTACCATTTTACCATTTTTTAAACTTCTCTTACCATTTTAAGTTTAACATTTTAAACTTGTAGGAATTCACATACAGACACGTATTTTAACGCCATTATGCTAATCCTATCTTTGCCAACGATGGGGCTATATCGCTGGACTTTATGTACCTCAGGTTCCGTCTGGCTCTGACTACCACTGACTGTCTCATCGTACAAGGGTTTCCTTGCTTAACTTGGGGCTCAGCAGGCCTCGTCGTACCTTTAGGTTCCCTTGGTATCTCTCCCCGCAGATCTGTCTTACCTGGAGTTCACCCTACTGTGAACCTCCGCTGTACAGTCAACCTTTCTATTTGTTTTACCTCTACCTCTCCACAGGTTCTCTTTAAATTACAATCTGATAGCCTCACACAATCCCGAGATCAAAACTAAATATACAGGGTAGTCATTTTTAAAGCTACTCACCCTTGCTTTGGTCCCGGGAGTGGAGACAAGTTCAGATTTTCGTTCGTGACGCCAAGTAATAGAACCGTCTCAGAAATAAGTGAAGAAGTCGTTGATATAAAGCAAACAGAACTTTAATCAAGCCGGCTCGGAAGCCCCACGACAGGAATAATTCCTTCAGTGAGGACTTAATGTTTACAAACATGAGTGCAGCTTTATAGGAAAATGATGTAACATTTTATGGCCGTTCATCCAATCAGAAGATACAGGTCCGGGTCCGTTTTACGATCTGTCCTCCCGTGAAGAGGTGATGGATACAAAAAGCAGATGTCTGTCTTTGATGTGCACTAGGAAGATGCAATCCCACGGTCATCATTTACCTAATGTCAATCGCTCATTAACAGAAACAATTCCTGCCTATCTAGAGAAACGATTAAGTCATCAACAAATTCTCAGCAGACATCTGTAGGCTATTTCGGCACTGTGCAATCTTTCATTACTGACAGGAGTTTCTAACAAATCAATCTTTTTGACCCTTTACTTGTCCTTGCTAAATTTAATCTGCTCAGTCTGTATACAAACTACTTCTAATGCTAGTATTAATATAAAACATTATATAATTATTACAAAACACTTTCTTCAATGTCCTATACAGAGTCTTCAGGTGCCGAGAAAGATCCTATCATTTCTTGTTACCACAATTCTCCCTAATTGATTACTGTTCAATGATTAAGGATAGGCAGGGCCACCTATAATCTAGTGTCTATTAAAGTGTGTCAATTTCAGACTAAACAGTTAAACAGGAATGAGAAGATATTTCTCGGCTTTGACAGATTTTATTTCTAAAATTGTCAAACAAAACAGTTTAATGCAACACTCATTTATATTTAAGAAAATACTAAATTATATTACACATTCTAAAGTTTATGACTCATGGAATAACATTTCTAATTGATTTCTCAAATGTCATGAATAATAAACTCCAAACTGTTAAACTTATCTGAACTTTGTCGCAGAGAGGCCTCTCTGTCTTCGGGATCAGATAAAAACACACAGCACGAGGTCCGTGTGGTTTGGAACAAAGGTGGTCTGGTTCGGCTTTGTCCAATAACTTCCACTCAGTCGATGCACCTGGAAGTTGGGGTTTCGCGAAAGTAGAGTCTTTTCCAAACAGATTTTCCACTAGTTTGAAGGCTCCAAGGTTGTGCACAAAATCTTCTTTGCAAGCACGATTTCTACTGTAGTTACTTGAAGACAAAGTCTTTGAGGAAAGCAGGGCCCTGTTAGTTTCCAAGGGTCAAGTTTCTTAAGACTCAATAGCTATTTAAATGACTGAACACTTTCGTATTGCAGTCAACTTAGACAATTGTCCAGCTGTAAAACTCCACTGATCAGATGGGCACCGGCGGGCAGGCGCAGTTTCTAAAGTTCTTTAATTAATAAAGTTCTTTAAAGAATTCTTCGTACGGCTCAATCTCCTTCTCCCAGTTGAACTCTTCTGTTGCCGGCAAGAATTGGTTGGTTTCTGGTTCCGGTTCTGGCAATAGAGCTACAGGTTGAGCTGTGGCAGCGAGTTACTGGTTCAGGTGAGAGAGAGAGAGAGAGAGAGAGAGAGAGAGAGAGAGATGTCGTGTGTTGCCTTTTAATGTCAGATCAATAGACGATTGGTTCTTGAGTTTGTGAGATTGGATTTCGGTTTCAGCCCCCAGTGTCCTATTGGAGGAGGCTTGATTTATGACTGATGTCAATCCATGCCATCTTTTGGAAATGCCGGTTGACCTGGGTTCGTAGCTCTGTGTCGAGATTTCGACTCTCGTCCACTTCAAAGCGCTTTTATTACCTACAGGCCCTATTCCCCAGACATTTCACAGCAGGGATTCCAAGCCATTTGGCCCATTCTCGGTGCCATCCTTCCAAGACTGCCTCTTTGATATAGAACAGTTCACGTGCCGATGAGCTCAGGAAATCTGATAACTTTGGGGGAGAGGTCTTCTTTAGATCAGAGCTTCAGCTCAGAGCTAAAATGCTCTATAAAAATACACCCTCCCCCCCCCCCCTTAACGCTACACATGTATATACAAAATTAGAAAATTCTTATAGAATCATGCACTTATCCAAAATAGTTTGCGCTGATTGACCTGTATACTAAAGCGTGGCCAATTAGATTATCAGATTTTTTGCCCCATTTTATTTCTGTATTACCATGCTCTTCGGTACTGCTGTTGTATTGTGCGTAAAACACACAAGAAATGACACATTGAGATGATTAAAGAAGATTATGAATCAACAAGTACAGCCTAAGAAAGCAGGTGGCATAAAACACAGGGCTTTACTAATAGGATTTGGTCAGGGGAAAAAAGAAAAGGGATAAAATATAGGACCTTAGGACCCTGATGGTTCCAAAGCCCTCAGAGACACTGCTGCCAGTCACTGAAGGGCAAAAGGACTGAGGGGGTGATTCTTGCAGGATTCCAGAATTTGTTTTCATTTCTGGTTGAGTTTGTAAGTCCTACATTTATCTTCTTGTTTCTGATTTCATAATTTGTTTTTGTGATCCTGTGTAGGATTAAGGCTTTCATTTACATGAAATATATTCACTTTCTAGATATGTAATGTGAATGGTATAATGCAGTGCCACCCAGCTTCTCTTCGGACGACAAACTGTAAGATCCTAATTTTTAAAACTGCAAAAAATACCTATTTTGTTTTTGTTAGACTTGTTTTTATTATTAATTTATTATCATACATTTAAATAGTAAATGTTTTTTTTATTTCTCTTTAAGAAAACAAGTACATAAATCAGAATAGAAATGTCACACTATATGCAATGTAACATGAGTAGAGTTCAGCCTCTGAGAAGAGCAAGACAACTGTCAAAACTGTCACCCGTTGAACGATAGTGTGTCAGACATTTTCTACCAATGTGTCTGAAATCAATTAAAAATGACTTGTATAAGGAGAGCTAGGTGGGGAAATCTTCCATTTACCTTTAAATAATAATAATAATAATAATAATAATAATAATAATAATAATAATAATAATAATAATAATAATAATCATAATCATAGACAAAATCATAAAAATTATAATATTAATAATAATGATGTGGAATAAGAATAAGGGGCTTTATGGCCATCTAACTCAGCCACCACGTTCAAGAAGAACATTGTTTTCAGTTTTTAACAAAATAAAACATCACATGAAGAAAGTTTCCTACTGTGAGCTAACAGTGAGTATAGAATCAGCAGTGTTGAAAACATCTGGATTTCATTTTAGTTTAATTACTAACCTGTCTGGAGACTCTGATCAGATTGATGAGAATAAATGAAAAGAAAGAGAAATGCAGTTAATGACTGATGTCTATTTGAAATCATGTGAACACGGACCAGCAGACAGCTGAAGGGATCCAGCATCCAAGCAAACAGCAGCCCGAGCTCCTCGACAGCTCTGAGGTGTGAAAGATGAAATCGACGCGCCTGTTCATCGCAGCTCTCATTCTGGCCGCCCTGTGTTCCTTGACACTCTGTAGTGGTACATTTGTTTTTATTAAATGTGTATTTATTTGTTGTTGTTGTTGTTTATTTTCTTGTTGTTTTAAGTTTTCCTGTTGCTATACTAAATATTTCTGCCTCTGGTACAATCACATAATTTCATAGTTCATAGTTCATAGTTTTTTTTAGTTGCCCAACGATCCAGAACCCATATTTGTACACCTGTTGAAGTGGTTCAAAGAAGGAAGATGTAATAATATTTGATATCCTATTGATGAACCCTTGTGATTAGTTAGTAGGAGCAGTTGTGATTGTGAGATTGTCTCTTGAACAGAGTAAAAGAACATAACTGCCTTGTAAGAGTGATTCTGATGGTAACTAATTAAAAATAATTATTGTATTCAATGCATAATAACAATAAGACTATATCAAAGTAATAGCTGCAATAAACTCATCATGTTTTTGATGTTAATTTAGATAGTAACAGACCATCTAGGTGCTGTGCTGTGTTTATCCCTAAAAGGATTCCCCTTGCTACGCTTCTCAGATATGAGAGAACAGACCTAAACTGTTTCAAGCCTGGTATAATGTAAGTATTCTTGACACAATAATGTTTTATTGTATGACTGAAGAACCATTTGCAATAGTTTCACTTATTATTATTATTATTTTTTATATATTTGAATTATTTTTAACACAGGACATTAAGATATTGACCCAGTTCCTTATTACATATATAGGAATTAAGACAATGGTGCTACATTTTGTGTTTCTTTTCAAATGTATACCTAAGGTTCTGCCAACTATGCTGGATGTTTTGGTGCAGAGGTAGTGCATGTATTAGTACTGCAGTCAACACGATATTGATAAATATCCTGCCTAGGACTCGGATTCAAAAATAATGGCCACATAGTTATAGCTTTTATTATAGTTGTATCTGGGTAAAAACAGTAAGTAAAGTATTCATCATTGACTGATTTGAAGGGCTAATATAAACCCCAATAGATTATACAAACTAAAATGGCCTGTGTACCAGGATCCCCGTTGTTTTCAGTATACAATCTGTTTAGTTGAAAATATACATTATGCAGTTCTTTTTTTAAAATACAGAGAGCTATCTTCAATGTATTCAAAAGCAAACTAGGAAACTGATCTTTTTACAATGATTACTTACAGTATATAAACATACATTTGCCATTTCTTCAGATTCACATTAGTATACTGTTACATGGATGCTTCTAGTTCAATTGACGTGAGACAGGCATATAAAATAGTCTTCAGTAAAGTTAAACCAGAGGAACTAATTACATAAATAATGACTGGTTTGTTACTTGATCATTTAAATAGTAACCAAAGTATAAATATAGGCTGTAGCAATTTTCAGCTGCCCAGCTACCCAGCCCAGGCATTATTTCTGCTCATGTTAACTTCTGCCTTCACATTTCTTGATTTTCTTCAAGTAGTGCAGTTCCTCTGGTCTTTAATTCTGTTCAATTCAGCAGCTCTACATCAGAGTATCAGAAACGTGTACTATCATAAGTTGACCTAATAGAATATAATGAATGTCTATAGATTAAAGGACTAAAGAACAATCGAGAATTTATATTGAAAATATTAATATACACCCGAGTATTTTTGCTGGCGTCAAATGCCTGATCTCATCAAGAAGAAATGTAAAACACTTTGAAATAATGGAATGCATTTTTAATTCATTTCCAGATTTGTTACGACAACAGGTCGGGAACTGTGTGCTGATCCTGATGATTCCTGGGTCAAGAAAAGTATGCTAATCCTTGGTGAAAAAAGTGACTGATGACATCTTAGATTAAGAGTATTCTGAATTCCTCAGATTAAGATTTGTCATGTCATGTATATTGTCACAGAGACCTTAATTCCCAACCAACCCCATGTTTAGAGTTGTTTCTTCCTCACTTTTATACTGGTGGTCAGATTCACAAACTTTTAAAATCTAAACATATTATTATATTTTATTTCAAATTGTGCACATCATATGAATAACAAATATGTTATCTTAAAAAAGTAACAGTAATTAATGCAATGCCCATACCCTGCATATGCAGCCATTGGAGATGTTTAAGCCACAGAAGCATGCATTTTGTTTTGATGACATATGTCAAACAAATCGAAATGTATTTGGTTTTTAGAAGAAGTTGTAGAAATGAAAATAAAAAAGTATATATTTTTTATGTGCACCCAATATGCTTCTGTTGAAAGTACATGCTAGCATGACAAACTAATTCATGTCTATGTCATTACTGTTTTTGTCACAAAAAAAATGGATTTTGTCCTACATTGCAATATATTTTCAGCTGGTTTCACAAACCTAGATTAATATTAGTCTTGGTCTACCCTGCCTAAAATAACACTGGTGAAACCCAGTGTATGAAAAAGACCATAACTGCATGGCATAAGCATGGCGTGGCTTATAGCCACTAGGTGTCAGTGTTATTACACATATTGAGCATGCTAAAAGTGACGTTTTCGTTTGCAGGGATTTATTTTCGGTGATGGACAATGTTTTAATATTTTCATTGTCTTTTTTCATGTCAGTAGCTGCCAAAGAAATTGTAAAATATATAAAAAGGAACTCAAGAGTCACAGGAGCAATAGCTAGAGGCCAATACAGAATCCATGCCCTTGCCACTAATTAATTAATTAATTACTAATTAATTGACTTACAATACATATCCAGGCTGTTAATGCAGCAAGTCAACCATCTTAAATGTTTAAAATGTTTGTTGACTATTGTTTAAATGATTGGTGTGTAATACAATGCTTGTGTGATGCATGTTAATTTTGCTGTGTGTTGAGTGTGGTTCTTTAAAGCAGTTTTCAATAAAGATATTGTTATTTTAATAAAATCGTCAAAGTGAGGTTAACAGGAGACTTCCCATAATGTATTAGAAACTTTCTTTGAGAACTACTCTGTGGAGCCAAATAGTGGCTTCCAAAGAGCTGCAAACAGGTTGCTATCTGCCACTGACTGTGATTGTAAAAAGTACAGGACGTTTATTTACAAGGGGTTGACTAACCACATTGAAACAGTGTCAGCTCTGCTCCCTTTAGACCTTTGGATTTCCCCACATGCCCTATATGTAGAACATGATGCCTACTAAAATCCTTTATCAGAAAAATACTCCTACCATTAATTCTGGCAATAAATAAATAAATACAGTAGCTTAAACTGTCTTTGTATGTATTGTATTATGCATGTTTTTATGTAATGTTCCACATTGTAGTCAAAGAAGCATGAATTCTTCTGCTTAAAGTGTAGAACAAGGGTGTTCAGTGTATTAAATGTCACAGTACATTTATTGAACAACACATTGTAATTTTACATAGCTGTATTTCCATTTGATGCAATACAGAAGAATGTCTCACATTAGTCATATCGGTGACTAATATCAATATTGCTTTTTTCTGAACCATATACAGTGTGTGGCTACAAGAAGAAAGCATGTTGTTTTAAAGTATTAAAATTAGAATTTATATATTAGGAAATCAATTGACAGTATATTATCTCTTAAAGTGTTTTTGGTTTATTTTAAATTGTAAATAGTGTTTTCACCAAAAATCCCTTGATTACCCATTACAGTGTGTGAGAAAATGTCAAGTTAGAGTTAGCAAATATAAAGCAGAAAATACAATATTTTGAAACTGAACTAATAAACTTTATTGGAGATGGAAAAACATTCACCATTTGTACATTTGTTGTGTTGCATAGAGGTAATTCCCCATGGGGGACAAAAACCATCAAATCCACTGCATTATCCAGGGCGACTTACAACATAAGTACAAGGCATCAAACATTACAAATTCAAATTTACATTATACAAAGCAATTCAAAGTATAATACATTTTACAACTTCCAATTTACAAGTACAGTAAGTGAGGTCATACATTTGTCAAGATGTTAGGTCACAGTCAAGGGCTAATGTGTGAAACCCGTAGGGCCCTGTGTATCTGACCCAGAGGAAATCGCATATTTGAAAACCATCCCACTTTTTATACATTGAAAATCCACATCATAAAACATAACATTCTAATTAAAAATTAATTAGTAAGGATTTTTACAAGTGGAGTTATCCCCAATGATCCATGTGTGTAAAGCTTGAACATCGGTTCATAATATCCGAGAAAGCAAATTACATGTCTTTAATTTTAATAGCTGTGAGCATGTTTCTATATTAGAACATCATGCTGTGAAGTTTCCAAAGAGAGGACACTTTCTTATGTGCTTATGTTCTTATTCCTCTATGTGCCATTTGAACTGGCTTATATTTAGCAAGGACTACACCTTGCATTGGTTTGATGTCTTAATTTATTTGTGATATTGGGTAAGGCAAGGGAAGAATGTTAGTAAAGAAAGATACACATACAAGATGTGGGTAAAAACATCTGCAGTATCAACATCCTAACCACTAGAGGTCATAAGTGTAGAAATGTAGACCTTCAGTTCAGAGCCAGAGATGTTTATTTTCTTAACATCCAAGGACATAATATTAATTTTGGTGAAAATGAACTAGCAACATGAGTAACAGCATGGATGACTGTTACAGAGAAAAGTAATAAAATCAGTTAAAATATAATGATCTGCTCCAAATGTGTTCTTAAAAATAGGTATTGAAAATGAAAAGTATACAACTATATGCATGTGTAATAAATTAATTATTGATTATTGAACAACTTAAAGCTTTTATGTGAGGGACAGGGGAAATTATAGAGGCAATGGGAGTACTTTACAGATGAACAGAACGACTGTTCTGTCTTAGAAGTATTTTTAAAACACTATAGGTTTCAAATAGGAGTTTATTTATGTATTTATTTATGTTTGTTTGTATGTATTTATTATTATGGGTGCTACTCACTCTGTGCATGTTGTCGACTCTGGATCCAGCAAAAGAGCCCCAGACCATCATGCTTCCTCCTCCATTATTGACAGTTGGTGTCACACACTGAGGAACCATCCTTTCGATGGTGTACATGAACCCTGCGTAATGAAATGAAGATTTCAAATTTTGATTAAGCGGTCGATAAGACCTTCTTCCAATCTTCAGTAGTCCACATGGCCCAGGCATGCCTCTTTTTCTTATTTTGCCATCTTAGCAATGGCTTTCTTACTGCCACTCGACCTGTCAAACCTGCAGCTCGAAGTCTTCTCTTCACAGTTGAAACTGAGACTTGCTTACTTCAACCAGTGTTCAGCTGTGCTTGAAGCTGTTGTCCTGTGAGCCGCTGATCACACAAGCTGTTGACTCTCAGAAACTTGTCTTCTGATTCTGTTGTGGCTGTGGGTCTGCCAGACCTCTTGCTGTCAGAGTTCCCTCCAGTTTCCAAGTGCCTTTTGATGGTGTAGGAAACTGTACTCACTGACACCTTGGCTTTCTCTGCAATTTCTCAAAGACCTACACTTTTAAGGGTTATAATGGTCTGTCTGTCTTCCTTAGTTAATTGCCTTTTTCTCTCCATTATACTACTACATTATACTACATTATAGCAATATACTACTTCCTGCAGTACAATAATGTCCAAATAATGCTTAAGAGGGTGTAGTAACACAGTCTGTTCCAACACTGCTTTTATACAGACAGACGGTTTGTAAGTAATCAACAAAAGTTGGGATACCTGTAGGAAATGTTAGCATCAACTTTCAATGCTTAATTTACTTCCATTGCTGCAGAACTGCTTAAGTTTTTAACCTGTAACTTGTTCCCTGAAAATGGCCAATTTTTATAACTCTGAAATGTACATTATTTTTCAGTGTTTGGTAACCTAAACTTTTTTTTAACCACTTGACTTTTTAACATTTCAGGTTATTCACTGGACTTGAACTGCTTAAATTTCAATAAAACCTTGAAAAATTGGGTTGTTCTAAAACATTTGACCAGTAGTGTATCAATCAAAAGCAAACACAATATATATATATATATATATATATATATATACACTGTATCAACACTTCCATTCACATATGGATAGGACATTACTGCCGCTTAACTTTAAATTATAATATTCTACTTCTCTAAAAGCCTGAGAAAAAGTCATATTTCATACCTAATGTTTTAGACATGCCCTTATTGATTTCCATGGTTTCCTGTATCATAATTAAATCAACCATAAGGTTAATAAAGTAATGTGAGGTCATAGTAGAAGAATGAAAAATGGTTTGGTTGTATGGTAACCTACGATACAAAATATAGAATGCTAAGCAGAAGTATGGAAACATGCTCACATACACTAGAAAATTGTCATGACAGTTACTAGTAAAAAAAAAAACAAAAAAACAGTTATTTAAAAAGAAGAATAAGATGACTAATTGGCTAGTTATAGTTTAAGCAACAGGGCCTAAGAATGTACCTGATGTCTTTCAAATATGATTTGCAACAAATAACTATACATTCAATTTTAGTTAAGGTTTTTTTTAAAGCCTGATTTTGTAAGCACAGTACTTCATCATGTTAATATAGGTAGATGCATGATACATTTAAATACCTCTTTAAACTAGTTATATCGCCAATGAGGGGTTTCATAAATGATTCTACAGCCAACTTCAAATTTTTCTGCATTTGCAAATCACATTGAAAGAGTTCATTTCTACTGGGTCTATTGCAGGATTGCAGGATTATAAACCATTACTGGATTATTACTCAAAGGATTTGCATTATTGCTTTCTAAAAGGTAACATAAACAGAAATCCAATTATCCTAATAACCAGTTTTCATTTCTAATACATTTGGATGTTGAGCATGCCATGAGTTAGACAGTAATAACCCCATGCAATAGCCAGTACAATAGCTAATTCAGTTTGCAGTGAAGTCTGGTTCCTCCCTATGAAAATGCGGCGCAATAGAAGTCATACTCTTTTCTTTTTGACAGATGGACCAAATAAATTAGCATCTTAACATTATCTGGAGTGAGGAGGGAATTTAAATTTTACACTTAAAACTGGAGCTTCTGCATTTTAAGCTAAATTAAAGGCATGGCTTACAGAAAAAGGCAAGCAAACACTGCAGCCACTGAAGAAGGCTCATTTTTAATTCACAGCCTGTTTTTGGAGTCATAAAGAGAGATCGAATGTCAGGGAGACAGCGAACTTAATTGCTTCACATATTATAAACACAAGCCCTGCTTAGCCCTTTGTGCTTAGGCCCTCATATAACTATGCAATTAAATGTAATTATTCACAGTTATATGAAACATGTTTGTGGAAGATGATAATTGGATGTAAAAAAAGAAAAAACTGTGTCCACTAATGTGAACACTTTATGTGGATGAACTAGAGACAAGGAATTAGGTCACATTTAGGTGACTAAGTGCTCAGTTTCACTACTTAATTTTATGCTTAATTAATTTGTTGGCACTATGTTCCTCTTCATGACGTAATGGCACTATTTCCCTCCAGGAGAGAGGCCCAGTCTCAGATGATAAAGTTGGACGTAGTACAGGGGATTGTGAATGGATCTTCATCCACACCACAACCACTCCTCACAGGTGTGCCCAATGGTTCCATCCGGTGCCCCCTCCCTTTCTTTACACATGCTCTCAGGGCCCCGTCATTGAATCCCATGGATTCTCTTACCATTACTATGCAGATGACGCCCAGACCTTCCTGTCTCTTCCTTCTTCTGACCCACTCATCCCCTCTCGCTTCCTGTGTGCCTCCTATTTCCTCCACGATGCACTCGCTCAACCTTTTTAAATCTGATATCCTGATCTCTCCATCTCAATTTCTTTTGAATCTACCACACACTCTCCCGCTTCTTCTTCTAAGAATCCAGGAGTCAACCTTGATCCTGCTCTCTTCTACACTCAGCACATCACCACGCTGACACGCACCTGCTGGTTCTTCCTGAGCAACATATGCCGAATCCGACCCTTCCTCACGACTACTCGACTCCCTCCTATCTGGCCTGCTTGCAACTACTGTCCAACTCATCCAGAACTCTGCGGCTCATCTGGTGTCTCTCTGCCCCGATTCACTGGCTCCCTATCTTGAATTGAATCCATTTAAAGACTTTGACTCTTATCTACTATTGACTAGACTGCACAAGCTACCTTCAGACCCTGACCTCTCCATACATCCCCTCCAGACCATTATGGTCTTCCATATGAACTTTGCCTCCTCTACACTCCCCTTCTTACAGAGCCGTTCCTTTTCATCCCTGGCCCCTAAGTGGTGGAACGATCTTCCCACTGATGTCAGGACAGCAGAGTCCTTGACAACCTTCCAGCAATTACTCAAGACACATCTGTTCAGATGTACTGTACTGTACTGTACTGTAGTACATAGAATTAAATTAATGTTGTATGTTTTGGTAATCAGAAAGTGAGCCAATATTCATCTCAAAATATCTTCCACTGCAGCATTTTAAAGTGCTGAACACATCAGTAAACAACCCCCTGTTTTGGTCCGCCTGGATAGTAAGGCTTAAAGTTCCCCAATTTCTCAATTTATGATTCTGTCTCAAGTTCAAAAGAATTATGATCTTGTACACTCAGGCTTTGGTGCTGATAAAAATAAAATGTGTCTTTATTGATTAAAAAATCATCAGAGTTGCAGACTTTGGGATCCTTCTTTGGGATATTTGCATAATTCAATCTTGGTAGGTCATGATATCATTTAGGAATGCAACAGTGAAGAAATGTATGCAATTAATTAATTGATTACATAGAAAGACATACCAATGGTTACATACATACATATATTGTAATTTCAAGAAGCATTGTTGCAATGTATAATAATAATACATTATTATTAATAATAATAGTAATAATAATAATGCTATTATTTAATTATGTAGAATGAATTAGATTAGAAATTAGGAATGTGGAATTTAATACAAATTCCTATTTTTGCTTGTTGTAGGGAATCCTTGTTTTTAGCCTCCAAATAACACAATAACCAGAGGATAAGACTGGATTTTTCTGCCTTCACTAATTGAGAGAAAGATCTCCAATAACAGAGATGCCCAGAAGAAAACACCAGGCCATTGCTAATTAGTCAGAGAACAAGTAATGCCCTAATCTGTTATTAACTTCCTCAATTTCTATGAGTGTATAAAAAGTTAAAATATTGAATATAAAATTCTATTATATTTTTCTCCACCAAAGCAAATATCATTTTAACTGCTAGCATTAGCTCTGGCCCAATATATGCCACAACTGCTTTATTGCTTCTGCAAAAGTTAGACAATATCAGATTTTTTAAAGTAATAGAGATGCCTGATTTTGATGGTGATCATCATTAGAGCTTAAAATAACTTAATTCCTCAGCTTTTAGTTATTTTTATACAACATTTGACAACACAAACTCTAAAAAGCAATCCATGAATGTTAAATTGCAGATAGCAATTGCACCTTTACTGCTGAGAATGTCAGAAAGTTCATCGGTAGCATTGCAAAACTGCAGCTGATTTCAACTACTTTCCCAAAGAATTCAAGGAATGCATGGTTAAACAAATGGGAGTCAGTTATCTTGTTCTTGCATGGACTATTTGATTTGTAATTGCTGTTACACTGAATCTACTGCAGGGAGTATTTTAATGTATATTGTCATCATGGTAACACATTAGAACACCTTTATCAACATTCAACAGGCTTTGCCATCAACTCAAGCCTCTCTAGAGTATCGCACTCATTCCAAAGACATCCCGTGGAAGAACAAAGCCAAAGTACAGTTTGAATTTTACTTATTATATCTGGGGGCACACTCTACTCAGTCTACAAAACACTACCTTGAACAAACCTTTGACACATATATTACATTTAGTGATAATTAGATTAACACAGAAATGCTTAACACCATGCACTTCTAGACCTTGCAACTTACTCTTGTAATACTCCATTCTTAATAATGTTATTGCAAATAGAATTGTCTTTAAACACAACATCGTTACAAACACAGCTTTAAGGGCAGAATACAATATTTTTTAAAAAGTCATGTTTTCAGAATAACTCAGCTTTAGTGTCACCACAGAATTTCTCATATCACTGGTTCTAGTAATTTAACAAAGGGAAATAAAGCAGGCATAGAATCCCTGATTACAACAAAATATAATATTTCTTTCCCAGGGCATCACACCAATTATTGTTTATTACACAGCAAGAGGCATTTTGTTATGGTGTGTGAGTGCTCAAAGATGCAATAATGAAGGTGAAGGGGCGAACTGTAATGAACTGCAAAGAAATACGAGAAGACAAGGCTGACAAAAGCCGATGAGAACTTAATGAAAGGTCCAGTGAGTCCAGACTGGCTGGTGAGAAAATTATTTGCAGGGGGGAGTCTGTCTGAGAAGAATCATCCGCACTAAGAGACACATAAATGAGTGCGGTCTCTGCTTTGACACCCCGGAAGGCCTCCCTCCACCCCCAGCTTGGCTGTGAATGGTCTCCCCTCGCACATTCCCTTGATCTCAGCATAATCTATTATTTACAGCAGCCCCCAGTCGCACATGGAATAATAAACCTACAGACAGAGGCCTCATCTTCTCATCTCGGTGTGCAAAACCTAAAAGCCTAGAGATCAAAATGCCACTCTGGAGCTTATTTACGGACAATCTGGAAAAGCCACTGCTCTCATCTGATGAAAATGCAATCGATATTTTAAAACTGCAACACAAACTAAACAAGAGCATGCAGGACACAGACAGGATGTGGATTTTATAATATGTATTTTTTCTTAAATGTAGAGTTTTGTGTTTTATTTTATATTATTGTTTGAACTTATTTGCATTGCTGCATTTCGTTTTTAATTACATTTGATATTACATTATTATATAGTTATTCTTCAACATGATACACCCATTAAAATACGAGTTAATAATCTCTAAGATGGCAGAAACAAAAAGCATACACCAACGTGACTGCATATATCACATCAACTTCTAAAGCACACACACCAATAAATAGTAATATCTGATCATGTTTAGAAATGTTTACTAAACTAAAAAAAAAAAAAAAAAGATGTTGTACTGTTTTGAAAGTCTGTTATTAAAATCCATATCTAATAATAACTGTCTGGCCAATATACTGTACTAATAAGAGTAAATAAATAAGTTAACTTGAAAATCCTTCAAACTCAGAATCTTTATCATCAGTGTTGTTGAATTACTTGTAAAAGTTGGCTTCAGTGACGTATTCAGCACACACCAACATAGCCATGATAGTGATTCGAAATAGACTGAATGAAAGAAAAATGTCTCCAAAATTTTGCTTCCCCGTGTATAAGATGGAACCCTCTTTTTAGGGCTCATTTTGGGGAAAAATGTATTGGCTTATATACGATGATATACGGTAATACAATACACTTCATTATATGCAACAATAAAAAGAATAATAAAGTGAGCACTGAATAATGTAATTTCATATTTCACAGTCAGTGTTTCTATTTCCTTGTAATCTGTTGTATACATTGTGATTATAGAAAAATATAAAGGAATGTCTTGGGTGACTAGATTCTGTCCTGGCATCAGTATTGGACAGAGTTACTCTTAAAAGTCTATTCTTAAGAAGAACTTGAATAATGACTTTCAATGACAATAGGAACTTTTCAGAAGGCAAAACGCATTTTTAAATATGAAATAAATAGATATTGCTTTTTTGTTTGAAAATCATTCAGTATTCTTTGCTACAATCATAGTTTTCACTTCCTCAAACCAAAGATTTGGATTTAAAACACTCAAGTTTCAATTACAGATTCTTGATAAATTCCGTCTGTACTGAAGTCAAGGGTATTCCAAACCACACAGAAATGATATATGTTTTAATACGAATCTCTCCATCATTTATCACTTTAGACAACCTTGCTGGTGACCTTGATCCTGACCAAAGCAATGACTGTCCAAATCATAATGTTTTCTTAACATTTTTCATACCAGGGGCATGAGAAGTCTGTTAGAATAACAATTTTATGTTATAATATAGAAGACATTCAGATACGAACAGATAAGACCTTAGAAGTTATTTGACATAGTTTTATTCTATGTATAGTTAAGCAAAGCAGTGCTGATATTATTAATATGTGAAAACTTACTTTGAAGTAGTCCAGAGACCTTTGAGTCCTTACTTTCAAAAGCATGTTCTTATTTTTACTGTTGGAGGAGTTCTAATCAAATTTGACGATTTAGCTTTACTGAAACCTAAAAACTAAAGATTTTTTTTCTCTGTATATATATATATATATATATATACATATATATATATATATATATATATATATATATATATATATATATATATATATATATATAAACATGAAAACAATGTATTTATAACTGTGCTAACTGTTCTTTGTCCATACATATTGTTTAGTAGCTCTTTATTATCCCTGCTTCCAGGTATAACAATCTGATAACATGCTGAAGTAATGAGCTTTGTGATTTAGTCGGAGGAGTTATGAGAAAAATTCAATAAGAACTCATCCTTATATAACCATTTTAAGCAAACATCCATTTTCTTAGTCTATTGCACACTGCATTTGATAATAGTTGGTCATGATGAGCATCTTTTTACAGAACAGGAGGCTGTTAGTAGTTATCATCCTACACATTGCCTGCATAATGCGAGGTCATACCCATTTAGAGAATCTTTAGCAACCATAAAAGGATAATCCGATTGTATTGTGACACTTGTAGCTAACTTTTCTGAGTAACTGTTCTTGAAATGTGTCATTGGTTTTCCAGATGGAATTACATGTGTCCTCTGAATTCAGTTTACATTTGAAACCCAAAGCTGACAGCATGAAAGCTTGAAAATACACAAGAAGGCTCTTGGTTTGCATGTAACCCTTCTTCCAGATTTTCCAAATAAGTTTGGATTACATTGCATGTGCTGTATATACAATATTATATAATGCTTGAACATGTCTTTGACTGAAATACAGGAAGGCTGGTATCCTAAATTTATCACTAGATGCTGGCAGATGAACAACTCTGATGTCAGCCTTGAGTTACTGCAGAGAATGATTAATGAACAGATTGCGGTTTCAAAGTACAGGGTCAGTTCCAAGTTGCTATTTCATGACTTTGAATTTTTTGCCACTGGCCATTTTTACATTTCCAGTGAGACAATCAGTATTTATTTCAGGAATCATTTCAGTGTTTACATTCAGTTTCCACATATTCCATATTCAACCATTTGTTCAATCTGTTAAATAAACAGCAGACAGAATGCTGTGATTTATAGTACTTAACTAAGATTGTTAAAACAGCTGTGCCATATTCTAGATATTTTTTTTCTTTTAAAGTATTCATTTTCTTTTTAACATTTTAACTTTTATTAATTCTGAAACGTGTATAAATGATCAGTCTTATCGCAGTAGCAATGGGACAGTCAGCAGCAATAAAATACAGAAACCATTCTGGCACAGTGTATTATCTGAAATCTCACATTCTTTAATAAAATAAATAACATAATTTTGTTTTCCAGAAAAACAGAGCACCAAAATGTTAGCTTTTTAAAACAAAGAAGTACACAAATAACGTGACAATTTGATGAATATAGTTTTCAGGACTGTTTTCTGATTCTTATAGCACAAAGTACAAAAACAATCTTGCAGAAAATTCATAAAATGTTAAATCTCCAGCTGCCTTGCCAAATCTTACACAATGGCATTATTAGTGCAGAGGAACACACTTGACTCAAACAGCAGATTAAATCCATCATGGTATAGCTGGTTGATTCAGAACATGCCTGAAGATATATTTTAGTATGTGTGCGCATTCTTCCATGAACATAGTTGCTGCAGAGATGAGGGAAGTAGTTGGAGCCCCCCAGTTTTGTTGTTTCAGCCCATAGATGTTCAATGAGACTGAAATAAAGGCACTGGGGGTGGCCAGAGAAAACACTAGAAAGACTATTCCTGCTTAGTATAATGCAGGTCTGCTGGTTCCTGTGATGGTTAAATACACCTTCAGAAAACCAGGGCTTTCATGTGATCTTATTATGCCCTGCAACTGCATTAAGTGACCAAGTGTCTGATAGCCACCGTATTCAATTCCCCAAATTGCCTTCAGCAGCTGGAGTTAGTGCTTGTTCCATTAGGTAAACCATGTTTGGTCTTCCAACAACCAGTCAACATTGTAGGTGCTATTTCTCACTGTTATTAATACATTAATCTCACATTCAGTAATATGGGCCTTTTCTAAACCAAGACCTATAAGGGGCTGATTTTCAAAGTGTTTTTCTCATCAGCAAAGTGGGCTCCCAATTGGCTGCAAGTAGATGTAAACGTTCAGTTGAATGTAGAGGAAAAAGAGAAAGAGAAAATGTCTGTCATGTAACTACATTATGTAGATGTTCCTATGTTTCATCTTTACTTGTGGCCATTCCTGTATGTTTTAAAGGTATTCACTGTAGTTTTTTATTGCCATTCTAGCAAAACAAAAGTACATATTTTTCAACAAAATTTATTTTTTTCTTTTCACAAATTTTAAAATAACAATTCATTTTTTAATCAGGAATGACAAGAGATAGGAACACTAAAGGGCATAATACTACATACAGTAAATTCCTCTTTGTTGCCATCTATGTTGTCTTAAGATCAAGTACATTTTGTTCTTTAATGGATATAAAAGTGTGTATGCATGACCAGCACCCAATTGGACATAATCAGTCTCTGTCAGTATAATTTCAAATTCACCAGAAGGCTAAGGAGGCCAGAAGTTTATTTGGGACCTGGAAGTTTGCCATTGTTTCAGTTGTTTGCAGACAATTGTGATGAACAATTACAATGAACAAACACAGTCTAAACAGCAAGGTAGTCTCTTAATGGCCTTTGAGGTGGTCCAGGTGTCAGACATTTAAGACCAAGGATAACAAGTGTCCAAGTATTGTCTTTTGTGCCAAAAATACAGGAACAAAACAAGCACACATGTCACTCAGTATAAATAATTGTAGGTATAACAAAAAAGAAAATACAAAATAAACTGATTATATTTAAATATAAATAATATGTTGAATGTAAATCCAGTTTTTAAAAATAGTTTTAATGCAAGCTGAAATAAAACATGTTAAATAATGAGATTCCTTGGATCAAATATCTGTATGCCTTATGTGTTAACAGATATATTTGTTTGCTTCTTTGAGTTCATTTACACAGCACTATTGCTTCTAATTTTTAGTTTTTCAGAGAAATGTTTCAGGTTTCCACCAAAGCCTTATCAAAAGTTTGTTTTCCGTATTGCTTAAGTACTATAGAACTTATTCATAAATGCTTTCCACCATTATGACTATATGATGGAATTAATATATTTCTGATTCTATTGATTGTCAGCACCTGGTGAGAATGCAAATGAAAAAATAAGTGTAGAGCTTATTTTATACCTTTAAACACTGATGATGAGATGTTGCATTTGGAAATACCAGGATGAAGGCCCCAGACAAAAGGAGGGATTGAAACGGAACTATCAGTATCTTCTATAGTCATGCTAAAATCTAACATGGTCCATTACTAATAGTGAATTGAATTCTCGCATTACACTTTTTACTTCTCAGCTATTTTATATTTTTAAATAACCCATTCCCCTCAATTTGAAGAACATGATGAATGAATTCATTTCAGAGGATTGGAAGGTAGCCTTGTAATACAATGTGCCCTTCTTTTAAATGCTCAAATATGGGGAGACATGTCTCTATGCACAATTTGGAGCAAATTGTTCCACTCACATTTGAGACCATTAAATCAAATTATTTTTTCTGTAACTAGAATGGTAGAAATTGCTCTTTGGTGCATAATTCTGGGTAAATGAGGCCCAATTATTTACAGAATAATGTGAAGAGTGACAATGAATGTAACACTCGGTAGAATATGCCTGCAGTACATAAATTATATATTATTAATTTCTTCATGAACATTTTAGTGTTTAAACAAATGCAGTATAAAAGTTTTACATACAAGAATAGTATTATAGTTTTATATCATTATACCATACCACAAGGATGTTTGTTTATTTTAAGACTGTTTTGAAGAATTTCCCCAAAATGCCAATTTAATTCTCCAGCAATGGTGTATCTAGGCTTTATGATGGAAGATAATAACAATCAAAGTTGATCTCCCTTTAACAATGGCATTCAATTAATTCTTCTGTTTGAGAATCTGTAATTTTTCAGCAGCGAGACAGTGGAGATATCCCTCTAATGATTCTGGAATGGCATTTTCAAGGGGGAAAAGAAAACTAAAGTCATTGTTAGTGTATTGAAAGAGGTCATTAACAAGTAAAGCCATAACTGAGGAAACACTACATTATTGTTCTTTGCAAGTCAAACAAAATCTATAGCATCGCAGAAAAAATAAATCTAAATACAAAGTTAACAAAACAAATAAAAATTGCACATCATGCACATACACAAAAACAAATATGTTTTGTCTCTGAGGAAAGATGTAAACAAAATAATGTAGGTAAAGATTTCTCTTTATCTGTGCTGCAGTAATGAAGGTCAGCTTCACATGTGAACAGATGCGAATGGTGTGGTGGGGTTGCCGGGAATGGAGGCTCAGAGACAGACCCACAGGTTGTGAAAACAGTACTTTTATTAAATAAACACACGCATTTAAAGGTCATGAGAGCCAACCAAAGGTACACAAAACCAACAAACCAAAATACACAGGATGGTCAACTGACTGCACTGTGAAACAAACACAAAACAGCAAGCACTTAAACCTTGTTCCCAAAGCTCTCAACTAACTAACCCAACTGATTCTCTCTGAGGCTGAGGCTTCCTTATATAGCAGGTGGCTATATACACTCACCTAAAGGATTATTAGGAACACCATACTAATTCTGTGTTTGACCCCCTTTTGCCTTCAGAACTGCCTTAATTCTACGTGGCATTGATTCAACAAGGTGCTGAAAGCATTCTTTAGAAATGTTGGCCCATATTGATAGGATAGCATCTTGCAGTTGATGGAGATTTGTGGGATGCACATCCAGGGCACGAAGCTCCCGTTCCACCACATCCCAAAGATGCTCTATTGGGTTGAGATCTGGTGACTGTGGGGGCCATTTTAGTACAGTGAACTCATTGTCATGTTCAAGAAACCAATTTGAAATGATTCGACGTTTGTGACATGGTGCATTATCTTGCTGGAAGTAGCCATCAGAGGATGGGGATGGACATGGTCAGAAACAATGCTCAGGTAGGCCGTGGCATTTAAACGATGCCCAATTGGCACTAAGGGGCCTAAAGTGTGCCAAGAAAACATCCCCCACACCATTACACCACCACCACCAGCCTGCACAGTGGTAACAAGGCATGATGGATCCATGTTCTCATTCTGTTTATGCCAAATTCTGACTCTACCATCTGAATGTCTCAACAGAAATCGAGACTCATCAGACCAGGCAACATTTTTCCAGTCTTCAACTGTCCAATTTTGGTGAGCTTGTGCAAATTGTAGCCTCTTTTTCCTATTTGTAGTGGAGATGAGTGGTACCCGGTGGGGTCTTCTGCTGTTGTAGCCCATCCGCCTCAAGGTTGTACGTGTTGTGGCTTCACAAATGCTTTGCTGCATACCTCGGTTGTAACGAGTGGTTATTTCAGTCAAAGTTGCTCTTCTATCAGCTTGAATCACTCGGCCCATTCTCTTCTGACCTCTAGCATCAACAAGGCATTTTCGCCCACAGGACTGCCGCATACTGGATGTTTTTCCCTTTTCACACCATTCTTTGTAAACCCTAGAAATGGTTGTGCGTGAAAATCCCAGTAACTGAGCAGATTGTGAAATACTCAGACCGGCCCGTCTGGCACCAACAACCATGCCACACTCAAAATTGCTTAAATCACCTTTCTTTCCCATTCAGACATTCAGTTTGGAGTTCAGGAGATTGTCTTGACCAGGACCACACCCCTAAATGCATTGAAGCAACTGCCATGTGATTGGTTGGTTAGATAATTGCATTAATGAGAAATTGAACAGGTGTTCCTAATAATCCTTTAGGTGAGTGTATATAGCTTGCATTTTAATGAGTTTATTCAGTGAGACGTTGTTCTTGAATTTAAAGCTGTAGGTCTTCAGGAGATTTTGCAGAGAGGATCATGTCATTAGGAAATCATTTGTTGTTCTAATCAGTCGCTGCTTGTCTGGCTGCTTGTCTGGCTGCTCTGCCCATCTCTGATCACAATCTTTGCTTGTCTCCTGAACTTGTTCTCTAGCTCCCCAGCCACTTCCTTTTTCCCCAGCTGGCTCGTTTAGGGAGTAGGAAATCCATGTGAAAACAGTTATGTTCGATGGCGCTGGGGCCTACTTCAGCAGCAGGTATGTCCGGCTTTGTGGCAGTGGCTAATTATAAAGAAAGAAAATGTGCAGGTAATAAAATAATTAATCAATGCATCCAGTGCAACATAAATAAAATCAAAAGAAAACCAACCCAGCAGTGTAATACACCAGAAAAAAGAAATGGAATGAACAATGCAATCAAAGAAAATAGCACAAATAACAGGTGCTACATTCGGAAATGTTATTTTGCATTTTTGATGTTCCTATTTTATTCAATGCTTTCTTTAAGTCATCTTAAAATATTCTACAATGACTCTGTTTATAGTTTCAGTTGTGTCTAATTACAAAGATAGGTTGCGAATGCAACCCCGGTTATCTGAAAAAGGAAGCACTGCCCAAGGGGGAGGGGTTGCACACTTCCGTAGGAACCCAATCAAAAACGTCACTTTATCAAAGCTGCCATTGGCCCCTACACTCGTCACTCAATCAGGTCCCTTCCCACTTCCTGTTCCATAAAGCATGGCGTCTGCGCAGGTTCGTCCTCTTTTGCTGGGAGCTAGGAGTCCCGTGTGACCTTGCAACCCTTGGACTCAGTGATGTTGAGATCAGGGTTTTGTGGGGGCTATACCATCACTTCCAGGACTCCTTGTTCTTCTTTACACTAAAGATAGTTCTTAATAACTTTCACTGTATGTTTGGGGTCATTGTGATGCTGCAGAATAAATTAGGGGCCAATCAGACGCCTCCCTGAGCATTGAGGAGACCATTAATTATGACCAAATCCCCAACTCCATTTGCAGAAATGCCTTCACCTCCACCATGCTTCACTGTTGCCTGCAGACACTCATTCCATTCTCCAGCCCTTCGGTGAACAAACTGCCTTCTGCTACAGCCAAATATTTCAAATTTTCACTCATCAGTCCAGAACACCTGCTGCCATTTTTTTGAACCCCAGTTCCTGTGTTCTCATGCATAGTTGAATCGCTTGGCCTTGTTTCCACTTTGGAGGTATGGCTTTTTGGCCGCAAGTCTTCTATGAAGGCAATTTCTGACCAGACTTCTCCGGACAGTAGATGGGTGTACCAGGGTCCCACTGTTCTCTGCCAGTTCTGAGCTGATGGCACTGCTGGACATCTTCCGATTGTGAGGGGACATAAGCTGCAGTAAGTTTCCTTGGCCGACCACTGCGTCTATGGTCCTCAGCGTTGCCCGTTTTTTTGTGCTTTTTCAAAAGAGCTTGGACAGCACATCTGGAAATGTCCATCTGTCTGCCTTGATATTTCTGCCTGGGAGACACCTTGCTGATGCAGTATAACTACCTTGTGTCTTGTGGCTGTGCTCAGTCTTGCCATGGTGTTTGACTTTTGAAAGTAAAACTGTCTTCAGCAATCTCACCTTGTTAGCTGAGTTTGGCTGTTCCTCATCCAGTTTTATTGCTCCTACACAGCTGTTTCTCTTTCAGCTAATTATTGTATTTCAACCTACATATTGAATTGATGATCATTAGTACCTGTTTGGTATAATTGTTTAATCATATACCTGACTATATGCCTACAAAATCCCTGACTTTTTGCAAATGTACCTAGAAGAATTGATGCTGTTTTGAAGGCAAAGGGTGGTCACACCAAATATGCATTTGATTGAGATTTTTCTTCTGTTCACTCACTTTGCATTTAGTTAATTGATAAATATAATCTAATAATGTCTATTTTTGAAAGCATTCTTACTTTACAGCATTTTTTCCACACCTGCCTAAAATGTTTGCACAGTACTTTATATATATACGGCTCTGAAAAAAATTAAGAGACTACTCCAAGTTCAGAAATCAAGTGGTCTCTTAATTTTTTCCAGAGCTGTATATATATATATATAGCGGGGTACAAGCTAGACGCATGCACCACCGCAACACAATGCAAAAAGGCAACATACCTGTAGGCTGCATGACAGACTCTGGGAAAACATCAACAGGCTGTCAGCAAGTCCAGGAGCAGCTTGCGTGGGTGCTTGGCTGGAAGGCATAGTCCGGTGGAAGGGAAAGACACGGTTCAAATAGCTCCATCAGGATGAGCTTAACAGGGGCAGACTGGGAGAGGAAATCAGGAGGCAGAGCCTGTGGGCTACTGCGGCTCGACTGCAGCCAACACTGGATTCCCATTGGATCGGACCGGTGCCATCACATCCAACCTGTAGAACCAGACAAATGTAAGCAGCAAAGCCCAAGCTGCAGCCGCACAAATGTCTGCCAAGGGGGCACCTTGAACAAGGGCCCACGATGTGGCAACGCCTCGAGTCGAGTGGGCCACCAGGTGTTCAGGCATCGGGGTCCCGGTGCACTCGTAGGCCATGGTAATATTGTCCATAATCCAATGCGAGAGGTGCTGCTTTGAAAGCGCCTGGCCCTGTGTCCGCGCTCCATAAGACACAAACAGTTGGTCTGAGCGCCAAAAGTCCTTAGTGCGTTCCAAATAGCACCTGAGGCCCCGCACAGGGCAAAGCAGGTGAAGCCGACTCTCTTGCTCTGAAGCAAAGGGAGGAAGATGTAAAACCATCAACTCAATAGGCCTGATGACATGGAATGGAGACAGCACTTTCGAGAGGAATGCAGGGTTAGGCCGTAGCGTGACCCTGGAACCATCTCCCGCAAAACAGACACACGTTGGGTGTACAAACAGGGCGTGTAACTCGCTCACTCATTTTGCAGAGGTGATTGCCAACAACGCAGTCTTAAGTGACACTAGCTTCTGCTCAGCTGAGTTCAGTGGCTCAAATTGGGCTTGGGAAATTGCGTCATTAAGGGGTGAAGGGGTGCGAGGAGGCCGTAGCCATCGAGCTCCCTTTAGAAACTGCGCAGCCAGGAAATGAGGCCCAGGGGGCTCGCCATCAATCCGGACATGACATGCGGAGATGGCCGCCAGATACACTTTGAGTGTGGATGGAGACTTACCCTGGTCCAGCTCTTGTAAAAATTGTAATATGACCCCAATGGGACAATTAATTGGGTCTTGACCACCGTCTTGGCACCAGGTGCTAAATCTCCGCCAGCGGTAGGAATACTGTGACCTCTTAGAGGGAACTCTCGCTGACTGAATAGTGGCTACTATCGCGTCTGACAGACCCCAGACAATCAAACACTCCCGCTCAGAGGACAGGCCCACATCTGGAGGAGGCCCAGATTGGGGTGCCAAAGCGTGCCCTACACCTGGGACAAGAAGTCCACTCTCACTGGGAGTTGCCAAGGCTCTCTGTTGAGGAAGGTGATCAGGTCTGCAAACCAGAATCTGCGAGGCCACTGTGGGGCTATCAGCCGAACTGTCACTCATTCTCTCCTAGCCTTTTCCAGGACCACTGGGAGAAGGGGGAATGGTGGGAATGCATAAAGGAGACGCTTGGGCTAGCACATTGATCCCTAGGGTTCCTGAGCGGTCTTGGATGGAGAACCATAGTGGGCAGTGGGTGGACTCTGCCGAGGCAAAGAGATCCACTTCCGCTCTACCGAACCAGCTCCACAGTTGTTGTATCACAAGCGGGTAGAGGCGCCATTCCGAAACCTGGGGGCCTCCGCAAGAGATGAACTGCTCTGATGGAGTGGAGCCATAACTGCATCCACTGAAGCAGACGATGTGCTAAACAGTACGGTGTGCGTGACTGGAGACCTCCTTACCTGTAGATATAGGCAACCACCGCTGTGTTCTCTGTTCAGTCGCGTACGACTGGCAGGAAATTACACAGTCCGAGGAGCACTGCTTGTAACTCCAGGACATTGATATGGAGGTCCATCCACCTGCCTCGGATACCACATCCATCGCAGACTGCTCCCCAACCTTGTTTGGAGGCATCTGTCATCATCACCACTTGGTGACAGACTGTCCTAGTGGCACACTGAGGGTCAAATTGTAACTGACTGTGACTCTGCGTGCTTGATCGCGGCGAGGATGCATCTGTAAAGACCCGAACCACCACTGCAGCGCCCTCAATCGCAGGAGGTCAAGAGGGAGGGTCTGTGATGCTACAGCTAAGAGGCCCAACAGCCTCTGGTAAGGGGACACCCTGACACGAGCTCTCAGTCAGAAGAGGGAGAGAAACGCGTGTATGGAGACAACTCTCTCTGGTACCAGGGCATAACTGAAAACGTGGACCCCATGGCAACACAAAGGGGCGAACACGACGTCCATGCACTTGGAAAAAGTGTGTGGGACTAGCAACAGGCCGAAGGGGAGAACTCGAATGCTCGGCCCTCATAGGTGAAGTGGAGGAACTTCCTTTGTACCGCGCAATAGGGATGTGAAAGTAAGCAACTTTCAGATCCACCATAATGAACCAGTTTCCAGGCTTGATGGCCTGGGACATGGTGTGCAGATTGAGCATGCTGTGGCGGTTCAGGCATCTCCAATACAAGATGGGGTGGAAACTGCCATTTTCCTTGGGTACTAGGAAGTGTGGGGATTAGAATCCCCCATGCTGCCCCAGTGGGGAAGCTTCGCAAATTGCTTACTTTTCCAGGAGAAGGAGTGCCACACACTGCAATAGGTCCCTCATTCACGTCCACACCATGCCTCAGAAGGGGGGTGGATGGGCCTGAAACTACATGGAATAGCCAACTGTTATAATTTGGACTTGCTGGGAGGTGCATGGGCCAGAGACAGCTGGAATGTCACAGCGCTGAAGCGCAGGAGAGGAAGTCCGCCAGTCGTCCTCCTGACATATGTCATGCCGGACCACCAGGGGTGAGGATGTAAGACCTGGCAGTGGGCTGCTGTGGGTGGGCGCCTGCCTGCCAGTTCAAAGATCTTCAGGGGGGCGGGACTGCTGCCTGGGCTTCTGCCTGGGAGCCGAGGTCGGGGGACTCTCTCATTACATTCCCTCTCCTGGGGAGTGCGCGTCAGCTAGGGAATCCAATCCCCTTTTTTCAATCCCGGGATAGGCGGTCCTCCTCCCAGATAACCTGTCTGGTGCCCTTGTCCTTAGACAGGGCAGCGAGGCTCCCCGCAGAGTCCAGCGGCACATGGGTTGGCGGTGGAGACTTGAGATGTGGGAGGGTCAGGGCTTTGGCTGCTATTTGAGCTGCCTGCACAGACAGGAGGGCGCAGATGTGGTCCATCCTGCTATTCAGGGCAAGGATGGCCACATCTCGCTCTCTGTGCATGGAGCTGAACCTCCATCGCTGATGGCGTGGCGGGGAGGGGGCTAGCAATGGTTTAGAAGAGGGGGAGGAGGCCCCTGGGTGTCGCTCTACCACTCTTTCCTGTCGCTCACATGCTTGCAGGGGGGGCATGGTTGCCACAGGAGGAGAAGCTGCCGTGGCATTTGCGGTCTGAAGGCAACAGGCACAGCAGACGCAGGCGGAAAAGCGGGCACGGGGCATGAAAGGGGCTTCACAGGGAGACCGGGGCTTCAGGTGCGTTGTAGCGGACCCAGAAGTCGCAGTCAAATCACGCCCGCTATTGATGCTCAGACAAACGGGGCAGAGGACCTCCCCACTCCAGGCGGGCAAGGTGCGTTGGCCGCAAGCAGTGTGATGGCGGGGGTAATAGGATCTCATCGCCGAGTGCACACGCACATGAACCAGGAAATGTCCAGCGGGGGCACCGGTCAGTGTTTGCACCAGGGGGCACACAACAATTGAAATGCCGCCGAGACAAGTGGAGTGCCTAGCGGGACTCGCCGCTGTAAGTGCACCTCCACTCTGCAATGTTTATGCAACTGCAACACCAACCAGATGCAACCTTGCTGTTGCCGGACAGAACACTGTGTATCCAAACACCAGGTGTAGGATACAAGTGACACGTGGCCCGTAGGCTTAACCACACCGTGTGTGCCGGGGTTTCCGAGGACACCAGGTGACGCAGGGTCTGGGGGACGGGGGGTAGTAGGCCACCAGCCAAAGCGGGGCCTAGAACCGAGGCAGCACCCACAGATGGTGGAACACAGCAGAGCTCGATCCCAGCAAGCAGAGAGAACGAGATCTTGTATAGCCGTAGTCTGTGGGCTGTAGTGCGGGCGCAAGCTGGTGGAGTAGCACCACTCACAGGCGAGATCTCTTTCAACAGACCGAGGCTTTGGCTGGGCGGCCAGGCCTCAGATTTTACTGCTGCTGCTAGCGCTCCTGCAGTGGGGGAAAAAGCCCTGTGGACAAAAAAAAAACAGCAAGCAATCGGATAATAGAGGTGCAGAGACTCTGACCTCCTTCTGGCGATTATTCAAGACACATCTTTTCAGACTGTACTTATAATTTAGTCTTTAATTCTCAAGATTGCACTTATACAATGTTTTGTCATACTCTTGCCTTTGCATTAATAGCAATTGTAGTGTTTATTTTGATTTCCCCTATGCTCCCTCTCCCTTAGTTCTTAGCTTTGACTTAACTTGTCTGCACTTATCAGCTTTTACAATATAGGATGTAAGACCTTATATATTGCTTACTGTGTCTCCTATACACTTGTGTAAATTCTAAATTAGTAATATGTATTATGCCTGAACTGCACTGTATTTTTGCACTTTGTATTGCTCTAAAATTTTGTAAGTCGCCCTGGACAAGGGTGTAAATAAATAAAAATAATAATAATAGTAATAATAATAATAATGGCACTATATTAACACAATTATTATTTTTAAAATGCTCTATTTGTGATCCGAAACTGAAACCAAAAGGGCAGCCAGAGCTCCGGTGTGTGGATGGACAGGATCGAAATTAGCTATAAATATAACTAATAAGGCACACAATAGAGACAGTTGTAGCAAAATGGTGGTGAACAACACTATTAGTGCAGCCAGCCAGCTGAAATACACAGTTCTTAAGGTCTAATGCAACACACAGACATAGAAAGCTCACAGTCTCGGGTCCAGCGAAATGGAATAAGAGGAAACCTGCGCAGACATCACATTTTATAGAAGAGCAAGTGGGAAGGGACCTGTAACAAATAAGTACTATCTTATAACTACATAGCTACATGCAAACATAAAACATTTGCTATTAATATTAACTAAATTATTCATAGACACATGTATGAAAACAATATTTCACAATATTATTTTTAACATTGTGTCAGAATTTGAGTGTAAAAAAATAACCATAGGGAGCAATGTAATACAATAAATATCCAAAACTTGTAAATAAGTGTAACAATACTGTACACATATTCAGTGCATATGAAGAGGACAAAGGGTGTACATTATTCTATCTATAGCTATAAGCCAGTTGTGTCTTTATTTAACTTTGGTCTTATTCATTATTGTGGCATTGTGGGGGGATGACCACAGTGCTGGGGCTCTGGAATAGGTAGGGTCTAGGAAAACAGGAGCTCACAAACTGCAGGGATATGGTGAAAGTAGAGTAATTCATGTGACACAAACCTAGCAGACATTAAAAAAAGACATACAAGAGCTTCATTGAGTCTACCTGAACATGTTTAATGGGTCTCTCTCTACAAATCTGGCATCTTCTGGTTTATATTGTTTTTGTGCTTGTATTTATGCTAGTTTGTGCATGTGCTATATTGGTTTGCACCATTGAGAATTAGCAAATCACATGACCATAAAGTGGGTGGAGTGGGATGTGATGTAAAATTCAAATCAACTCACTTGCTGGCACACTTTTACAGTGATTCAATGAGGACATGATTAATACAGAAATTATCTCAGGATCACAAGACAGGGATAGAAATAGATGGCATTGTATCTCAGGTCAAGATCATCAAAATAGGATAAGTTGCAATACAAACTCATTGTTGTCTCACCATCAATTAGGTCATATCATTTAGATGTATCTGCTTTGGAACATGTACCAACTGAAGTACTTGTAGACCATATTGGAGTTTCTATATGTAGTTATTTACACCTGAAGATTTGCTGCATGTGCACTTTAGGGAAATAAACTTGAAAGAATTTGGTTTGTGGCTAAAACAACAACTATAGAGAAGTATATGTTAAATTGCTATCAAGAATAATATACACCTCCCAAAGCTTTATGTCAACAATGCTTACTGCCCTTTAGACCAGTGGTGAGCAGCCTAAATTAATCAGTGGGCTGCAAGTCCGGGTGTCAAATAAGTGCCTGTGCCACAAGACCATTTTACCACCATTACAAGCAACAAATGCTACATTTTAATTCAAAAATAGCAATATAAAGCAATAAATACATATCAACAATGTAATAAGGCAGAAACACGCTGAAACAAAATAAGCAGTTTTCATACATTTGGGGTTTTGGGTCTGCGTCTCATTGAGCCTGCGGGGGGCGAGAGAAGGAAGGGGTGTAGCGAGTTCCTTTCTCACCTATCAATTGAGGTTGCATAGCTGGATTCCGTTGTCATTACTGAGCCCCCTCATTGTCATACATACAATTCATGTATCACCTCTGTGTTTACTTGTTTTATATTGCTTTTAAATGGGTTTTCTCTCAATTTGTTGAATACGTTGCAGCCTCTTGGTTTGCCAAACACAATGAAAAATGGTATATAGAGCGGTTAGGTAGAAGAACCCAAACACTACGACTAAGACGGCAACAAAGGGCCTGAACGTCTGCTACACCAACCTCACCTCTGTCCCTCTGCCTTTCCAAAGGGGTCCTCTCCATCCCAACAGGCCACCCCTGTTTCTAGACCCATGGTCCCTGTAGCTTTAGGTTACCATGATATGTCCATATTAGAACCACAGAATCCTGTAGCCCTGCTGCCAATGGAGGGATTAGACACTCCGAGAGACCGAACTGTGTCAGGAAGTGAAGTCTGTGTGCGGTCTAAATGAGGCGTGGGGAGGGCTCAACTGAATGACATTACATAGAGGCCTATTTGTACCTTTACACTAAGGTTTCATGTCTTCCCATTGTATGCAGCAATGTCCCATAGTCTCATAGAGCTATTTGCAACTTAAAAGGTTACATACTATTGAATGAAAACATTTTTGTGTGGTCACTTGAACTAATGAGAAATTACATAAATTGCAAAATCAAATTACTGAATACAAATGAGCATAAGAGGTTATTTCACAAGTGGGGGTGTAGTTCAGGCTTATACTGCAGGGTTTTATTATTATTATTTAATTACAAAGACACACCGTGTGTGCCGGGGTTTCTGGGGAAAAAGTTACAAAGACATAGAGATGCTTCTTATTAATTGAATCTCTCTGTATTGTACAGGTTCTGCCATTCTCCCTCTGGTATTGGGTGTTGTCTTCACCCCCTCCCCCAGCAGATCCATACAGTTGACTTTACTCAATGCACATTAGGTAAAGTCTGAAAAGTATGAATCTGTCACTTAACTGCAGCTCCAGTAGAATATTTCCATCCTCCTCTCTGCACCGTTGTTGTGGGTCCTGGTTGAAGGGAAAGAATTGAGTGTGCAGATTGGGAGGACTAATAACCGTTAGGTTCCAGCTTTTAGCTTACCTGAGTGTGATGCAAAGCTCTCCTGGGAAAGTATGAGAAAGAAGAAAAGAAAGTGTGGATTTTCTGGGTTAGCTTCATGGGGAAGAAGAAGGGTTCTTTTAGTTTTTAGGACTTGGCTTTTATTAATCTTCGCCCTCATTATTAAAGGCGATAATAGATTAATTTTAGTTTTGCCTTCCTCCTTAGCTGTTGTATGCTTATTTAATGTTTGTTGTTATCGCATTTTATTGTGCAGACTTCTTGCCCTGCACAATTACACTGATCAGCCATAACATTATGACCACCTGCCTAATATTGTGTAGGTCCCAAAACAGCCTGACCCGTCGTGGCATGGACTCCACTAGACCTCTGAAGGTGTGCTGTGGTATCTGGCACCAAGACGTTACCAGCAGATCCTTTAAGTCCTGTAAGTTGCGAGGTGGGGCCTCCATGGATCGGACTTGTTTGTCCAGCACATACCACAGATGCTCGATTGGATTGAAATCTGGGGAATTTGGAGGCCAAGTCAACACCTTGAAATTGTGATTCATCAGATCAGGCCACCTTCTTCCATTGCTCTGTGGTCCAGTTCTGATGCTCACGTGCCCATTGTAGGCACTTTCGGCAGTGGACAGGGGTCAGCATGGGCACCCTGATTGGTCTGCGGCTACGCAGCCCCATACGCAACGAACTGCAATGCACTGTGTGTTCTGACACCTTTCTATCAGAATGAGCATTAACTTTTTTCAGCAATTTGAGCTACAGTAGCTCGTCTGTTGGATCGGACCACATGGGCCAGCCTTCGCTCCCCACATGCATCAATGAGCCTTGGCCGCCCATGACCCTGTCGCCGGTTCACCGCTTTTCCTTCCTTGGACCACTTTTGATAGGTACTGACCACTGCAGACCGGGAACACCCCACAAGAGCTGCAGTTTTGCCGCTGGTGCCATGATAATGAGATTATCAGTGTTATTCACTTCACCTGTTAGTGGTCATAATGTTATGGCTGATTGGTGTATAGTCAAATTGTAAAAAATCTCATTTTTAAAACTAAATCCTACCTGAATGTGGTGTATCAAGGTCCCTTTCTGAATCTGCACAGGGAGTAGGGGTGGTGAGCTCCCCTCCTCATTTAACAGAGGTGGTGTAGTCATACCTCCTGTCAGTCCACCTGGGCATTGTGACAGTTGTTAAAGACATTTTCAAATCCAACGTATTGTGCTCCTGTCAACCTCAGCCCTGACTGCCAAGATATGTAATAATGCTATGATTTACGTAATTTCAGATAAGTCATTCATTACAGTACAGTATTCTCAATCGTTTATATTTTCATTCTCTTTTTATCAGTTTTGTTTACTCCTCTTGTTTCAGACCACGTACAGCCATGTAATGGCTGATTGGTGTATATTTCAGAATAATATCAGGTGTAAATGTCAGAAATATTTTTAATAACTAATATGTAATCCTATTATAGAGGCTTCTAAAGAAAAATGTCATAGCAAAGTGCCCCTTTTTTCTCTAAAAGGTTTTGCCTGGCTTGGTTTATTTCCCTTCTTTTCCACATATGACGTTCTTGCTGAAGTATTCATTGTAACTCACCTTTCTGCTAAGGTAACACTAAGAGTGACATATCCTACACCAGATTGTCAGTGAAGTGTCTGAAAGCAGCATACATCCTGTGATATAAAAGGGCAAAGCTCAGGAGTGAAAGAAGTTGCTTGATTGACTGAAGCAGAGAAAGAGGCTCCTGTGAAGGAGCTAGTGCAACAAAGGCTAAAGCCAAGGAAGCTGTCATAGCAACTGAGGCAACACAAAAGATTAAACACCACATGTACAGATTGTGAGAAGCTTCCATTCCGTGAAGAAGTACTGTTTGTCTGTTTATTCAGGAAAATCCATTACATACCTAGAAGACACAAGTTTACACATGAATAATACCATCCAGGGATATCATCTCACAATTCAGAATCATAGACAAAGAATCAATAGCTTTCTTCTACCCCTTTTCACCCCAGTCAAGCCAATTATGGATCTCAGCACCCCGCTATGACTTTTTTCACACTACAACACCAGAATGCCTACTGTCCATCTATCAATACAATGTTGGATTTGATTCAGATGGAACAGCTAACCCCCTTCTTTTCCAACCAGCTTACACTCACCTTCCCTTGGCAGTGCTTGGCCAATTGCACCACCCCCTGGGAATTTAACAACGGCATCGACTGGATTCAAGAACAACTCACCCACTGTATAGGATGCACTTTTACCCCATGTGCCTCTCAGGAGCTATTTTATTTTCCAAAAACAAATTTATCAGGATTGTACAGTTTAGTATTTATTTCAGTATTTGTATTCATGTTTTTTTTTGTTTTGTTTTTTCAAAATAATATGCTTGTAACCAATTTCATTTGTTGGCAATTGCATTTAACAATGAAGTTTGAGGTATTTGGATGTACCCTAATTACTAAATTAGGTAACAGGAGAAATAATAAAGTTCAGCACCTTTATTTTAGAACACAGCAGTAAGCACATGGATGTGGATCATAGTACGATACTCTCTTTCTACTTCAATTGAAAAGTTCAATTTCACCATTCGCTTGTGGGTAGTACACTGAAGATTTTCTGTGTGTGATTTTTCTCTGTCTCAGAAACAACTCAAACTCCAATGACATGAACTGAGAGCCATTGTCAGTCACTTACTCTTTTGGGTTGCCTTCCCTGCTGAAAACTGTAGAGAGAAATGTGATCACAGTAGCAGAAGCAACTTGTGTTGTGAAGACGACTTCTGGCCATTTACTGAAATAGTCAATTAGTGTGAGGGCAAAACGGCAGTCCAGGGGTGCAGTATCAAATGGTCCAACTATGTCAAACAACATTTTCCCAGACTGAATTGGGAAAAGGTACAGGTTGTAGCGACGGTGTGTGTGTCACTGTTGTCTTGTCATGCAGCAGACAGATAACACAAGACTGGATAGCAGCTTCAACTTGTGCATCCATTTCCGGCCACCAGTACCGTAAGTGCTGTTTTGTCCTCACAATCCCCCGATGAGTGTCGTGAGCAAGATGTATGAATTTTGCCTTCAGCTGATCCGGAACGAGAATACAGTGTGTAACACAGATCACACACAGAGCTCCGTCCGTAGTCTGTAGTAAGGCAGCAGGGTTGAGTCCAGTAGTTTAGCAGAATTTGGCCATTTAGATGTCAAAAAATTATGAAAATTTTGCTTGAACAGGACACGCAAAGCACATAGCCTTAAACTCCTCTGCAGTAACTGCAGTAAGGCAAGCATTAGTGACCGCAACAGTTTCTAAATTGTCCTCCAGACCTGCAGACGTGGGTAAAGGCAGGCGAGACGAGCAGTCAGTGGTCACATTTTCAGAACCAGGTTTGTACTGGATGTCATATGTAAATTACAGGAGCCTTGCCGACCTTCTTGCTATGCGCATTCCCGCTCGTCCTAGTCCCTTTGTTGTAAGCAGAGTTGTCAGCAGACTGTGGTCCATGCACAGAGTGAACCTACATCCCCAAAGATAAGTCCTCCACTTTTCGGTAGCCCACATACAGTGAAGTGCTTTTTTTTTCCACTGTCGAGTACTTTCTTTCAGTTTCATTGAGTGTTCGTGAAGCGAATGCGACAGTTTTCACTGTGTCGTCTGTGTGGTGCTAAGCATGTATAGCTCCAATGCCATAGTCCGAGGTATCAGTAGTAACAAAAGTAGGCAATGTTGGATCAAACAGTGCATGTGCTGGACTATTGACGATCAACTCTTTGACAGTATCAAAGCTATGTTGTGCAGTGGCTGACCAGGACAGGCCCACGAAGGAGGGCTCTCAGTAATTTGGAATAAATTTGGCGTACCAAGACGTGAGACCTAGGAAAGGGCGCAGTGTCTGCAGGTCGTTTGGCTAGGGTGCCTGTGTAATAGCAATGACATTGCTCAGGATCTGGTTTCAGCCTGGTCTGTGAGATCACATGTCAGAGAAACGTCAGCTCTGTCTGCTTGAAGTGACATTTGGAAAAGTTCAGTTTTAGCCCTGCAGAGTTAATGCTTTGTAGGACTGAGGTGGTTGTTATGTACTTCAGGTGTCTCCCCAAATAATCCAGAAAGCACTGGACTCCAGGCTGGTTTTTGAGGATGGTTGACATCATCTTGTGAAAGCAACTGGGTGCTGAAGCAAGTCCATTTAGCACACATTTAAAACAAAACAGTCAATTGTGTGTAATAAATGCAGTGAGGTCCCTGCTGTTTTCATGTAGTACCACCTGATGATAGTCACTCTGTAAATCCATTGTAGAAAATAGTTTTGCACCTTGAAGTTCAGCAAAAACTTCTTCTATATGTGGAAGTGACAGATAACACGTCCATGCTGGAAGGCCCCCCCCAACTGACAAATGGGCTCCACAGAGACTAGCATCACATTCCAATTGAAGATTTATTTTGTGAAACACAGACATTCAAGTTACTTTATGTATTCCATAGACCAGGGCAACAAACTTAAATACAAACTGCATGCTGCTAACAGAAGTGTTAACCAGCATCTTCCTCAGTTTGATAACAAACAATAAAAGGTGACTTAAAACTAAGTTAATGACACTTAAGTAATTCTACCTCAGAACCAAAACATGCTCAAGCCATGTTTGGTCTTAAAAGAAAGAGCATTAGCTAAAACAACCATTGGACCATTCATATTTCACATACAATGCAACATTAACATTTGGTAAAAGAAGTATTCACACATCCTAATTGATCCTCCACTGACATGGGCATCAGACCAGCCCCCCTGGAAGTCCAAAAAGACTCAGATTTAACATCACTGAAAAAGAACACCTGGCTTGTTTGGTATCAGCTGTAAGGTCATGCTTTGAGGGACTTGAAAATGTAACTGATAGAACTAAAACTTGACAATATAGAGAGTAGGAATCAAGGGAGAGGAATGGCAAAGACTGCTTCGATTCGAATTTCAATTTTATTACCCCAAACCAGACCAATCAGAAGTTTGGAAGGAAAGAGATTAGAATCTCTTTGTCTAAAATGTATAAAAACAGAAAGTTAAAACTAGCAATTCAGAGTGGCACAACCGGGAGTGGTACGATTTGGAGTGGAACAACCTGGGAGAAGAAACCAAGGAGACGAAATCCAGGAAGACTGAACGGAACCAGAACCAGAACTTCTCCATCAAAAACCTGAAAGCTTTACAACCGTCCTCAAGTCGAAGCAGTCTGCCAGCCCTCCCCGCTATCGAGTGTCTGCATAACTGAATCTCAGTAAACCACACAGATAATATATTTTGTACTAGTCAAGAACTACATAAATCCTAGTTGTGTATGAGATCTAAATTGTAGGAACGGCTACCGTAATCATAATACTTGTTTGTTATTTTACATGTTTTGTGCCTCGAGCATTGGATAGATCTCCTCTCACTCTTACTTTTAATATTATCCACCCTGCTTGTCTCTATCCTATCTTTGCAAATATATGTTGTGTATTTACATTTTTAATAAACCTATATCTGTATAAAACGAAACAGCCTCAAGGTTAATTCATGCAGATCAACCTCACCGCTAATCTGAATTCGTATTAGTAAAGTATTGTGGTAACTTGCATATCAATCCGATCTCGTTTTCAGAGGACTTGATCGCTGTGGGTTGTAAGTATGGGGGTCACTACATAACAGGACTTTATTCAGCAATTATTATTTCTTCGGATATTGATACCAGATAAAATGGAAACTCTAGTTTAAAGTCCTAAGACAGTCGAAAGTACTTACTAATAAAACAATAACTGTAATGATAAATTAAAACTTTCATTCGCCAGGTTCCCAAACTCACTTGTGACAATTGTCTCTCTGAAAGCAGCAACATACTGTTCTGTAGAATTTTCTGACTGCGGAATGCATAGCGGTCAGCAACGAGATTAACTCTCGGGATGAAAAACTACTTCAATGCATTGATTGCATAATCGTATTTGTCATCCGCTAAAGGAAGCATGTAGAAAATTCACTAGCCTTCTGCACCCAAGCAATGAATGAAGAGCACATTTTCTGGCTTCGGAGACGTCAGTATGATTAATTGCAAGCAGGTAGTTTTCAAACACCCGAATCCAGGCAGTAAGTGTAATTGTAGGCTCACTTGGGTTTGGAAGGAACGCTGTAGGTGGATTCAGGGTAAGAAGAGACATCCTTGTCCCCAATGTTGTGTATTCACAGGTAACAGGAGAAATACTAAAGTTCAAAACTGTATTTTAAGGAGAAAGCAGTAAGGACATGGACTTGGATCATAGTACTTTACTCTCTTTCTACTTCCTGTCCTAACTAGTATTCTGTATTCAAAATTACCCAACCTACTGACCATTTATGGTAAGACATCACAATTAATAAATAAATAAATGCATTCAAAAAAGGATTAAATTCAATTAAATTCAGTCACTGCAAAGCATTTGTGTTAGGTTGGACCTTTATCCCCTAGAGCCATTCCCCTCTAGGAGGGTAGAGACACAGTGTCAGTACTGGAATTAAGCAGACATTAAAATGCATGCTCATCAGAACATTTCAGCAGCATATGAACAAACCAGAATAAAACAACTTTGCTCCAGCTTTCCACAGCTTTCACAAAGGCATATGCTTAGTCTCATTTTCTCTTGCTCTCTCCCTCCCTCTGGAGCCCCTCTTTATGCACATACATACATTAATCCACAGGACATTGACTTGCTTTTCCACTTTTCAGGGTTAGTGTTCTATAAACAGCCTGAAATATATAATTGTAGTCTGCTGAATAGTGAAGTAAGAAATAATCTTTTTTGTTACTACCTTTTAGTCATCTGTCATGTCTGAGCATCTTATGATCTAAATTAGATCTAAATACATTGCTTAAGCCACCCCTGCCACTTTAGTTTGTATTGTTGTTTCAGTATTATTCACCCATTTCCAGCGGCACACATTAACTCCTTTACTGTGGAATTATTGCTTAAACAAGATAGTTTGCATTCCTGTTCACAGTACTGCAGATAACCAGGCATTCATGTATGATAATCCAATGGGAGCTGCTCAAGGACAGGTCTGATAATAATGGTGGAAAAAATGCTGAAAAACTAAAACTGTCATATTAATGACAGGTTTGATGTTGATTATGTAAACAAAAAAGTTGATCATTAACTTTGAAGAATAAATGTGATTGTCTTTGATAAATCTGTTTTGATGTATATGTGAAATTCATAGTAACATTTTAAAAATCTGTGCTTGAATGTTGATTTTAATTCAGCTGCCTACAGGAGTAGTTTAAACAGCATGATCACCTTCACAATTACATGTATTTGCTTTACATAATGTTTTTCATATTATTATCTTAAATAAAAATATAAGAGTATTGTAATCTGGAGATGCCTATATGTAGGAAATAAAAATAATGAATTTTTAAAATGAATAACAAATATAGGTTCATTTGGTTATTTATTGAACACTTTCAGTTACTCATGAAATGAAAACAATTAGTACATGACTCATTATTGATTTACTAGAAGTACCAGTACATATGGGAAATACAACACTAAATGGGACACCTTTTCAGTAAGTCCTCCTTCTGTGAACAGACATGTTGAAGTTTAATGAAAATAATGAAACAACTTGCAAAGTTTATTTGGAGATACACCTCTTGATATATTTAAAGCATAAATTGTGTGTGGAATAATGTTGCCAGCTTTGTCCTAATATACACCTAATGTCTTCTAAAGTTTCACTTGGAACTGAATTGGATAGATGCATACACAAATAAAGCAATTGTTTGTATGGTGGTCTCTAAATCTAAGTGATACATTATGGCTTTACTAACCTATGTATATGTAGAAGAACATGTTGTTATGGGGTAGCAGAATAAGAAATGTGTATATATACACCCATCAGCCATAACATTATGACCACTGACAGGTGAAGTGATAATCTCATTATCATGGCACCTGTCAGTGGATGGGACATATGAGGCAGCAAGTGAACATTTTGTCTTCAAAGTGGGCAAGTGTAAGGATCTGAGCGACTTTGACAAGGGCCAAATTGTGATGGCTAGACGACTGGGTCACAGCATCTCCAAAACTGCAGCTCTTGTGGGGTGTTCCCGGTCTGTAGTGGTCAGTACCTATCAAAAGTGGTCCAAGGAAGGAAAAGCGGTGAACCGGCAACAGGGTCATGGGTGGTCAAGGATCATTGATGCACGTGGGGAGTGAAGGCTGATCCGTGTGGTCCAATCCAACAGAAGAACTACTGTAGCTCACATTGCTGAAAAAGTTAATGCTGGTTCTGATAGAAAGGTGTCAGAACACACAGTGCATCGCAGTTTGTTGCGTATTGGTCTGCGGCTACGCACCCTTTCATGGAAACAGTATTCCCTGATGGCATTGGCCTCTTTCAGCAGGATAATGCGCCCTGCCACAAAGCAAAAATGGTTCAGGAATGGTTTGAGGAACACAACAACGAGTTCAAGGTGTTGACTTGGCCCCCAAATTCCCCAGATCTCAATACAATCGAGATCTGTGGGATGTGCTGGACAAACAAGTCCGATCCATGGAGGCCCCACCTCACAACTTACAGGACTTAAAGGATCTGCTGCTAATGTCTTGGTGCCAGATGGTACCACAGCACATCTTCAGAGATCTAGTGGAGTCCATGCCTCGACAGATCAGCTGTTTTGGCGGCAAAAGGGGGACCTACACAATATTAGGCAGGTGGTCATAATGTTATGGCCGATCGGTTTTATATATATATATATATATATACACTCACCTAAAGGATTATTAGGAACATCTGTTCAATTTCTCATTAATGCAATTATCTAACCAACCAATCACATGGCAGTTGCTTCAATGCATTTAGGGGTGTGGTCCTGGTCAAGACAATCTCCTGAACTCCAAACTGAATGTCTGAATGGGAAAGAAAGGTGATTTAAGCAATTTTGAGCGTGGCATGGTTGTTGGTGCCAGACGGGCCGGTCTGAGTATTTCACAATCTGCTCAGTTACTGGGATTTTCACGCACAACCATTTCTAGGGTTTACAAAGAATGGTGTGAAAAGGGAAAAACATCCAGTATGCGGCAGTCCTGTGGGCGAAAATGCCTTGTTGATGCTAGAGGTCAGAGGAGAATGGGCCGACTGATTCAAGCTGATAGAAGAGCAACTTTGACTGAAATAACCACTCGTTACAACCGAGGTATGCAGCAAAGCATTTGTGAAGCCACAACACATACAACCTTGAGGCGGATGGGCTACAACAGCAGAAGACCCCACCGGGTACCACTCATCTCCACTACAAATAGGAAAAAGAGGCTACAATTTGCACAAGCTCACCAAAATTGGACAGTTGAAGACTGGAAAAATGTTGCCTTTGTTCTGGAGGAAACAACACAGGAAACGTGTGTGTTTTGATGGTTAAGGTTTTATTTTAATTTGATCTCAACACAATGAAATGGGTCACAGTCACTGGCAACTGTTTAAATTAAACGTGTAAAAAAATAATTAAATAATTAATACTAAAAATATAATCTTAATATTACATTTCTATTTTATAGATGGCCGCTAGTAACACTCATTACAGTACGTACGAATATGTGCTGGCAGTAATCATACAGTACACTTACATTGCCTTAACCTACACAGAAGCAAATGAGTGTGCATGCACAGTAAGCACCTTGGGGCCCCAGTAAAGCGCAGTAGTGACCTCTGAGCTCTTTGCATGGGTGCCAGTCCCCGCATTTCCTTTACGGAATGAGGTGGACTATATTGATGCTTGGCACACATATAGGAAAACAGAGAAGGAAACGTATACTTCTTTAGATAAATTAAACTGAGAAATGTGATGGAAGTAGAGTACATAGATTAGCATATGCTATTTGCACACATATACTTATATGAACCATTAATGCATTTTTATATGTTTACTGGACATAATCAGTAAATAAAACATGTACATTTCATGGTGTAGAACTCATATGGAAAATACAATACACACATATAAAAATTACATTTATTTTTTCCATATGGGTGACGAAGTACTCAGTAAGTAGTTTAGGTGGAGATGTTCACGAAGTATTATAATGCAACACATTTTACAGACTAGGGTTGAACATGAATGGATTATTATTTATTTTATTTTTTTTGTTTGTTTGTTTCATGCATATGTGAATGTGCTTCCTGAGATTCAACTAGCAGCTACACTTAATGTTGCACTTGTAACATTGTAACATGTGTTCTATGTTCCTGAGTCATGAACATACTGCGGAAAGAAAGGCCAACAGGCAAAATACATTAGAAATAACATTGTTTCAAAGTATGTTTTCCACGTTGAATTTACATTGAAAATGTATTGGATTTGCAAATGGAATCGATGTTTAATTGTTAACGTTGGTTCCATATCAATTTAATCAGCAAAATGCAACCAGTATATGTTGGATGAACCTAGAATGAAACCCCCAAACAAATACATTATTGGTTGAAATTACTTTAAAGTAGTATCATGTGTTTTTAATAAGCTGTATATAAGTACATTTGATTATGTCACATTGTATTTTGCTATTTAAATTAGCTTGTTTTTCCTATAGAGGAATATGCCTATATACTAGTCTTACCTTTGTACATTTGTACAGTAGATAGCAGTTAAACATTTAAGCAGCAAAAACAAACATTTTCAATAGGGTATTCAAAAATAAAATAAAGTATTTCGTCCACACAACCAGTGTAAAATGCAGGTTCTTGTCGGATTGTCTCAAAGGTGAACTGGTCCTTTTTCGCATCTGATTGGCTGATTACCTGATAACCCTTCTTTATACGCCTCCGATTGGTTGGCTCAACTGTGTTGCGCTTTAAGAAGCTGTTGTGATCCAGAATCAATCTATTGCTTTACCTCCGGAAACCTCCTAGTTGTTCTGGTTGGTGAATCCACATAACAGAAAGCCCACTCTGTGTTTATCTATATATATATATATATATATACACACACAGACACATACACAAATAAATTACATTGTTGGAGGGATATTGTGGCCCAAACATCTTGGAGAACTAACCACAGTTCTTCTGTGGATTTAGGCAGCCTCATTTGCTTCTCTCTCTTAAATGTAATCCCAGACAGACTTGATGATGTTGAGATCAGAGCTCTGTGGGGGCCATACCATCCAGGACTCCTTGTTCTTCTTCACATTGAAGATAGTTCTTAATGATGTTCCCTGCATGTTTGGGGTCGCTGTCATGCTGCAGAATAAATTTGGGGCCAATCAGATGCCTCCCTGATGGTATTGCATGATGGATAAGTATCTGCCTGTACTTCTCCGCATTGAGGAGACCATTCATTCTGACCAAATCCCCAACTCCATTTGCAGAAATGCACATCCAAACTTGCAAGGAACCTCCACCATGTTTCACTGTTGCCTGCAGACACTCATTCGTGTACCGCTCTCCAGCCCTTTTGGAATTAACTGCCTTCTGCTACAGCCAAATATTTCAAATTTTGACTCATCAGCCCAGAGCACCTGCTGCCATTTTTCTGCACCCCAGTTCCTGTGTTTTCGTGCACTGTTGAGTCACTTGGCCTTGTTGCCACGTCGGAGGTATTGCTTTTTGGCCGCAAGTCTTAAGTGAAAGCCATTTCTGACCAGACTTCTCCGGACAGTGTACCAGGGTGTACCAGGGTCCCACTGTTCTCTGCCAGTTCTGAGCTGATGGCACTGCTGGACATCTTCCGATTGTGAAGAGAAGTAAGCATGATGTGTCTTTCATCTGCTGCAGCAAGTTTCCTTGGCCGACCACTGCGACTATGGTCCTCAACGTTGTCCATTTCTTTGTGGTTCTTCAAAAGAGCTTGGACAGCACATCTGGAAACCCCTGTCTGCCTTGAAATTTCTGCCTGGGAGAGACCTTGCTGATGCAGTATAACTACCTTGTGTCTTGTTGCTGTGCTCAGTCTTTCCATGGTGTATGACTTTTGGCTGTTCCATTTTTATTCCTACATAGCCATTTCTGTTTCAGTTAATTATTGTGTTTCAACCTTGATTTGAAGATCATTAGCACCTGTTTGGTATAATTGTTTAATCATACACCTGACTATATGCCTACAAAATCCCTGACTTTGTGCAAGTGTACCTAGAAGAATTGATGCTGTTTTGAAGGCAAAGGGTGGTCACACCAAATATGGATTTGATTGAGATTTTTCTTCTGTTCACTCACTTTGCATTTAGTTAGTTGTTAATTATAATCAATTAACATGTCTATTTTTGAAAGCATTCTTACTTTACAGCATTTCTTTACACCTGCCTAAAACTTTTGCACAGTACTGTACATTTCGATGTTGATGAATCGTTGCCAAAGCCACGTTTAAACATATTCTTGTTGATATATATACAGGGGCTTAGGTTTCATTTCAGAACTGAGTGTGACACTGTCAATATTGAGGGGGATGGGCATACAATGTTGAGGGGGGGGGGGGACAATTTAAGGTTCTCTGAATATCGTGTACTCATCCCCCCCTAAACCAACTCCTATGTATGTATATATATATATCCAGAAGGCATAATCACAAGAGAAAGCAGAGGTTGAATTCATTGGGAAACCGTGGAACCCTTGGAAAAAGTCTTAGAGTTGCTGCAATGAGGCGAACAAGACTTTGCATTGAGAGAGCATGACAATGGATAACAAATACAAGAACTAATGAGCAAGGGAACATGAAACAGGTGGGAAAGGTAATTGTTGAAACAGGGATGTTGTCTGAATGATAGAATGATTGGAAGCAGAGATCAGGGGGCGGAGACTGAAGAAGGTAAGACTAGGGTGGCCTCTGGTGGTGGAACTGGGAATAGTCAGGCTGTGGATGTCATAATTGGGACCCACATCTATCTAAGACAAACTGCTTCCAGGTCTGTATATCTGAAGACATATTACAAGTTACAAGTAAATCCACATTTGTGTGCCCAGGGAATTCACTGCACAGAGGTATTATTTAAAGTATTAATAAAACATCAGGTATGTTTTCCTAACAATTTGTTTTAAATATAACTTAACTTATAATAAATTACATAATCCGGCTTATGTACTTACATTTTGTTAGAGCCAGAAGTCCAGGAGTCAAAGTCCAAGCTCTGGCAAAAGGAGATAAGGGGTTAATGACACTGGGAGGCTTGGAAAGAAACACTGGGGCAGATTAGGTGTTATTACCCAAACAATAACACAAAGGAGTTGAACCTTTGAATATGTGGTCCTGGCTGTCTCTGTAGGGACTCTCAAAGGTTGTTTTCAGTGCACCTTAAGATGAGCTGCATTTTGAAACCAAAAGGATATCCAAGAAAACAGAATTGTGTTTGTCCAGAGCTGACTCACTCATGGATGTAATGATGACACTTTCGGCCCAATTTTCAAACCAGTGTAATCCTCTAATACAAAGTCAAAACATCTTTATTGCTGTCTGAAACCTAAATAAATTGCCTTTAATGCAATCTGGGGGACTCTATTTTACCACTTATAACCACAGTCTATATGGCTATGAGTTTTCAAGTAGTGTCATTATTGTTTGTTTATAAGCAATTTTGATATCATGCCAAAGCAGAACAGGGTGGTCTTGTGTTTTGAAAGAGCCATCTCTGGGATATGTACTGAAAGATAGATAGATGGATAGATGGACAAATAGACAAAGTATAGATATATACACAAAGATGGTTACTGAATCTGTATCTTTAAAGTTATTTAAGTATTGAGTCACTGAATTAATTGAGACTCTAGTGTCCGTGTGAGCTGCGTGAATACGCAAATTACTGGGAAGTTTAAAGCAGGACACAGATGCGAACAAGTAACAAAAAAGTATTTTTCTCTTCCTCACCTGTCCTTCCAGCCTCCCTGTAGTGCTGTCTCACAGTACGGACATTGCAGTTTATTGCCCTGGCCACATCTGCAGTCCTCATGCCTAAGGAATGTTCACACAGATGAGCAGGGACCCTGGGCATCTTTCTTTTGGTGTTTTTCAGAGTCAGTAGAAAGGTATCTTTAGTGTCCTAAGTTTTTATAACTGTGACCTTAATTGCCTACCATCTGTAAGCTGTTAGTGTCTTAACGACCGTTCCACAGGTGAATGTTCAATAATTGTTTATGGTTCATTGAACAAGCATGGAAAACATTGTTTAAACCCTTTACAATAAAGATCTGTAAAGTTATTTGGATTTTTACAAAATTATCTTTAAAATACAGTGTCCTGAAAAAGGGACATTTCTTTTTTTGCGGAGAATACGTTTTGTCATACTACTTGCCTTGCTTTATTTAGTACTCATATTGTTTATTTTGATATCCCCTATGCTCCCTTTCCCCTGGCCCTTGACTGTGACCTAACATCTTGTCTACACTTATCAACTTTTACAATCCAGGATGTAAGACCTCATATATTGTTTACTGTATATCTTGTATACACTTGTGTAAATTGGAATTTGTAAAATGTATTATGCCTTGAATTGCACTGTATTGCACTTTAATATCTTGTAAGTCGTCTGCTAATAAATTATTTATTATTATTATTATTATTATTATTATTATTATTATTATTATTATTATTATTTAACAGAATTAATATTAACAGTACTCTATTGTTCAAAAAAGATGCATCTAATGTCAGCAACATTTCCAACATTAGGGTATGATTGCCATTATAAACAGATTACTAGTCAAAGATTGCAAAAAGGTATTGGTTAACAGTATACATTTACCCAGTAGTTGAGATTCAGTGCATTTTCTAATTTCCATGATCTTAGGGGAATGGAAGGGGGGCAGAAGAAAGTTTAAATTAGCAGTTTATATGTTAAGAGCACAAAACAAGCCCTGATACAGTAAAATATCCCTGAAAGGACAATATTTCTGCAAGAACTGTAAGTTCAACATGTACAGTGCAATATCCATGTATGGACTGGGATTTTTTGGAAACATTTTGCACAGCACTACTATGATAATTTCATGATATCACTTGGCTATCAAAATGATAAAGCAATTTATTTCCCTAGTCTATAACAGTAAGAGACTGCAAAATATGCAATTTCTTTATAACATTCATTTTTAGTATTCCAACTATTTGTCCAATTTGAAAAAAAACTGCATACACATTTTGTATAGGAATAGCTTAGATTCATACAAATATCATCATATCTACTGCAGAGCTATGAAAATAGTCCAAATGGCTTTGCTTTATTCTTAATTAACAATGTAATTTTCAATTTTGAAATAAGGGTAGTTGCACACTCAGATACAGTGGGGGGAAAAAGTATTTGATCCCCTGCTGATTTTGTATGTTTGCCCACTGACAAAGAAATGATCAGTCAATCAATCAATTTTAATGGTAGGTGTATTTTAACAGTGAGAGACTGAATAACAACAAAAAAATCCAGAAAAATGCATTTCAAAAAAGTTATACATTGATTTGCATGTTAATGAAGGAAATAAGTTTGACCCCTTCGACTTAGTACTTGGTGGCAAAACCCTTGTTGGCAATCACAGAGGTCAAACGTTTCTTGTAGTTGGCCACCAGGTTTGCACACATCTCAGGAGGGATTTTTTCCCACTCCTCTTTGCAGATCCTCTCCAAGTCATTAAGGTTTCGAGGCTGACGTTTGGCAACTCGAACCTTCAGCTCCCTCCACAGATTTTCTATGGGATTAAGGTCTGGAGACTGGCTAGGCCACTCCAGGACCTTAATGTGCTTCTTCTTGAGCCACTCCTTTGTTGCCTTGGCTGTGTGATTTGGGTCATTGTCATGCTGGAATAGCCACCCACGACCCATTTTCAATGCCCTGGCTGAGGGAAGGAGGTTCTCACCCCGTCCATCGTCCCTTTGATGCGGTGCAGTTGTCCTGTCCCCTTAGCAGAAAAACACCCCCAAAGCATAATGTTTCCACCTCCATGTTTGACGGTGGGGATGGTGTTCTTGGGGTCATTCCTCCTCCTCCAAACACGGCGAGTTGAGTTGATGCCAAAGAGCTCGATTTTGGTCTCATCTGACCACAACACTTTCACCCAGTTCTCCTCTGAATCATTCAGATGTTCATTGGCAAACTTCAGACGGGCCTGTACATGTGCTTTTTTGAGCAGGGGGACCTTGCAGGCACTGCAGGATTTCAGTCCTTCACGTAGTGTGTTACCAATTGTTTTCTTGGTGACTATGGTCCCAGCTGCCTTGAGATCATTAACAAGCTCCTCCCATGTAGTTCTGGGCTGATTCCTCACCGTTCTCATGATCATTGAAACTCCACGAGGTGAGATCTTGCATGGAGCCCCAGAGCGAGGGAGACTGACAGTTATTTTGTGTTTCTTCCATTTGCGAATAATCGCACCAACTGTTGTCACCTTCTCACCAAGCTGCTTGGCGATGGTCTTGTAGCCCATTCCAGCCTTGTGTAGGTCTACAATCTTGTCCCTGACATCCTTGGACAGCTCTTTGGTCTTGGCCATGGTGGAGAGTTTGGAATCTGATTGATTGATTGCTTCTGTGGACAGGTGTCTTTTGTACAGGTAACGAGCTGAGATTAGGAGCACTCCCTTTATGAAAGGGATCTCAGCTCGTTACCTGTATAAAAGACACCTGGGAGCCAGAAATCTTGCTGATTGATAGGGGATCAAATACTTATTTCCCTCATTAACATGCAAATCAATGTATAACTTTTTTGAAATGTGTTTTTCTGGAGTTATTCTGTCTCTCACTGTTAAAATACACCTACCATTAAAATTATAGACTGATCATTTCTTTGCCAGTGGGCAAACGTACAAAATCAGCAGTGGATCAAATACTTTTTTCCCCCACTGTAGCTCTTAAATGTACAAGACACAATAAAAAGATCTATCTGAGAAAGAGGATACTACCCAAAAGGGGGTAGGATATTGTTGTTACCATGGGAACTCAGTGACTGCATTGTTTAACAAAACTGCCCATAGTCCGGTGTGTGTGTGTTACTGACAGGGAAGGGAATGCAGGCTTATATTGTTGTTTTCTTTGGAGGGGAGCGGATTATAGCCACATGATGCCAACAGCCTACCAGGATGTGCAGACAGTAGGCTGGGAGACAGGTATAAGCATAAAACAGTGGTGTGAGATGAAAAAATCTCTCAGTCTCAATTGTCCTCATAATAGCGAGGAGCATATGCCACACAGGCTGCTGAGGTTCAACTGAAGGCAGCACCAAATTCCCAATAGAGGGAGCCCGGGCCTTTCATATCCAGTCTGTAGGACTGAATAAAATTGTGCAGTGAGGCCCATTGTGCAGTCGCAGAAATGTCAGTCAATGGGGCATCTTGAAAGCCATGCCATGAGTACAGTGTGCCACCAGGTGCTCAGGCACTGGGATGTGTGGAAACTAGTAGGCCAAGGCAATAGTGTCAATCCTGAAGCCATCACCAGCAAAGCGAGCACAGGAAGGATGCACTGAAAGGGCATGCAACTCGCTCACACATTTTTCAGACACAATAACCAACAAAACGCAGTCTTCAAAGAGACCAGCTTCAACTCGGCTCAAATGGGGCATTGGAAAGCATATCCAGCACTACATCAAGGCCCCAGGCAGGGAGAGAAGAGAGCAAGGAGGCCTCAGCCTTTGTGTTTCCTTCAAGAACTGGGAGGCCAGGAAATGGGCTCCAGGTGACTCACTATCAATGCAGATATGACACGTGGAAAAGGTCGCTAAATAGACCTTGAGTATGGACCGGGACTTGCCAGCATCCAACCGCTCCTGCTAAAATTGAAGAATCAGTACTATAGGGCACATGTCCAGGTCTGGAAAGATTGCAGGAGGTGTGTTTAGGTGCCACACTGCACCCTGCACCTGAGACAGCAGGTCCGTCCATGGTGGAAGCTACAAGAGCTCCCTGCTCTGAATCAAAGGGAGTGACCAGAAGAACTGTTGCGCTCTCTTGCCTGGTCTTGCCGGAGGAATGCATACAGGAGACTATGCGACCAGTGCCTCGATCCCCAGCAACATGGAGCGGTCATGGACGGAGAATACTCATTATTTTATCACAGATTTATTTTATTTTTAATGTAACTAGATATTCTTGTTGGTCATGAAGGATACTACATTGATTCTTCAATACTAATTTGTACTCAGCTTGATGATTTCTGAGGTTCATGAAGTCGACCTCATCATGTTGTTGTTGTTTTTCATTTGAAGTCTCTCATTATGATTGTCAAGTGTGCCCCGCCTTTTTCATGTAGCCGCCCTATTTCTTCATAAAAATTTCCTCATCTGAGTGGCTTCATGTAGGTGATAAGCCTAGACCTGAAATCTCTCTTTTAGTTGGATAACTATTTTTGCTGCTGTCAGAAATGCTGTCAAGTTCTATTGTTGTTTTTCAGTATCTTGAATGATGAACCAATGAGACCTGCTCTCAGAAGTTTAATAATGTCAGTGTAATATCTAGCTATACCAACTAAAGTGGAGATTTCAAACCCAGAAGCCTAGTTACAAGAAACAATTGGGGCAAACATAGATATCTCCTCTTTATATGGCTGAGCAATTGTTTTTTCCATGTTGACAAAGTTTTTGGTAAAGACAGATATTATATTAATATTCTATTGAAATTTAATCATCAAGAAATTGAATGTTAATAGATTTTCAATAGAATATCTATATTAAATTGGGACACACAATCTAAAGTGTTACCAGTGAATCAAACCCAAATTAGCATTTTAAAAATGGTCAAAAGATCCCCTCCGTCACCATCTGTGACACATATTGTAGCTCAGCAATAATAAAATGTTTAAAATCCTAGTTTCCTGATCTTTATCTTTATTTTTATGTGCTTGTGTGGGGGGATTATATTGTTTTAAGAAAGTAAACATGACACCAAAAAAAACGTATTTCTGGGAAAAAGCTAATTAATGTTTTGATGCATGTTATCCTAAATTCTGATATATGGTTCCATAACTACAAGCATTTAAACATAAAAGGAGTTACTAATTATGGAAGTTCACTCCCAGAAATGTTCCTCAAGACACACGTAATAGCCTGCAACTAGGTAAAAGAAAAGAGGGACAGCAAAGCGGCGAGACACCCCACAGCCACAACCCCATGAGAATGGATGGCAACCAGGGTTGCGTGGCCCTTTCTCACTTGTGCAAAATGGGTTGAAACTATTTAATCTTTGGTTTCAAGGAACAGTATTCAATATGATGATGATGATTGCTCTGTGCTATTTAATGATGCATCTTATTTATGTATTTTTTAGCAGGCACCATTACTTAAATTAAGCATTACAAAGCACAGTAAATACAAGTGTAAAATACTATAAGCTTCTACCCCAACAGAAATAATAGAAAACATAATAGCAATCCATCGCTGGTGTGCACATACAGAAGAGCTGCAGTAAAATTATTAAAAGTGCGAAAATAATGTTGGATGCAGCAAGGACAAAAAAACAAATTGAAGGATGAAGACAATAACCATGGGAAGGGGCAGCCAACAGCTTCGAAGTCCAAAGTCAGATAGGGAAAATGTTTATGTTTATAATACTTGAAAATTGTTTGAGAATGTAAAAGTGTACTCATAAGCAATTTCTAACTGGGTGAACAGTGAAAGAGGAAGGGCTGCTTGTGTGACTTGATTGCTTACAAGGGGTGGGTCACTGCCCACAAAAGCCAACAATCAGCAGCTTTGCTGTGAGTTTTCAGCATTTTCTATTGTGTGATGCAATATCCCATACTCCCCTTGGGCAATATTTTCAAATTGAAAGATAATATATTTACATGACAAGCTAAAAATACACTTCAAGTAATGAGTCTGATCTCCCAACACCAAGAACTCACCACCATTCAGCAGATAGCAGGTATTTGACATTCTTGGAGTCACTGGATGTTGGTGGCTGTAATATCTTCGCTGTTGAATTTCCACCTCTCTTAAACTTAAGGTTTCATGTTGCCTTCCGACATTTTCTCAGAGCAGTCTTCCAAGGTACCTTCTTGCAGCTGTCTGCCTGTAGGAGTGTTGGACCCAGGTGCGGGTGAGCAAAGGCAAAGTCAAAACCAGGCGAGGGGTCAGAGCCGGCAAACAGGTGTATAGAGGAAATCCAAAAACGTGGTCAGATAAACAAGGAAGGGGTCAAAAACTAGCAAACACTGCAAAGGAGATCCAAGAATCAGTAGTAAAAAAAGGAAGCAAGGGTCAGTACACAGAAATAGAACTCAGAGAAGATACAAGACTTAAAGCACCCAGCAAACAAAGGCGAATATACAGTGCATCCGGAAAGTATTCGCAGCGCTTCACTTTTTCCACATTGTTATGTTACAGCCTTATTCCAAAAATGGATTAAATTCATTATTTTCCTCAAAATTCTACAAACAATACCCCATAATGACAACGTGAAAGAAGTTTGTTTGAAATCTTTGCAAATTTATTAAAAATAAAAAACAAAAAAAGAGCACATGTACATAAGTATTCACAGCCTTTGCTCAATACTCTGTTGAAGCACCTTTGGCACCAATTACAGCCTCAAGTCTTTTTGAGTATGATGCTACAAGCTTGGCACACCTATTTTTGGGCAGTTTCTCCAATTCTTCTTTGATGTTGCCACCACCATGTTTCACTGTAGGGATGGTATTGGCCAGGTGATGAGCGGTGCCTAGTTTCCTCCAGACATGATGCTGCCATTCAGGCCAAAGAGTTCAATCATTGTTTCATCAGACCAGAGAATTTTGTTTCTCATGGTCTGAGAGTCCTTCAGGTGCCTTTTGGCAAACTCCAGGCGGGCTGTCATGTGCCTTTTACTGAGGAGTGGCTTCCGTCTGGCCACTCTACCATACAGGCCTGATTGGTTGAGTGCTGCAGAGATGGTGGTTCTGGAAGGTTCTCCTCTCTCCACAGAGACACGCTGGAGCTCTGTCAGAGTGACCATCGGGTTCTTGGTCAGCTCCCTGACTAAGGTCCTTCTCCTTCGATCGCTCAGTTTGGCCGGGCGGCCAGCTCTAGGAAGAGTCCTGGTGGTTCCAAACTTCTTCCATTTATGGATGATGGCGGCCAATGTGCTCATTGTGACCTTCAATGCTACAGAAATGTTTCTGTACCCTTCCCCAGATCTGTGCCTCGAGACAGGCTTGTATCGAAGGTCTACAGACAACTCCTTGGACTTCATGGCTTGGTTTGTGCTCTGACATGCACTTTTAACTGTGGGACCTTATATAGACAGGTGTGTGCCTTTCCAAATCATGTCCAATCAACTGAATTTACCACAGGTGGACTCCAATCAAGTTGTAGAAACATCTCAAGGATGATCAGTGGAAACAGGATGCACCTGAGCTCAATTTTGAGTGTCATGGCAAAGGCTGTGAATACTTTTTGTTTTTTATTTTTAATAAATTTACAAAGATTTCAAACAAACTTTTTTCACGTTGTCATTATGGGGTATTGTTTGTAGAATTTTTAGGAAAATAATGAATTTAATCCATTTTGGAATAAGGCTGTAACATAACAAAATGTGGAAAACGTGAAGCACTGTGAATACTTTCCGGATGCACTGTATACTGTAGGTCTCACTGATGAGGTGGGGCAATGGGGAGCAGGTGAGTGATCTTAATTAGAAAATAAGGATCAATTAACTTAACTAAGTGGAGATTGACTGACAATCAAAGGAAAACTAAACTAAAACTCAGGAGACTGTGATCTCTGGAGGTGGACAGGGGCAGTATGAGGCACAGACATGACACCGGCAGATATTTGATTCACCAAACCAGTTTTTTACTTCCTAGCTATCACTTGTTTTTCACAAAGCACCATAAAAGCTTCCCTATCTCTATTTTTTCTTCCTCTCTCCCATCTCCTGACTTGCCAAGAGGTGAGTTTTAGTTGGGTAGACTGAGGGTGCAGACACCAGCCTAACCTTTACAAATAGGTTCAATTCTATATTAGCACTTTTAAACACTTAAGAGAGTACCGTTGCCGAAACCGAAACCATTGCTGCCCCAAAGGAGGTATTTTTCAGAGCTTCAGGATGTGATATTTCAAACCAGATTTGTCTTCCTCTTGGTACCCTGGAGTGGTACTTTACTGTTAACGTCCTAATAATAATAATAATAAGAAGAAGAAGAACTGTGAAATAGGAGGTTCAGCACATGCAATCACCTTGTCTTTCCAGTTTAAATAAAACCAGGGACACTTAGATACCTTACATCACAATTAATATATCGTAGCAAGAAGAGAAAAAAAATCTAACATTTTCTACAGGGCTGGTCTGATACAAATCCGTTTCTAAGGTAACAATCCACAGTTGACATACTCTCTATTATTTAAATATTCAGGAACTGTAATTGAAAAGTGTTTAATTATCCTTTTAAGCAATATGTCTGTAAACATTTTAATAGATTAATTACATCAGTTGTTTGTGGATTACATGCAGAATGTAGTGTTGTCTTAATCTTAAGTGAGAAGCTCAGGTTAATACAATTATCCAGTCATAAGCTTTGGGTAGTATTTGTATTGTCAAAACTAAATATTAATGTACTACATGCAAAATGTTATATATATTTAAAATATATGTAAAATTGCATCTCAGTGTCATTGTACATTTAATAGCTACATTTTGAACTGGTTTAAGTAAATGATATTTCACACGTGTATTTTCCATTTTCTATTCATTCATTTCAGTTGCCTGAAATTGTGTATAACCTTCTTAAAATCAGATATAAAAAAACCATCCTCACACATTCATCACTTTTACCCAGAGTCCTTCTCTGTCCTCTGTTGCTAAGAGACATAATGGTGATAAAGAGTGACTTAGTGTTGGGGGGGGGGGGGTTAATTAATATTTATTGAGAAGCAACAATTGCATCTGTACTGTTATTTTTCAGCAGATATTAAAAATATTTAGGATGTCATTCATTATTTTATACTGTGAGGATTTTTTTTTAAAGTGAGCATTAATATAATTTTATGTAACTGTTTTATTCAGGCTACACTCATGCTCATAGCTACACTACTCTCCACCCCATTCAACCGCAGTTGCCTGAAATATAATACTTAAAACATCCACACAAGTATAATAACATCAAAAACATTGTTACACCAAGATAATTAGTATGTAATCTTTCAAATAATTAAACAAAATGTAGGGATTGTGGCAAATATTCTGCTTCCCACAAAATGTCAATGCAGAGATAGAGTCCTATTAAAGTTAAGATTTCTGTTCCACTGATTTTTATGGAGTGGCATTTACAAGATTACACATTTTAACATTTTACTCAGTTATCTGTAAAAAGGTCTTTGTATCTTTAATGTAAATTTAAAAATATACAAAACAATAAGTTGTTTTTTACTAGGTCAGACAAATGTTTGATACAATCTCTTTAAATAACTATTAAAATAGTTATTTACTAGAATTGTTTTAAAATTAGGACATGGGCACAGACCCTAGCACTTGGGTGCTCAACATGAACCTTATAGTACAAGAAAAGTTATGCTAAGCTATATATGCAAGATTACAGCTGGAGTCTCCATCTGTTGGTGAATAGGTAAAATAACCAAATGAAGTACAGAAGAAATACAGCAACCATTTCCTACCCAGCAAGAATGAAATGGCCTCAAATTTGAAATGAGAAATACATATTAATGACTTTCCAAAGATTTGTTAAAAAGCTGAAGAGAGAAGGAAAATAAATAGTGAACAAAATCTCTGTATGACTACTTCCCAGCTCAGATCCTTCCAAACCAAATGGCTACTGTCATGGCTGACAGATGAACAGATTTATAAATATATATCTACCCATATGTCAAGTTGAATACACAGCTCATTTAAAAAAAATAAAAAATACAAAAATGTTATGGTTGGGAAGGCTTATTGCCATTTCATAACATGTGCCAGGAAGATGACTTGCATTAGAAATATATAATGAAGCACATGAAAGCAATGCATTTTAGAACACCTCCATTTTCCATTTTTGTATTGAAATGTATACAGTTTAATGTCTCAATATACTCTGAAATTAAAGCATAGAACAAATAAACAATTGGAGATAAAAAATAAATTATGGAATTGTTTTGTTTAACAAAATGTACCCCCTTAAGCTGACAAAACCCTCTGGTACCCTTAAAAGAGCACCAATCCATGTGCTTCTCTTTAATCCCATGTGTACTCTTCACTGTTGTGTGTGCCAAGTGTTTGGTATCCCATGAAAGCTGTGACTCTCAGATTTCTAATGATGTGAAGCATTCTGGAGGTGTGCATTCTGCACAGGAGGTGTGCGTAACACTGACAAATAATGCTTAACAGGGTGTAGGTTTTTATAAAACATTTTTTTTATAACCCATCCGCCACCCTCCCCCCCCACCCATACTTGGTCTGAGTAGGAAAACAAAATTTCAGAAAATATTAACAATTATGACATATTCTGGAAACAGACAGTCTACTGATCAAAACAAGACCATTTATGTTTTGGTAGAAGCAACACACATCCTATTTGCAAAGAAATCCGATCGAAACTTAGTGATTTACCGCCCGTGCTCTGAATGACGGCAGGCGACATGGAAACTGTAAATCGGATGTGTTTGAGAATGAAACGTGCTGGTAGCCAAGAGAATAAGCTTTCAAATGATGTGCGCATTGTAGGAATACACTGTAACTTCTTCTAACACTACCAATTAATGCTTATAAGAGGGTGTAGTAACACAGTATATCATTCTGAAATGTACATTATTTTTCAGTTTTTGGTAAGCTAAACTTAGTGCATTAGTGCCTAATCTTATAAAAACATATAGAAACTGTGCATGACAGCTGCAATTGACATATCCATATTTTACTTACTATTGTGACTACTGTGAAGGACACAGCCACACAGTTATGACAAAATCTAGCAGCAATTCAAAAACACTTTGATCTTATGCTACTCATGGAGCACTCCCTCCAATGTTTTTTTTTTTTTTCAAGTTTGCAAATTATTGTGTTCTGGACTTGGTATTTCCCGATTACTGCATGTGGTTCACCATAATATATAGATAATATAGTGTGGCAAGGATCAGATCTGATCACGGTTCTTCAGCACATGCGATATTGCCACAGAGCTTAGTCACTTGGCAGGGCTGCACATAAGAGTGTTGGGCCAAATTACTTAAACAGCTATTAGATATTAAATTAGATATTTATTTGTCATTAATTAATACACTTATTTCTCATGTATGGATGTGGGGGTCATTTATACTGCATGAGTTGTACTTTTTTACTTAACTACCAAATTAAGTTTTATTTAAATGTCCGTTGACCTTTCAAATCTTTATGAAGAATATAAATAAAGAAACAAATAAATATAAATGTATTTTCTTAAAAAAGGGGAAACAATACAGATTGAAACATGTTTAATCTTTTTAATGTTGAATACACCATGCAGAATACTAATATTGTCACAGTTTGCCCAGGGTGATTCAGAATTGCCCTGCGATAAAACACTTACATTACTTAACGAAACTATGGTTTCATAGTGGTTTGTTTGTAAAATGATAGGCTCAGTATTAATTTTATAAAGTTATTGATTGATCACTTAAAATTTTATTCAGATTTTACCAGATTTACAAATATACAAATATATTGCTGATTTAAGCTATATGTTCACAAGTGATCTACTCATTGTATTTCCTCGGGAGAAGAACAGTTTGTTTTTTCATCACTTGCGGTAGCTCGGCGGGATACTGTCACTTTAAATTGATCATGCAAAATTAAATCCAGTCCGCTGGCGGTTCAACAAATCTGTGCAAAGGAAGCCAGAGAGAGCGGGGCTGCGAAGCGCTCAGTCCAGTCCCAGCCAGACTCCTGCTACGGGAAATCAGCGGCTAGTTTATTTGGCAAGAAATAAAGGATTTTTTTTAACAACAGGTGGAAACAAACAGAATTGTGTTGTCTTCCTGTCCCAGCGTTGCACCCTTAAGATGGAGCAGAAAGACACGGAGATGAATGAGAAGGGACTGTCTACCTCAACCAGTGGAGTTGTGGTCCAAGTGAGGGAGAAGAAGGGACCTCTCCGCGCTGCTATTCCCTACATGCCTTTTCCAGTAGCTGTCATTTGTTTGTTTCTCAATACGTTTGTACCAGGACTGGGTGAGTAATTTATGCTAGTCTGATTTAAGTGTGTTTTAAAGTTACTGCTGGTTTTCCCATAATTACGAATAACGTGGGATCTTTTTACACAGAATATGGCTATAGAACCAGTGTCGTATAGGGAATAAATGCCAAGTTTTTCTTTCGAATTTATTTGAATAGATTTAATAGTCTCCGAAGCCGTTTGTCTTGCAGGGCATAGATGTAAATACATTAAAGCATAGTTTGCACAAGTAATATTATATTTTAATAAACTAGTTGTTAGTAGTAGCTGCAATACAGTTCTGTTGCAAGAACAGTTCTATTTACGTTACAGAAATGACTGATATTCAGAAAATGCATGTTAACAGACATGTTAACAGTATTAACTGACAGAGGGAAACAAAGTTTCCAATGTCAAATTTTATTTTTTTATCTATTTACAAAGTGCGCTAAAAATGTCATATGATTATTTTTAATAATAATGTTTTATTATGAATAATTATTGTTTTTATTATGCAAAAAAACACTCCATATAACAAACATTTTCTATATTGTAATTGTAGTCCACAAAATAAATGAAACAAATTAAGCATTGTCCCCGTCTTCTCTTGCAAGCTGAAAGACAAGACACAAGTTAGTGGAAAAAAAGTCATAGTGAATGTGTTTATATAACATTTAACCAATACATCAGTGCCCACAATGAAAGTATATACACAGTATTACAGTATATATAGTGGCTTAACTCTTGATTCCTGGGCTGACATTTACATTATTTGTCTGTTCTTTCAAACATTTAGCATAGAAAACATGTATAATAAATCTGTGTTTATTGATACAAGCTGTGGAAGGTTACTATTCCTAAGGGAACGTTAGGCTCAGATTAATTCAAAAGTTTGATCTACCTGCTTGTCTTACTGGATAGTTGCTCTCTAGTTTCCTTTGCCATTTAGGTAATTGCAATTTTAATTTGTAAAGGGGGGAGGGAGTTATTTAATCCTGCTCTTGGTTGCATGACAAGAGATTCTGTTTTCTCAACCCAAAAAGGGAGAGGGGATTTTTCCACTCACCCACTCTGTTTTGTTGAACTGCCATTAATTCTCCCTATTTGTTCTTTACATTAATTTAGATAACATTCTGTTAACAATTCACAAGCAAACATCACGATTAAGAGGATTTATTGCTATTGATGTTGTTTTTGTTGGACGCTGTGTGTGTAGAGAAATGTATCGAACTGTATTCTGTTAATCACTGGCTTCAGTTTTGTTTTGGTAACTTTTCCCTGCAGTTATTTTACATCAGTTTTAAGGTCTACAAGCCACCAGTTTGCTCAGCTTTAGTCACTGGCATAATGAGAACATTGGAATTAAAGCAGGACTGAATCATATACAAATAATAACAAGACAAATGACTAATGTCTTTAAGGTGACTTCAAACAGTAGCTAAAATCACTTCAGTTGGTTCAGTTAGGTAATAAACTCAGATGGAATGATAAGAAGAAGACTCTGTAGAATATATTCCAAATCCAAAATGCTTTACACTGAACAACATTAAAAATACTTTTAAGTGTGTTACCATAGTTACATCAAATACAGTAAAACAGAACAAAAACCTACAGTACTATTATCATCAATGCAAAATGAAGCTGTGGTGTGGGCATATTTGTCCATATTAAAAGGTATGTCTTATAACTCTAGTTTTAATATAACTAAAGTCCTTTCAGGAAGAAAAAACCCCAATGACAAATAGTATTCCCTTAACTGCCCTTCACTTGAAACATTCCAGACCTTGTTCATAAACAGAACCAAAGAGAACTGTATATGTCTGGCTTGTATATATTTGAATTGTATATTCAATTTGCAGGTTTTTTAAACCTGTTTAGATTTACTGTAGCTTCCCTGTGGCAAGATAAGTGCATTTGATGATTACAACCAATCAATCCACTACTTCAATTAAAAAATCTATACAGCCCTAAAATAAGCAATGAACATAAGGAATGTAAAATCATCTGTTAACAGTAAAGTGATTAAAGTGCCCACAGGGAAGTCCTGTAAATGAAATTTCCATTCATTTTCCAATAAAAAATTGCATTTCTCCTACAATGTCCCTGGATTAAATCACATATTTTACCCAATCAGCAATCACATAGTCTTTCCTTTATATGGATTAATTAAACCACTGGCAAACAGACAGAATCGGCCCTGCAATGTTGTATTTATAATGTGTGACGGGTGGGTAGGTCAAAGCATTGATATAACCTGTGTTAAAGAGAAGTTACAGAAAGGTGTTGTTTTCCTTTGTTTCTATCTATTGTCTATGGAGTCTTGTTTTGTGCATAGCCTTCGAATCTTCTCCCTATTTTGGAGAATCAAGATTCCCTTTAGATACCTGCAACTAATACAGTGGTTGAAAGTGTGTATATTGTGTATATATATCATCACCATGACCATCAGCCCATATCGATCCACTGCTGGATGAAGGCCTCCCCAAGATGTTTCCACTTGTTTTGTTTACAAATGCTCTTTTCTGTGTCATGCCTGCAAAGTGTATGATTTCATCTTCCCATTTTCTGTGTGGTCGTCTTCTAGGTCTTTTTCCATCTCTTGTCATCCATTCAATTGCTTCCTTTTCTTTATCCATCTTTGATCTATTCTTCCATTGTTGTGTCCGGCCGGCCCATTGCCATTTTAACATTTTCTCTCTTTATGTCACATATTTTGGTTAATTAGTGGATACATTCATTTATTTTTCTATTTCTTTTTGTTATTCCAAGCAGACATCTTTCCAAGCTACTTTGTGTTTTCTGCAGTTTCTGTATCTGTATTTTTGCATTTAGTGACCAGGTTTCACAGGTGTAAGTGAGCATTGGTAGTATGCATTGATAAATACTTCTCTCTTTAGGCAAGTGGGTAGTTTTCCTTTCAGCAGTGTGCTGTTTCTTTCAAATCCATATGGATATTGTACCTGTGCTCATTTGATAATTGAACAATTGAAGTTGGAGAGGAAATAACTAATGTAGAAAACCTGAATTACAATGGTATTCACTGCACATTTGGTTTATCTTAAAATTAATATTACTATATATATTTATATAAGATGTCTCATTCAGTGACTTCACACACACACTTAGTAACACCTGATGGGAGGGGACAGTCCATTTTCTTTCTCTAGGTGAAATGTGTGACATCTTTTCATTCTCACATTCTGCATTAGACCCTGTTGATACTCCTCTTCTTGACTTCACACTTGTTGTGCCCTCCTTGAGGTTCTGAACAGTTTTGACACTCTGGGCTTTTTTAATTATGCCAACACAGAATCTTTCCTTGGCAGTGTTTATTCACTCCCTTTCTTTCACCCTTGACTTCACTGTCTCCTTGCTACCTTTTAAATGTGTGACATTCCTGTTAGCAGGGTGTGTAAGCAGATGCATGGCAGTTCATGATCTTGTATTTTTTAAATGAATGCTGGAAAGCAGATGCTTTGACTCTGAGCTGAATTAAGCACACAAAATAGTGGAGATTTGCAGTATTAAGCTGTACGATGTAAAATGTGTAATTGTGTTAATTTGTGAGTATCCCTGATAGATTAAGCATTTGTGGCTAAGTGTAACTGTTTTAGTATAATAATCCTGGGTATTTTTTAAAAGTACCTTAAAACAGGAAGATAATGAAATGGTGTCTGACAGATTGACTCAATTCTTTGTTAGCACTTAAAAGTGTAACCTTCATCACAATCATGGCTGCTGTAAATGCCCCAAAGGAGAGCTCTTCTGTGTTTCAGGATGTCACATTTTGACACTTACTGGAGAGCAGAAAGGACTACAACAAGAGCACGGGATTTGTCTTCCCTGTGGCAGATCAGGTCATAATTAGGTTCAGTGATAGGGTGACCATATTGCCCCATGTTCACCAGAACACTTTGAGACAGGATAGGATTTTAAACAGAAAGACCATAACATCTAAATCAGGCATTATTTACACCATTGCTAAATTGAGTCTCATTGAACTGCATTAAATGCATAGACTAAAGGCTTGTAACACATTCCTATACGTCTTGATTGCCATTAGTAATTAAATTAAGTCGCTGTTTATCTCCATTCATTTAACAATTTTAATTATAAGTGCTCAATGTAATATTGATAATTATGCCCGCTCTATCCACTACACACATTAGGGATGTGATTCTGCACTGTATTTTGTTCTTAATTTTAGTTCACACTAAGTAGGACTTATACTGTGTGTTGCTCTATGTTGTGTTTTGCCTTTATTATTTCATGATGTGATGCTTTTGAGAATTGTATTTTGTGAAAACTGAAAATCATATTAGGTAAGAGTGTCTGCTAATAAATAAATGCATAAATACAGGTGAGCCCTTCTGATGATATCAGTAGCTTTAATCAGCTGTTTACTTGGTGGCAGGAACAGCTGCTCAGTATTATAATATTTTTACCCTTGGAAATTAAGCACCAAAATAAATCTCAAAGTGTAGCGGCTAACTTGCATCTTAATTCTTATCATCTTAATGACAACGTTCAATTCTCGTTTTCAAATGTTCTACTGCCAGTCATGCATCATCTGTTTCATTGGTGCTTTAGCATTAACGGTTTTCAATTTCAACCATGAGGTCTAGCACAGATAACTAGAAGGAAGGGAAGAATCTGTGATAAGTGCTTGCCAGCTCAGAGGGGAAAGAGAGCATGGGACAGCAAGCCCACAACCAGAAGTATATAAATCAGCTATTTACAATGGCCCCCACGGCCTATCCATTGGAAAGCCAATATTTCATTTTGTGTTTTATATGGCTAAGATTTTCATTTGTTTATAAGAATGATCCTCTCTATGATCCAACCGAAAATGCAATGTAAAAATGCAAAATCTCAGTATCACAGCATTGGCTGCAAACGAGGCTCACAAAGAATCTTATCCTGGTAGGGTAAATCTTGGCATCTGTCTTCAGAGAAGCGTTTCCAGGATTTTTAAAATTAAAACCCACAAAAAAATACATATTCTGCCAAAACAGCTCATTGTTATTAGCAATCTATATTTCTTGCAGCCCTTATTTTCTTCACCTTCATTAATGTCAATTTCCAATTAGCAGGAAGTGGAATCATTCCTTAATTAAAGTAATGTACAGTAATGCCGAGCCTGAAGGTAAAAGCAAAACATAAATAAATGTATAAATGAGATTTGCTGGGCTCCATTTTCTAGTGTGTTGTAACAAGGCATGACATAGTATGTGGCTAAAAAGGACTTATTTCATTGCATTTATTTTGCATGTATGACAATTCATGAGTTTTTTGCTGAGAGGTGTTACAAGTGCGTATAGAAAAGCATTATGCAGTATATAGACTTGACACTGGTTTAATATTTGTATATAAATGTATGTTATAGAGAGAGAAAGCTGAGTCACAACTTGTGTGGAAAGCAATAGGATGTGTGCGTGTGTGTGTGTAAGTGTGAATGTGAGGATTCACTTCATTTGAGGGAATGAAAATGGCATGTAAATAGATACAAAATGGCATTTAGGAAAATCATTGTAATAAATTGTAATTACAGTGGCTCTCCAAAGTATTCACCCCATTGGACTTTTAAACATTTCATTGTGTTACAACATGAAATCAGAATGGATTTAATCAGGAGTTTTTGCCATCAACACAGATCAACACAGAAAATGTCTATAGTGAAAAATATAATCTGCAAATTATTTTAAATTAATTGTAATACAAAACAGAAAATAATAGAATGCATAAGTAATCACCCCCTTTGCTTGACACACCTGATTGAGCTGTGGTGAAACCAATTGTCTTTAGAAGTCATGTAATTCGTAGAATGGAGTCCACCTCTGTGCAATTAAGGTGTCACATAATTTCAGGGTAAATACACCTGTCTCTAGGAGGTCCCACAGTTGGTTAGTACAATTCCTAACAAAAACTACATCATGAAGACGAAGGAACATTAAATCAAATCCGGAATAAGGTTCTTCAAAAGTACCAATCAAGGGTAGGATATAAGAACATTTCCAAGGCATTGAATATCCCCCGGAGCACAGTGAAGTCCATTATTAAGAAATGGAGAGAATATGGCACAACTGTGAATCTGCCTAGATCAGGCCGTCAAAAACAGAGTATCCAGGCTAGAAGGGCACTAGTCAGTGAGGCCACCAAGAGGCCTAAGGCAGCTCTAAAGTAGTTAACAGTCTTCCACGGCTGAGCTGGGAGACACTGTGCATACTGCAACAATAGCCCGGGTGCTTCACAAAAGTGGCCTTTATGGGAGAGTAGCAAAACGAAAGCTATTGTTGAAAAAAATGTTTTGGCCTCAATGCTAAGCTCTATGTTTGGCGCAAGCCTAACACTGCACATCATCTTGAGAACACCATCCCTACCGTGAAGCATGGTAGTGGCAGCTTCATGCTATGGGGATGCTTCTCTGCGTCAGGGCATGGAAGCCTTGTAAAGATAGAGGGCAAAGTGGATGCAGCAAAATACAGAGGAATCCTGGAAGAAAACCTGCTGACGTCTGCAGGAGACCTGGGACTTGGTTGAAGATTCATCTTCCAGCAGGACAATGACCCCAAACATACAGCCAAAGCCACACTGGGGTTATTTAAAAACAAAAGGTCAATGTCCTGGAGTAGCCCAGTTAAACCTAGACCTCAATCCAATTGAGAATATGTGGAAACAGTTTAAAATTGCTGGTCACCAAAGGTCTCCATCCAACTTGATGGAGCTTGAGCAATTTTGCAAAGAAGAATGGGCAATTGCTGTGTCCAGATGTGCAAAGCTGGTAGAGACTTATCTACATAGACTCATGGCTGTAATTGCTGCCAAAGGTGCCTCTACCAAATATTGGCTGAAGCAGGTGATTATGTATGCATTCATTTATTTTCTGTTTTGTATTTGTAATTAATTTAGAACAATTTGCAGATTATATTTTTCACTTTAACATTATGGTGTGGAAGGAAGGTTAGAAATTCTTTCTCTAATACCTGTTTTTCTCTCTTGTATACTTAAGAAAGATAAGGTCAAGCTAGGAGGTCAGGCCAGTAGTTTGATTTCTGTTTGTTATTTACGATGAGAATCTTGGAGACAATGTCAAACAGTATGATTTAAGTGCCTGCTCCCTAATCCATGTGTTGATCTATGAACTCTGTCCTATAATGATATATATTCTGCTTAGCTAACTTTTAAGATAACATAGTAATGACTTTCTGATTATAACCAGCTCTTTGATTTGTGTGTATAAAAGCTCTGACTGTTAAAATGAAGGCAGAGCGACTTTGGGATCTTCTTGATTCACTGTTCCTCTCCACGCTGCGTGTATTAAAGGCATTGCAACTAACATTCCAACCTGATTGAAGATGATTGTTCTTCCACAATTGACATTTTCTGTGTTGATCAGTAGTACAAACTCCTGATTAAATCCATTCTGATTTCATGTTTTTCATTTTCATTTCATATTCCACATTAACTCTTCTGCTGTGGCTTCTGACTGATTGTCTAGTATTCAGATTCCAGATCATAAAATGAATTAAGATAATCGCACTTCAAGCAACCTTTTGTAAATTATCATTTGGGATTATGAACCTAATAATAATCCTCCTCGAAATATAGATAAAACCACATTTAGTGACACATTCAGTGTTACTCATGCAGTGAGAAGTATGACAGGTTGGTGACAGTTTCGCTTTCACATGATTTTCAGAGATTTCGGTAACGTCTCAACTTGTAAGTCATCAAGATAGACAAAAACAATCAAGTCCGAAAAGCGATAGTTAACGCCCGTTTCTCTGCTTGTTTAATTTTCACGTGATTGTGTTCAGGGTGGGCAAATACAAATGTATCAGATTATTTGTACAGTTTCTGTGCAATGTATTTAAATTACTTAAGAATGCCCACTTTTCTGCCGTGAGGGGACTGTCGGTATTTAAATAAGACAGACCTTTAGATAAGGCCTTCAGCCTTGTTTTCAGAAAAGTCCTTGAAAAGTGAGGTTCTGTTCATAGAAAACATAGAGCTGGACAAATATATATATTTAAAAAAATAGAATGTGTGACATCTTTACATGCAGGTTTGTGTAGGATTGGAATACTTTGTTTCAATTTGAAATTGTTGGTAGTGTTGGTAGTCTTATTTTCCATATATCATCGAGTAAGAAAGATTTCCTTTATTGTGAATACAGAATTAATTCCTCATCTTATAATATACCACAAAGTGAAACAGCCAGGAATATTAAAATAATCATATCTGAAAAAAGTGAGGACAGGAAAATGTACATGCACCCTTTCTCCCAGGAATACAGTGCGGGAAAAAAGTATTTGATCCCCTGCTGATTTTGTACGTTTGCCCACTGACAAAGAAATTCTCAGTCTATAATTTTAATGGTAGGTGTATTTTAACAGTGAGAGACAGAATAACAGCAAAAAAATCCAGAAAAACGCATTTCAAAAAAGTTATACATTGATTTGCATGTTAATGAGGGAAATAAGTATTTGATCCCCTATCAATCAGCAAGATTTCTGGCTCCCAGGTGTCTTTTATACAGGTAACGAGCTGAGATTAGGAGCACTTTCATAAAGGGAGTGCTCCTAATCTCAGCTCGTTACCTGTATAAAAGACACCTGTCCACAGAAGCAATCAATCAATCAGATTCCAAACTCTCCACCATGGCCAAGACCAAAGAGCTGTCCAAGGATGTCAGGGACAAGATTGTAGACCTACACAAGGCTGGAATGGGCTACAAGACCATCGCCAAGCAGCTTGGTGAGAAAGTGACAACAGTTGGTGCGATTATTCGCAAATGGAAGAAACACAAAATAACTGTCAGTCTCCCTCGCTCTGGGGCTCCATGCAAGATCTCACCTCGTGGAGTTTCAATGATCATGAGAACGGTGAGGAATCAGCCCAGAACTACAAGGGAGGATCTTGTTAATGATCTCAAGGTAGCTGGGACCATAGTCACCAAGAAAACAATTGGTAACACACTATGCCGTGAAGGACTGAAATCCTGCAGCGCCCGCAAGGCCCCCCTGCTCAAGAAAGCACATGTACAGGTCCGTCTGAAGTTTGCCAATGAACATCTGAATGATTCAGAGGAGAACTGGGTGAAAGTGGTCTCAGATGAGACCAAAATCAAGCTCTTTAGCATCAACTCAACTCGCCGTGTTTGGAGGAGGAGGAATGACCCCAAGAACACCATCCCCACCGTCAAACATGGAGGTGGAAACATTATGCTTTGGGGGTGTTTTTCTGCTAAGGGGACAGGACAACTGCACTGCATCAAAGGGACGATGGACGGGGCCATGTACCGTCAAATCTTGGGTGAGAACCTCCTTCCCTCAGCCAGGGCATTGAAAATGGGTTGTGGATGGGTAATCCAGCATGACAATGACCCAAGACACACAGGCAAGGCAACAAAGGAGTGGCTCAAGAAGAAGCACATTAAGGTCCTGGAGTGGCCTAGCCAGTCTCCAGACCTTAATCCCATAGAAAATCTGTGGAGGGAGCTGAAGGTTCGAGTTGCCAAACGTCAGCCTCGAAACCTTAATGACTTGGAGAGGATCTGTAAAGAGGAGTGGGACAAAATCCCTCCTGAGATGTGTGCAAACCTGGTGGCCAACTACAAGAAACATCTGACCTCTGTGATTGCCAACAAGGGTTTTGCCACCAAGTACTAAGTCGAAGGGGTCAAATACTTATTTCCCTCATTAACATGCAAATCAATGTATAACTTTTTTGAAATGCATTTTTCTGGATTTTTTTGTTGTTATTCAGTCTCTCACTGTTAAAATACACCTACCATTAAAATTATAGACTGATCATTTCTTTGTCAGTGGGCAAACATACAAAATCAGCAGGGGATCAAATACTTTTTTCCCCCACTGTATCTGCTATACAAACACTGAATCTTAAATGTTTATTTTTGGTCTACTTATAGTGCTATGGTAATGTGAAAGTATAGGCTACTTGCAAATGCAAGGTTATTATGTGAACATCCATAATAAATAAATACAATATTAGTTGTATTCACCATGTTGAGAAAAATTGTTTTGCCATACCTAACAGTGTTTTATGTCCCTGCAGTTTTTTTATCCAGTCAGTTGTTTATGCTATCTTTAAATAACTTGATTGATTAAAAGTACTGCTACAGACAAGAGGACGCACAGGAAGCATTGCTATTAATCTTTCTGCATTCTGCTTTTAAGGCTCAGTGTTTGGAATATAAAGATACTTTGAAAAGAATGAGGCAAACGGTTGGGAAATTACCTGCAGAGGTAAAATCAACTCTACGGTTTGCTAGGTGCCATCTTTAAATTGCTAAAAAAACAAAACAACAACAACAAATATATATTATGTTCGTGTAACACATTTAGACACAGCAATTCTCTCTTTTTTTTAAACTTGTGCATTTCCAGAAACACAGAACACAATATTTTGTGTTCATTTCACAGGCTACCAAACCTATTACTTATTTGTCTACCTTTGTCTACAGTTATACACTCTGGGGTCATATTCTTATTTTAATTTCACTCATTATGTCTCTGGATCATATTGCAATGACAGACAACATATATATATATATATATATATATATATATATATATATATATATATATATATATATATATATATATAAGCTTAATATGAATTAGACTCTGGGAAACATCCATGTAGGCCTTCCAAATATTTACAGACAGGGGTTCATGACTCACAGCAGCAACTCAGCCATCTTCAAGATTTCCCTCTGGCTTTCCCCAATGTACAACATACATTACATATCTAGTTCCTTACTACAGGCAGTGCAGGAAATATGTTTAAACCAAGACTAGATCCAATCACCTCTTTTGGTCAGACAAGCTGAAAATTAAATATATATGTAAAACAAATGTAAAGCAAATAGAACCTTTCATAATTATCTTAGCTTCATGGCTTGCATATGGCACCCAAGGTAAACCAAATTAAAAACATACTTTGCCCTTATTTATAATAATTGTAATGTTACATTGTGTGTGGACCTGCCGGGCTGCCATTATTTATTTATTTATTTATTTTGCAATTATTTTTAACATGAGTTTATTGTGAGGCAACTTCAGTTCTTAGTAAATATCAAAACCTTGTTTGAGATCTTGCATACCTCCAGGTCTTTCATTTTTAATCTCCTGCCTTCTGAGATGCAGTGTTTACTAAAAACACAGAATAAATGCTTCAAATCAAACCATACATGCACAGCAGACATAATTCACATCAAAGCTCTAGGATAAGTGGGAACAAATAGATAGCAGTCACTTATGATACAATGTGTTTCAACACAGCAGAGGTTTTTTCAGGCAGCAATTAAATGCAGTCCATGACAAAGGAGACACAGGTCACTTCAACAAGCTGTTCAGCAAAGTGACTTCCTGTCAGACTGCCCAGATGTACACAAAGTCTCCCATCTTACCATTGGTGCTCTGATTTGTGGAGGTGTTACAGAGTACATTTATACTATAAACATATAAGTGAATGGTGAGATTTGCAGTTGAGTGAATTGTCTTCACAGTTAGTTAGCATTGGCTATGTATTTCCTTGTTATATTATCAGTGAATAAATAAATACATAAAGTGGTGGCACTTCACTGAGTTGCATGGTGCAAAATAGACAAATTCATTATCAAGAAGCTTTGCATATCTAAGGATATAATCAAAAAGCAATATTTATATTGACAGTAGTATATAATATAATATAAAACAAGACAAAACTACAAGGCATGTGGAAAATCTGTGTCCTAATTCTTACCTGTTTTTCTATCTAAAATCTATTTTTTGCATGCCTCTATCTCTATTGTGCCTTTAAAGCCACTTATTAGCAGGCAGTCTGCAGATGCTTTTTTATTTTGAGTGTTCTATGATTTTGTGGGTGTATGCACTTGTTTGGGAGATCTCTTGTTTTTAAAGGCACAGTTTTCATTGACTTTGCTCAGTACTGTGGCCATTGTCTTGCTTAGGGTAATCAAAAAGTCTATCAAGCACTGCTGCATTACAAAGGGTCAACAATTCAGAGGTTTTGACACTGACATTTAAGACTAATCAATAGAAAACCAATCAGAATTCGAATGCAGATTAGCTAATGAAAATCACAAGACAGACCTAATCTAAATTACTTGGAAAAAATTAGAAACATTCATGAATCAATCAATTTGTATAATGTATATAATATGTTTGAGTGAGTTTTAAACTACCATGAAGAAGGCAATGGCCGTAACCATTAATACTGTCAGTGGAAAGATGTGCTTATCCCACCTGCACAATGAGATATGAGACTTACCACATTGCTACCGGGTGGAAATTGTTCCTGTTCACAAGCATACACTTCAAAGCCATTGTAAACCCTTGCTATTTCCTCAACTACACAAACTGCTTAGAATGAGGCTGAGGAACCAACTGTCCCCCTTTATTGAGCCTCACTGTACTGTTATTAATATCTAGCTTGATGGCGCCTACATTAGACTTTGTTTACTCCTTTGGGTTTTGTAAAGAGTATTTGGGCTGGGTGTGTGTGCGTGGGCGACGGTGACCTGCAAAACTCACAACAGTGTGAGAGGGGTTGACTCAGTGGTAAACCAAAGTAGTACTTTTTCTTGGCACCTTGTCTAAAATGTAGTTCCCAGTATTAAGTGCAGACAAGTCTGTGGTTCTCCAAGTTACGTATTTGAACAGCTGAAGCAACTGTCCAGAGTGAGAGTTGTATGGTAGTACAAACACAATCACAGAGAGGGGGAATAGTATTCTCTTGTGTGAGCTGTTCTTGTCAGCTGTTCTTCTGTATCAGTTCAGATTAAAGGCATATACAGTGAGGGAAAAAAGTATTTGATCCCCTGCTGATATTGTACGTTTGCCCACTGACAAAGAAATGATCAGTCTATAATTTTAATGGTAGTTGTATTTTAACAGTGAGAGACAGAATAACAACAAAAAAATCCAGAAAAATGCATTTCAAAAAAGTTATACATTGATTTGCATGTTAATGAGGGAAATAAGTATTTGACCCCTTCGACTTAGTACTTGGTGACAAAACCCTTGTTGGCAATCACAGAGGTCAGACGTTTCTTGTAGTTGGCCACCAGGTTTGCACACATCTCAGGAGGGATTTTGTCCCACTCCTCTTTGTAGATCCTCTCCAAGTCATTAAGGTTTCGAGGCTGACGTTTGGCAACTCGAACCTTCAGCTCCCTCCACAGATTTTCTATGGGATTAAGGTCTGGAGACTGGCTAGGCCACTCCAGGACCTTAATGTGCTTCTTCTTGAGCCACTCCTTTGTTGCCTTGGCTGTGTGTTTTGGGTCATTGTCATGCTGGAATACCCATCCACGACCCATTTTCAATGCCCTGGCTGAGGGAAGGAGGTTCTCACCCAAGATTTGACGGTACATGGCCCCGTCCATCATCCCTTTGGTGCGGTGCAGTCGTCCTGTCCCCTTAGCAGATAAACACCCCCAAAGCATAATGTTTCCACCTCCATGTTTGACGGTGGGGATGGTGTTCTTGGGGTCATTCCTCCTCCTCCAAACACGGCGAGTTGAGTTGATGCCAAAGAGCTCGATTTTGGTCTCATCTGTCCACAACACTTTCACCCAGTTCTCCTCTGAATCATTCAGATGTTCATTGGCAAACTTCAGACGGGCCTGTATATGTGCTTTCTTGAGCAGGGGGACCTTGCGGGCGCTGCAGGATTTCAGTCCTTCACGGCGTAGTGTGTTACCAATTGTTTTCTTGGTGACTATGGTCCCAGCTACCTTGAGATCATTAACAAGATCCTCCCGTGTAGTTCTGGGCTGATTCCTCACCGTTCTCATGATCATTGAAACTCCACGAGGTGAGATCTTGCATGGAGCCCCAGAGCGAAGGAGACTGACAGTTATTTTGTGTTTCTTCCATTTGCGAATAATCGCACCAACTGTTGTCACCTTCTCACCAAGCTGCTTGGCGATGGTCTTGTAGCCCATTCCAGCCTTGTGTAGGTCTACAATCTTGTCCCTGACATCCTTGGACAGCTCTTTGGTCTTGGCCATGGTGGAGAGTTTGGAATCTGATTGATTGATTGCTTCTGTGGACAGGTGTCTTTTATACAGGTATCGAGCTGAGATTAGAAGCTCTCCCTTTAAGAGAGTGCTCCTAATCTGAGTTCGTTACCTGTATAAAAGACACCTGGGAGCCAGAAATCTTGCTGATTGATAGGGGATCAAATACTTATTTCCCTCATTAACATGCAAATCAATGTATAACTTTTTTGAAATGCGTTTTTCTGGATTTTTTTGTTGTTATTCTGTCTCTCACTGTTAAAATACACCTACCATTAAAATTATAGACTGATAATTTCTTTGTCAGTGGGCAAACGTACAAAATCAGCAGGGGATCAAATACTTTTTACCCTCACTGTATCTGCTATACAAACACTGAATCTTAAATGTTTATTTTTGGTCCCTCACTGTATATAATGTTCTGCCCTAAAGATGGAGGAGTGCTGCTTTTACATATTCCACTTTAAGGAAACACAGCACTAATAAATGCTTGAATTTGAGTTTTAACTGTAAAGGTCAAATAGCTCAATAATATTACAACAATAGGTTATTCAGTCTATCTCAATGGTATTGCATATTTGATGAATGACCCTGCCAATGAATAGAATTAATTATAAAACAATTATATATTATCAGATGAAATGTGAGTCAGGTCAGAAATAAGACATTAATTCCTTCTGGAATTAGTATGTTAGAAAATGTGACAACACCACACAATTTTTCATATTGATGGAGAATATGCCTATATGGGTAAATCTGTGGTATCTGGATATTCTACATCTGTGACTTTTTCAGAATCAAAGTGCCACATATGAATTGCAGAGGAGCTGTAAATTGAATCAGTGACAGGCTGATCTGTTTCTGACATTTGAGACCTATGTATGACAGTAAATAAATAGGGTATTGGCTGTTGATTCAGATTTTTCCATGTTAAGTGTAAGCAGAACAACATTAGGACAGTAACATCCAGCAGATGTCATCCAACTTGGATGAGCTTCAAAAGCCAATTTATATATGTATACACTGGAGTCTAAAGAAGTCATTAGACAAGGACTTCAGATTTTTTGGGTTAAAGTTAATTTTATCTTGTAAAATGTCCTACATTGGTTTTCATATTTTGGTTTTAATAAGCACATATGATCACATCCCCTACAGAGGATACAATGGCTTGATTGCAAACAAAGAGCCAAGAGTTTTTCATTGCCCTAACACATGTAATGAATTACAACCCATTTTCAATAACTGAAAGGGATTTGTATGGATCAAATTACATTACCTTTGGTAGGGTTTAAGAAGTAGCCTGCTCTTCAGCCAGTTCAAAGTCAAAGACACATTCCAGCCATGCAATTGATTAATTATTGATCATGAAAAACCTACATACGATACATGCGATATGAGTGATGCTGACAGTCATCAGTTTGAATTATGGGACATGTGTATCCACCCCGTTTCTATGTTAATGCTGTCATATCTTTTTGTATAATGCATTGCATTCGTGCCAACGCATATGTAGTAGATTTTAACTTCCATAGTTGCCATTCCAACTGAGTTATATAGCACTGAGTGTGTCAAGTGGGCACTCAGGAATATTCGTGGAGCCATATGAATTTACAACAAAGATATATTTTCGTACAGTCAGCCCTCATTATACCACCTGTGCAAAACTAGCAGTATGGGGGTGGTGGCATTATAGCATGGATATTAAAAAATCAACCGTCTATATGATGTGTGCATTAAATTCCAGTGTTTTATTTTGAATATGATGCTTATTTCCAGGCTATTTTAATAAAGATACAACTTTTACAAATCTTCAAAAAGTATGTAATAAGGAATTTTACACTGGGTTACAGTAGACCCTACTGTAGTACAGTAATTTTGTAAAGTATTTAAACTGTAAATTATATTGTATTTAACATAATTTCTATTTTTCCCGATGCAACATCACTTACATTGTCAACCAAGCAAAAATGTTAAAGACAAAATAAATGTTTCACTACAGTACTGTTCTGGTGGTATTAAACTTCACTATACGTGGAGGCACAAGTATTTTTACAGTATCATGAACATTTAAATCTATTTTGGTATTTAGCATTTCATTGGTGCTACAACAAGCTAAGCTACAATGCCTATATATCCATTTGTTTGGCTTTGGAAGTTGGTGGTTGGCAGACAGTGGGGGTGGCGGTATAACGGGAAACTGGCAAGAGAGCTATCATGGTACAGTATCGACATCTTTCTGAGGAGGGTCAATTTTCTGAGGCTGGAGGGTGCTTGGCATTATTTGCAAATAGGACAATTCATGTTGATTTCTTGCATATCTGAGCATCTTGTATTTCCGTAGCCATGGTAGGCTACTGTTGTCATTGCACTACTGACTGCTGACAATTTTATAGAAAACACAGGATTAGTAGTAGCTGCATTGTTACCAATTTTACTCCATGAATATATTTTCCGTATTATTCATTTTATTCACTTAAACTACAAACCCAAAATTATGATTCTAGGCATCAGAGAATTGATAGACTTGTGAGACAAAATATCGCAATACTCAACTGTATCGATTTTTCTCCAATCCCTAAGATAATGCCAGATGCCAAATAACTTGAGATACCAGTTATAAAACTAAAAATAAAGGGTTTTGTAAAGTGCATATAGCAACAGGTGTTTTTACATTGTTCTGTTTAACTCTTCAGTTTGAAAGTGCTAACCTGTTTTTATAAATGAAAAATAAAGAAAACACATTCAGTTCAGTGTTAACAGGCTTTTCTACATCAAGTAGCTTCAAAAGTCCAATACTGAACTATGGAGGTAGAATGTTTCTTTTTCTGAAATCAGAGAGACAATTGGAGTATACATTAGTAGCACAATATTTACATTTACATGTACACTGGATCCGATGATACATCCAATTTTGCTTGCATGAACACACACAAAAAATTGCATATTACCTTTCCCACCTTGCACGATGGTGAAACAAGTTTGATTCAATCAGATTTGAAATTGACATTGACCAATGAAACATGAGAGGAAGATGTGGATTGGTGGAAAAGCTTATCATCTGCATGTCTAACCACAACTAACTATACAATAGAGCAAATAAATATAGACAGACAACAAATATATGGCAAGCTATCGCTGAGGAGCTGGGCATGAATTGTACCAGCTGATGTAGCTAGAACGACCAACAGCCTGTACTGTGCAGAGCTGTCTTCATCCTCTGTCATCAAGGATCCAATTTCTCTTCAGGTGCTCATGCATCATCGTTATGCTACCGTGCCATGTGAGTTCAGCTTTTGCAGCAAACTGTCTTCTTTGAAGTGTTCAATGTAAAGTGCTCCCATCATTTTTAAGACTTACACAACTTTCCACAGGTGTAGCTGCAGCCTGCACCACCTTTCAAAGTTTTTTTTTTTGTAGCTGCGCCCCAGGTAGACCAACTAATCGACAATTAAATTTGTTGCCAACAATTTTTAATAATCAATGTTATCGATTTTATCGATTAGTTGTTGCAGCCCTAGATGCCAGTTACAGTACATGATCAAGGCATACAATTACATTTTTCAAGGTTTACTGAAATTCAATATAACTGACCTATAATTCCCACATAATAGCCTTTGACAGCAATATCAATTCAATCAATACATTTGTATTTAGTATAGCAGGGTAGCCACAGATTGAAAAAACAAATAAACCATTTGGCACTGAGGAGAGAAAAACAAAAACTCATATAGGGTGGCAGAATGTTATAGGAGAAAATACATCTCTGGGAGTCCATGGCTTAAGGCCTAAGCCTAATGGTTGCTTCCCCTCCAGACAGTATAATTTTATCAGACAGGAAGCAAGAAGATCAGAATGTTCTTATGTGGTGCTGCTAGCTATGGTCTTTCCTCTAGTGGGGGCCCCTTGCCGGCCCTCTGGGGGGGTGGAACATCATCAGCCCTTGGGTGGGGATGACTCATCAGCCCTCAGTGCTGGGGGGTGCCTTGTCAGCTTTCCAGGGAGGGGGACAGGATGTCTTGTCAGCCCCTGGTCAGCCCCCTCATCACGGCTACTGCTAGAAGACAGAATGAGAGATTGTGTTCAGCTACTTGTAGTGAGATGCAGGAGTTGACAGAATACATTGTGCACACCGGTGTCACTATGGGTTATAGTGACTAGAAAAACAGTGATTGAAAAGATGTATCTGGGCAAATCATTCTCTGAAAGTAGACAACCTGGTTGATACCATTATAAATATGTATGCATTGCTCAAGCAGAAAAATACATTTTAAAGACCACCTGACAGAAGCAATCCAACGAGAAGGCTGTACTTTACCCGTAAAGTTGGCACCTAAGCCATGCATAACATGATGAGGCACTTGGTATTCTGCTGCTGAATATCATCCCAATTTGTTTTGTTTTTTTACGCCGGCTTTTTGGGAAATGAAATGCAAATTTCAACAAACACTGTAGTGTTAAAGCACCTTTTGAAATTGCTTACAGATGTGCAAAGTTCAAAATTACCTTACATTAAAACTGAATAATTATTTCTCAATTTAACACAAAAGGTTAAACGATATTTGTCAGTTGTTACCAGTTTATTGAAATAAGTGTTTCTCCTTATGGCCAAGTTTTTACAGAACAACATCAATCTTTGATAGCAGGTGCTTCAATGTAATTGGAAAATTGAATACACAACATTTTCTACAATTAATGTAACAACCTTGCCGTATTATTATGTTATCTTATAATATGTAATATACACTCACCTAAAGGATTATTAGGAACACCATACTAATACTGTGTTTGACCCCCTTTCGCCTTCAGAACTGCCTTAATTCTACATGGCATTGATTCAACAAGGTGCTGAAAGCATTCTTTAGAAATGTTGGCCCATATTGATAGGATAGCATCTTGCAGTTGATGGAGATTTGTGGGATGCACATCCAGGGCACGAAGCTCCCGTTCCACCACATCCCAAAGATGCTCTATTGGGTTGAGATCTGGTGACTGTGGGGGCAAGTTTAGTACAGTGAACTCATTGTCATGTTCAAGAAACCAATTTGAAATGATTCGACCTTTGTGACATGGTGCATTATCCTGCTGGAAGTAGCCGTCAGAGGATGGGTACATGGTGGTCATAAAGGGATGGACATGGTCAGAAACAATGCTCAGGTAGGCCGTGGCATTTAAACGATGCCCAATTGGCACTAAGGGGCCTAAAGTGTGCCAAGAAAACATCCCCCACACCATTACACCACCACCAGCAGCCTGCACAGTGGTAACAAGGCATGATGGATCCATGTTCTCATTCTGTTTACGCCAAATTCTGACTCTACCATCTGAATGTCTCAACAGAAATCGAGACTCATCAGACCAGGCAACATTTTTCCAGTCTTCAACTGTCCAATTTTGGTGAGCTTGTGCAAATTGTAGCCTCTTTTTCCTATTTGTAGTGGAGATGAGTGGTACCCGGTGGGGTCTTCTGCTGTTGTAGCCCATCCGCCTCAAGGTTGTACGTGTTGTGGCTTCACAATTGCTTTGCTGCATACCTCGGTTGTAACGAGTGGTTATTTCAGTCAAAGTTGCTCTTCTATCAGCTTGAATCAGTCGGCCCATTCTCCTCTGACCTCTAGCATCAACAAGGCATTTTCGCCCACAGGACTGCCGCATACTGGATGTTTTTCCCTTTTCACACCATTCTTTGTAAACCCTAGAAATGGTTGTGCGTGAAAATCCCAGTAACTGAGCAGATTGTGAGATACCCAGACCGGCCCGTCTGGCACCAACAACCATGCCACGCTCAAAATTGCTTAAATCACCTTTCTTTCCCATTCAGACATTCAGTTTGGAGTTCAGGAGATTGTCTTGACCAGGACCATACCCCTAAATGCATTGAAGCAACTGCCATGTGATTGGTTGGTTAGATAATTGCATTAATGAGAAATTGAACAGGTGTTCCTAATAATCCTTTTGGTGAGTGTATATGTATAAATTAATAAACAGTATATGTTACAGCATTGATGTTACGAATTCAGTATTTTATGTAAATTGTTCTACCTATGATCTCCAGTTAAGTGAAAGGGAATAACATTGTTGATCTCCACTATTTTGTAAAGATTTTTATATTTTAATTCTTTGGTGCTTCTGACAGACAGATCTGTTAAAAGGTTCTGTGCTGCCCTGAGTGCTGTATAAACATCATGACCTGGATATTCCTGATTGGACAGGGCTGTGCAGCTCACCTGAAGGATTACTAGACAATATAGGGCAATGTGCATTAAATGTGAACAGTCACTATTGTAAGTTGTATAGATGATCATGAACATACAGTTTGTGATCTAGCAGCAGCTTTCAAGTTAAAATACAAACAGTGTAGCATGATTTCCTTTGAAGAGGAGCAATTTGAGTACATTAGTTTTGTCCCTTGATCCAAACAGGAAACAAGCATATGCTTGTATGCATGTGGTCAAAGTTTGATAATGTGTACATTCAATACCGTGTTTTTTCAGCTTCATATAGTGTACATTCAATTGTCTCAATGTTGTATTTCACTTGCTTTTTTGAACAACAAATATGTAAAATCCATTGCCATCAGGAAACAAGGATGATAATACCTGAAGAGGTTTGTTTTGTCAAAACACTGCATGCATTACAAGCTTGAAAGAAGACTTCCTCACAGAAAGATGATTTCAAGTTCTTGCATTTTATCTGGTGTACAAAGAAAGCTTGATGTGATTCTAACTTTTGTTTATGTTTTTGTGTCACAAATCAGAAATTAATCACAGAAATATCTGAAAGAACACATTAAACTTCTGTTTTGGTTAATCAAGGCCATTTACTTCCTCAGAAAGCTTTTTAAACCAGAAAAAAGCCAGTTTAGTGTTAATCCATGACATTCAAAGCCACACCAGCAAGAACTCTCTTACCATTTGTAAAAGAACAGAGCTGCTAGATAATTAACCTCCTACAAGTTCTCAGGGTGTTTAGTGAGGCCGCTTCAGGAAATTACAGTAATTAAGCAAATAATGCATAAGTAGAGTGACATTTGTAGCTTGATCGTCTTTTCCTCAAGCAGATCCTGTAATTTGTGGAAAATTGGTTGTAGTGTGGCACTCCTATAAGCTGTGTAGTGCCTATCGGGCAATAATGAGGTATGGCACGGCACAGGCTTTCAAATATCTTGAAAAAAGACCTCAAATTTGTTTTTGGAATGAAGATATGGCAGCTGTGATGCTTGCTGCTATTTGTCATACTAGGCAGCTGCTGAAAAGTGGACAGGAGATTATGCCACCATGTCATAAACTGTAATTACGTCCCTTGTAATGCCTGACCCATGACAGAAGTGAAACAGCTAGCAGTGAGTGAATTGAATTTGTATGATATTCAAAGGCAAAGGCAATATCATATTAAAAGAAAACAAAAAACAATTGCAACAGAATCAGAATGATTCAATCAGAGTGTATGTTTAAAATAAAATGTTTGTCATGTTTTGTGTTATGTTAAAGTACTCCAGATTTAAAAAAATAAGTATTTGTGAGGAGAAGCAGAGATTTGTGGCTATGATACAACATTTTGTCCAGAAAATAAAAACGCTTTACACAGCACTTAAAACTCACTGCCAGAAGGAAAACATTCTGACTGTGGTGGTTTCATGTACACATTTTTTCCTTGCCAAATAAATCACAAGATCCCTGGGGTTTTTCTTGTCAATAAAACTGAATACAGACTCTTGCAATCTATCCAGTACACAAATGGTATGTTTAATCTAACTCAAAATTCACAGGGTTTAGGTGTATTCTTTCGTATTCCTCTCTAATATTAAATTCTTCTAATTTTACTTCATAATTACTTTTGCAAGAGTTTTAACTTACAATATGTATCTCCTATGTAAGTTCATGTTGTTTTGTACTATGGAATGTGTTTTCTTTTCTTCAGGTTACAGCAGTACACTTTTGGGTCATATCTTAACAGCATGCAGTTAGCATGCATGCAAAAATAAGAAATACATATGATAGTTTCAATAGTGAAATCCTTACCATTTAATAACTAATGTAATTCATCATTTGATCATGAAAAGTTGCAGTTTGTATACACCAATTTGTCCAAAATGTTATGTTTGGTGTGCCACAGAATGAAACACATACCCAAACATGGCTGCAGCACCTTTTAAAAAATGTGACATCCACCCATTCAGACTCTCATGAACACCCACAGATGCATGCAGACATCTGTTAAAATTAACATATCAGACAACCAAGAACACAAGATAATATTTGTTTATATACTTTTTGTACACTTGTTTGGTGTCTTTATTCCAATTGAGACCCTAGTACAGAGGTTCCCAAACTGTGAGGCACACCCCCTTGCGGGGTACAAGACCCTCTATGGGGGGGCTAGGGTAAAAAATTAAACAGGTAAAAAGTCAAGATGAGACACACGAAATCCACGAGGGGATTCCACAACCGTTCATTGCCGCCCCGCTGAAATCCCATTGGAGAAACTGATTTCTTTTGCATCTACCTATTTCCATGAAATGACTTTATCCACACTTACACACATTAAAAACAAACTATGGTCGTGACTCACAAGTCGGTTCCCAGTTTTTGGATTATTCCATATCCAGTCATGAATAGAGCGTTGTCACATAGCACCTTCTGTGAGACGCTTATTGGTAGTTCCAGATCAAAATACACAGCAGTGTATGTATGGTGATAATTACGTTAATATAAATACACAAAAATAACTTGCATCTCCAAAATGTGAATGAGTAGTGTGAAATGAGCTCGCCATGAAACTTCTTCAATATTTTGGAAACACATAAAGAAAAGAAAAAAAGAAAAAATAATGAGTTTGCACAGTTCCACATCAACCGCAACTGAGGCAGACAGTGAAAAGACGGCTTTAGAAAATATAGGGCCTTAAAAAATAGAAATTTGAATGTGAATATATACATGTGGGGGGAGGGGCACAAGCTGTGACCCAAATGTATAGGGGGGTGCAAGCCAAAAAGTTTGCCCTAGCAGGTGGTGATAACAAAATGCCACTAGCACAAAATGTAGCTGGCTGATTATCTTTTTTTCATACAGATGTCTTTAGATGTGGCATTAAATAATTAATAAACAGGAATATCTTAGATATTTTTTACTCTTTTGTAACACTAGTGGTTCATGTTTTGTGTGAATGACCCTTCTGTATTATACAGACATTTTGCAGCACATACAAATTCATAAAAAATACATAAAAACACAATTAGAGGGTGGAGGTTCATAAAGCAAACAAGGGCATATTTCAAACATTCCTCTCGACTACCGTGGCTTCCCCCAAAAACAAAAAAAGCCTAAATCACAGCTATTGCAATTGTTCTCATTCATGCATTGTTGTGTCAGCTAATCGTTTAAATTGGCCCCAGTATTTTTTCATTACAAAACTGGGATGTTTGAACAATTTTCTGATTTCAGTGATTGCGCTCTATTGCATCTTGTGTCTGATTGAAAGCAGAGCATCTATGTAGTTCCCTGTGCATGCATTTCTGGCTTTCCCTGTGCTGTGCCCTTCACACAGTTAAAATATATTATAATTATGAACTACAGTATTTAAGTTATATCAGAAGTAGTATTTTGAAATATTACTGCTATTACTATTATGTACTGCAGTAAGCCATGAAATAAGTTGTATTCATTTTTGTTGGATATTTTGGAATCTTGAATTATATTAAATGGTTTCTCTATACTTTTTTTTTATATGGACATGATGAATTTTTGGCACAACAGCTTTGAAATGTTCTAAACAAGGCATTGGGAAATTGTTGTCAAATACTTTTTAAATAATACTATAATAAGTCCATTCTCCTGTCCTTTATGAAATGGGCAATGGCAGGTTCATATAACTTGTCTTTTGATTTTAAATCCAAAATAAGTTATTGGACAGTGGTGTTCCTGGAATATGTCTTGATCATTTTTAGTGCAGAAAATGTTCTTTCTACTGATGCTAACAATGTAGCCACCACATCATCCTCGATTACTATCTCTGCAGTTGCCATCCCCATCGTTACATACACTCACTGCAAAAGTTAGCCATCTAGCTAGGCTCAAGCGTGAGAAAACAAGATAAGGCTCGCTATTGGCTGAATTAGTGACGTATACTTAGGCCCTCTAGAGGGCCTGAGGCATCATACAATTGTCCCACCTATTACAAGACAATTTGTGATTGGTTGATTCTACTGTAATTCCAAAATGCTGCTCTAATTGAAGTCAATGTCAATGTTGACTGGTGCCTTCTATTCAAAGTCTGAGGGCCTAGCCAATGAGTGTTGAGCCCAGCTAGATTATTTCTACCAATTCTGATTGGATATTTTTTCTCTTGGATATTAACCCTTCTTTTTCCAACACAAACTGAAGAAATTCAATAGGAAGATCATTACAATTAAGACAAAAAAGATCAAATCAATCAAAACAAAATTACAAATTATAATATATAAAAATATATACAGATTTGTATCTATCCTTAGGCCTTCTCTGAGGGCGTAGAGGGCCCTGACGGTTCCCCACTGATATTTGACAATTTTAATAGTTGCTTTTTTAGATTAATTTTAGCCTGAACAAGGGTACAGGATTTTTCTTACTCTTCACAAGGAAGGATCTTTTGTGAAGAAGGCTTTTGTCTGTCTAAATGTCACTTTCAGCTGCTATAAAATCATACTTCAACATGTACATTGTTATTGAGGCTAGAAGTAACTATAGGTGCTTCCATGGCATCAATGCATTGAGAAAGGCATTTCTCCACCAGCTGTGTGTGATTTCAGATAGACAACTGCTCTCACTGCACAGAACTGATGCATTACTTCTACAAAGTGAGCATATTTGACTCTCAGCTTATAATATTGAACTTCTCAGTATGTGGAAATGAAGAGATGTACACAGCTACACATTTTTAGGACTGGCCGATTTGGTTACAGTTGAATGTCTGTTTTGTGAATTTTTTTAATGATAGTTCAGTGACTATTTTGCAGTATATTTATATATTTGTGGTCAAATCACATTATTATTATGTATTTATTTATTAGCAGACACCCTTGTCCAGGGCGACATACACATACTATAGGAAGTTGTATTTGACTATTTTACTATTCATTAAAATCAAGTTAACTGCATTTTATACTTGGTGTTTTATGTATTTGAATTTTACACATGTCAGTTATGAGGATATTAAATGTGCCTGCTGTTTAAAATAGTTATCTGTACAACTACTATTTAATGCATAAACCCTTTGATCTACAGTACTGTGCAAATGTTTAGGCAGGTGTGAAAAAAATGCTGTAAAGTAAGAATGCTTTCAAAAATAGACATGTTAATAGATTATATTTATCAATTAACTAAATGAAAAGTGAGTGAAAAGAAGAAAAATCTACATCAAGACCACCCTTTGTCTTCAAAACAGCATCAATTCTTCTACGTACACTTGCACAAAGTCAAGGATTTTGTAGGCATATAGTCAGGTGTATGATTAAAGAATTATAAAACTGAGGAATAGAAACTGGAATAAAAGGAGGAATAAAACTGGGTGAGGAACAGCCAAACTCAGCTAACAAGGTGAGGTGACAGTTTACTGTCAAAAGTCATACACCATGGCAAGACTGAGCACAGCAACAAGGCACATGGTAGTTATACTGCATCAGCAAGGTCTCTCCCAGGCAGTAATTTTAAGGCAGACAGGGGTTTCCAGATGTGCTGTCCAAGCTCTTTTGAAGAAGCACAAAGAAACGGGCAACATTGAGGACTGTAGACGCAGTGGTCGGCCAAGGAAACTTACTGCAGCAGATGAAAGACACATAATGCTTACCTCCCTTTGCAATCCACAGAAATCCAGCAGTGCCATCAGCTCAGAATTGGCAGAAAACAGTGGGACCCTGGTACACCCATCTACTGCCCGGAGAAGTCTGGTCAGAAGTGGCCTTCATGGAAGACTTGCGGCCAAAAAGCCATACCTCCGACGTGGCAACAAGGCCAAGCGACTCAACTATGCACAAAAACACAGGAACTGGGGTGCAGCAAAATGGCAGCATGTGCTCTGGACTGATGAGTCACAATTTGAAATATGTGGCTGTAGTAGAAGGCAGTTTGTTTGCTGAAGGGCTGGAGAGCGGTACACAAATGAGTGTCTGCAGGCAACAGTGAAGCATGGTGGAGGTTCCTTGCAATTTTGAGTTGGGGATTTGGTCAGAATTAATGGTCTCCTCAATGCTGAGAAGTACAGGCAGATACTTATCCATCATGCAATACCATCAGGGAGGCATCTGATTGGCCCCAAATTTATTCTACAGCATGACAACGACCCCAAACATACAGCAAACGTCATTAAGAACTATCTTCAGTGTAAAGAAGAATAAGGAGTCCTGGAAGTGATGTTATGGCCCCCACAGAGCCCTGATCTCAACATCATCGAGTCTGTCTGGGATTACATGAAGAGAGAGAAGCTACTGAGGCTGCCTAAACCCAAAGAAGAACTGTGGTTTGTTCTCCAAGATATTTGGGCCAACCTACCTGCCGAGATCCTTCAAAAACTGTGTGAAAATATAGAATAATTGATGCTGTTTTGAAGGCAAAGGGTGGTCACGCCAAATATGGATTTGATGTAGAATTTTCTTCTGTTCACTCACTTTGCATTAATTGATAAATATCATCTATTAAGATGTCTATTTTTGAAAGCATTCTTACTTTACAGCATTTTTTCACACCTGCCTAAAACGTTAACACAGTGCTGTACATTGGACATCTGGCCCCAGTACCTAATTTTCTGCATATTACATTTCTTTATTCTATATCAATGCATCATTACATTTAATAAAAATTATATCTGTCTTTATCCAAGGCAACTGACAGGGTGTAATGAACACTAATGTACAACACTCTACATATACTATAGATTTCTATATATTACAAGGATAACAAGAACTTTATAAGAATCTATCCACACATTATGGTGAATTCAGTTACGGAATAAAGAAAGATTTCAGTAGTCTACAGAGATATTCTTAGCAGGTGTTGAAAGGTGGTTAGACACTGCAGGTCTAATGCTGACTGGCAGCTTATTCTACAGCTGCGTGCCAGAGAGGAGGTGGAAGGAGGCCAGACACCTGAGGGAAGGCACGACTAACGGACTCGTAGAAGAGGAATGGGTGAGAAGAGATATAGGGAGAGACAAGGGACTGGAGGCAGAAGGAGAGAGTTTGGTGAAGAGAGCAGCGTGAAAGGACCAGAATCTGTTAGGAATGTATGTGCCGGACCATAGAGGAGTTGTATACTTTAGGTCAAAAGTATTCACACCCTTCATTTTGAAAAGGTTAATCCCAGTTTACAATTGTTTCAGATGAAGTACAAGTTGTTTATTTTAGCTGTGTCAATACAAACCTGTCACATTCTGAAGATGTTAAATGATTGTAGGATATATGGTATTATATTTACAAATCAATACCTTCACTTTGGATATATTTAAAAGCAAATTACATACCGGGTGATAAGAAGGTCTGCTTTATGTCTAAAACTGTTCCACACTCTCATAATATCAATGAAGAATTATGTTTTCATTTGATCCACTGGACTTCCGTAATAATAACTATCCAGTCTGGACATATGCTTATTCATTACATACATTAATGCCTATTAAAAATGAACTTTACCTCCTCCTCTCCACTTTACTAACTTAATTAAAAAAGTAGGACTGAAGGTTCACAGTGTCAAATTGTGTATAATTTTTGATTTTTAAATTTGTGTCTATTATCCATTTCAATGTAACTACAGACCACCCCTGTTTACTGGGCAGGGGTACTGTACGTTTTATCAGGGAGACAATGTTTAATTTCTCAACATGAATATGTTTTACAGTTGGGAATTCTTTTTTTAGAAATTGATTGAAATTTGTAGAAAGGTATCCTCTTAGTATACAGTGGGGGAAAAAAGTATTTGATCCCCTGCTGATTTTGTATTTTTGACCACTGACAAAGAAATGATCAGTCTATAATTTTAATGGTAGGTGTATTTTAACAGTGAGAGACCGAATAACAACAAAAAAATCCAGAAAAATGCATTTCAAAAAAGTTATACATTGATTTGCATGTTAATGAGGGAAATAAGTATTTGACCCCTTCGACTTAGTACTTGGTGGCAAAAGCCTTGTTGGCAATCACAGAGGTCAGACGTTTCTTGTAGTTGGACACCAGGTTTGCACACATCTCAGGAGGGATTTTGTCCCACTCCTCTTTGTAGATCCTCTCCAAGTCATTAAGGTTTCGAGGCCGACGTTTGGCAACTCGAACCTTCAGCTCCCTCCACAGATTTTCTATGGGATTAAGGTCTGGAGACTGGCTAGGCCACTCCAGGACCTTAATGTGCTTCTTCTTGAGCCACTCCTTTGTTGCCTTGGCTGTGTGTTTTGGGTCATTGTCATGCTGGAATACCCATCCACGACCCATTTTCAATGCCCTGGCTGAGGGAAGGAGGTTCTCACCCAAGATTTGACAGTACATGACCCGTCCATCGTCCCTTTGATGCGGTGCAGTTGTCCTGTCCCCTTAGCAGAAAAACACCCCCAAAGCATAATGTTTCCACCTCCATGTTTGACGGTGGGGATGGTGTTCTTGGGGTCATTCCTCCTCCTCCAAACACGGCGAGTTGAGTTGATGCCAAAGAGCTCGATTTTGGTCTCATCTGACCACAACACTTTCACCCAGTTCTCCTCTGAATCATTCAGATGTTGGCAAACTTCAGACGGACCTGTACATGTGCTTTCTTGAACAGGGGGGCCTTGCGGGCGCTGCAGGATTTCAGTCCTTCTCGGCGTAGTGTGTTACCAATTGTTTTCTTGGTGACTACGGTCCCAGCTGCCTTGAGATCATTAACAAGATCCTCCCATGTAGTTCTGGGCTGATTCCTCACCATTCTCATGATCATTGAAACTCCACGAGGTGAGATCTTGCATGGAAACCCAGACCGAGGGAGACTGACAGTTATTTTGTGTTTCTTCCATTTGCGAATAATCGCACCAACTGTTGTCACCTTCTCACCAAGCTGCTTGGCGATGGTCTTGTAGCCCATTCCAGCCTTGTGTAGGTCTACAATCTTGTCCCTGACATCCTTGGACAGCTCTTTGGTCTTGGCCATGGTGGAGAGTTTGGAATCTAATTGATTGATTGCTTCTGTGGACAGGTGTCTTTTATACAGGTAACGAGCTGAGATTAGAAGCACTCCCTTTAAGAGAGTGCTCCTAATCTCAGCTCGTTACCTGTATAAAAGACACCTGGGAGCCAGAAATCTTGCTGATTGATAGGGGATCAAATACTTATTTCCCTCATTAACATGCAAATCAATGTATAACTTTTTTGAAATGCGTTTTTCTGGATTTTTTTGCTGTTATTCTGTCTCTCACTGTTAAAATACACCTACCATTAAAATTATAGACTGATAATTTCTTTGTCAGTGGGCAAACATACAAAATCAGCAGGGGATCAAATACTTTTTTCCCCCACTGTATCACAATATGCATAGATTAGATCATATGAACCTTAACATGCTTACAATTGGCAGGCCATTTGGCTAATCTTAGTTTATCTTATAGTTAATCTGGTTGCTAGCTACTAATCAAGACCATAATTTAATTAATTTGTTTATTTAATTAATCAAGGGAGATGTTTCTTCAAGGCACTTCCATTGGATGTAAGATTGCTTTATTTGTGAGAATATTTGTATATAGCTGAATAAAAATGTATTTTTCTTCTCTGTAAATGCAAACATACCCTTCACACCTTCATAGTCACAGGAAATCATAGGCACATAAGTAATCCTCATCTCATCGCTGATTTAACTAAATCAGTCAGATCTTGTTTCTTATCTATAGTGTTGTGTAGGAGGGATTTCCATTGCTCAGAAAGTGTCAGGCCCAATCTGATCTGGCCAGCGAGTGACTGGTGCCAATGCTGGGAGCACAGCCTGAAAGTCTCCCAGTCAGGTGATAACTTGTGTTTCAGAAAGTATCAGTGTCAATTTGGAAACACCTGCATATTCGCAGTAAGCTTGAGATTCTAAGAAAACCACAGATAACTTAAGAATATTACATTTTTTACAGGTTTTGTTTATCCCTATGTAAGATCATGATAACGAACCACTAGATAAAAGTAATAATTTTAATATATATCCTTTTTTATAATGTATTATTTTTATGGTGTTCTGTGCCAGGTTAGACTCCGGCTCTCCAAGGTCTGTTCTGGATGTAGTGGGTATTGAAAATGGATGGGTGGATATTTCTGAAATTATAGGTCCTTTGCATGAGTATTTACTTTACAGAAAAACACACCCGAGACGAGTCACAATTTTACCTTTACAATAATTTTATAGAACAGAAAAGGAAACCTCTCCATTATGGCTGTCTTTGGCAGCAGGCTTCTCAATCATCCTGTCACAGACATGTGGGTCTGACACATATTAGTGCAGTGAGAGTGATGGTTTGACACAGGCTGTGCACTTGACTCTGTGTCAGCAGTTTACGCTACCCTTCACATCGCTAAGCAACAGATATTCCCCTATTGTTGATTGTCCATATTCTTTGCACATATTTTAAAGTAAGTCATTGGGGTTTGAACTTCATTAAGGAAAAGGGGACTGTACCCTATTTCCCAAGCAGCACTAAATATGAAGAGTTGGCAAGTTAATTTATCATAACATTTATTTAGCATGACCATAATGCCTGCTGTTTTTCAGCACCTATGGCATTATTTTATGGGGGGGGGGTTAAATGGTATCTGTGTGGTGCAATTAGATAATGAGTCATTTTTTTCTAGTTAAATAACTCTTGTTATACGTTTGACCAGTAGAGCTACATTCTTTCGAATAGATCAGACACAAACACAAGATTCAGACAACTCTTAAATATAACACAAAGGTACACTGACCTTGCTACATTTTTAAAGGAATGGATTAAAAGGGACAGTTAGATATATTGTGATACAAGGGATAACAGTTACTGGTTTGGGAGAGATGCTCAAGAAGCCTTCCATAGGTGGCCAACAGGGAACCTTTCAATTTACGATTGGGCACAACTACACTAAATATAGCACTAAATATGCTGAAGTACTTAAGTATGCATTAAGTAATATGCTGTTGTACATTAGCAACACTAAATCATCCACAGTGTAATATTTCTCGAGTTCATAAATAACAAATATTGAATGTTCAGATACATATCTAAAACTCCTGGTAAATTGGCCAACTTAATCAGGTCTTGACAAGGATGCAGGAGGGACTAGGGGAGTCTGGCTGTGACGAGGAACCAACGGTGTGTTAAAACCAAGTTCCTTGTTTCTTATGAGTACCAAGTTAAAAAGAGGGTTGCACAAACGAGGTCAATCAATCCTACAGATGTTCTGCTGAAGTGACGACTCACATTGGTGTGGACACATCTCTGGGGTCTGGAGACAGTTCTCTGGCAAGGCTAATGTTCTGTATATGGTGCAGTCAAAGTCTTGAACCTTCTTAATGATGCAGTTGCTGTTAACGTCCTAGTTCAATGAGTTACTGATGTAAATGCCAATAACTTTTTAATAGTTTGCCAAGGTTATGAAGTGGTCGTTGATAACTGAAATATGTCAGTTAGAATGAGGGAAAATTAAGGAAACATAAAAATATGCATGTTCTAAACATTAGAATAAAGAACAAGGTAGCCAACATTGTCAGAGGTGAGTTTTTTCACTCTCATTTTCTTCAGATTTTTTACTGAGTTTGCTTGTCATTTTGGGGACTGTTTTTGCTTGATAATGTCCAGTCAAGATCTTCAGCAAACATTTATCTTAATTTCTTTATTTTAGTTACTATTGTGAATTTTGAAAAGCGATAGAATTTACTTTTCAGTAAAAATGTGCTTCAATGCCATAGTATATGGTAATCTTCAGTCATGACAAGAATAAACACTAACCAAAACCATGGATACTCAAATGCAGCACAGGGTTTTAGTAAACACATTTTTATTGTTTTACGAGCCCTATGGTTCTCAATGGGGGTTAATGTTTCACCACAGCAATGTTTCACACATAGTGTCTGCCGTGCCGCTGTGCACAGAATCACTTTGAATTCAGAAGCTTCCAGTGAAAAACTAAAACACTATAACTATGTTACAAAATAATAACAACTTTAAAACCAAATAAACATGTATTTATTTTTTGTCTGAAGTCTGATGAAGGATCTTATGGTAATTTGAAAAAAATAGCATACTTTTCATTGTATAATTAACTATTTTGATGACCACTGATATATGGGTGCATTCATGACACGCAGACTTGATATTCTGTGCAGACATTGATCAATCAATTGTTTAGCCAATCATTTTCTGAGAATCTTTATCAGTACATTATCAGAGGAACATGTGCCGATATAAATATTTCTCTAAAAAAAAAATATTGGCCGATAATATCGGTGCACCAATATATCTGGGCTCTGGTGTTAAGAAGGAGGTTGTTATAACTGCACCCCAATACAGCACAGGCAACCTCCTGAGGATAGTGAATTTCATTATCCTCGGAAATCAAATTATAATTAATTATAGTGGTGTCATCGGTGTACTAGAAAATCATGAAAACTGTCATGAGAAATAAATTGATTAGAAAATAATGAGAAAACCAGGGGGGACAAAACACAGCCCTGAGGTTCTCCAGTGCTAAGGGTCAGTTTGAGTTCTATACCTCAGGATGTCCAGTATCGAGTAGCACATTGCCAGGTTGATGTCCTGTAACATATGAAATAGCTTGCAGGGATTGATAGTATTGAAGGCCTAGCTGAAATCCATATTTTGTGTATTCGTGTTTGGATACATGCATATTGGGTTTCTCCAGGTGTTGTAGTGTGTGATGAAGAGCCAGATTGACAGCATCATCAACATACCTATTTTCACTATTTTCAAAACAAATATAAAACTCGTTAAGCTTCTCCGGGAAGTCAGTGTTCAATCAGATGGTAGGGAGGGTTATTTTTTATAGTTAGATAACTTCTGTTGATTTTTCCAGACTGATCTGGTATCATTGGCAGTTAATTGTTCCTCCAGTTTTTTGTGAAATTTTACATGGCCTTTCTTATTGTAGAACGTCATATTTGACAGTTTAATATAGCACGCCCTGATGTCAGCTGAATTTGTTTTCTGACACAATCAAGATAGTTCTATGGTAAACCAAGGTTTACTGTTGCTGTATGGACTTTGTAGGGATTGTAGGGATATCTCAACACTAAACCTAATATATGACGTGACTGTGTCAGTGCACCATGATTTTACAAATTTTAGATTTTGGCTTAACGGTTCTGAATTTTTGTCTGTTCTTCGTGACCTGAAGCAGCATCATATATTCCAAGTTGCCCAGCGGAGCTCTCGGAAAGGCACGGTAAGAAGATGGGATAGAATTGTAACAATTATCAAGTATTTTGTTCTCTCTAGTGGGGCGAGAATGTTGCCTGTTGCTCATAATTCAAGTCCCAGATAATAATAACTATTGTTTGGATTTAGGATTAGTTATTATGACTGTAGAGATCTAATATGCTAATTCACCTATGACAGTGCTAACATTCACTTGCAGTATAGCACGAATAACACTATAAACGCAAATTCTCTTGGCAGATAGAATGACCTGCAACTTATTAGGACGCAACAGATATAGCGGAGCACCAATATTATCAGCCGATATCGGCCTTTTAAATGTCATTATCGGCACATATTCTACCAATGCCACTGACATTTTCTCAAACTAATGGCATTTTTTTGAATTACCATAAAATCCTTAGTCAGACTTTAAACAAAAAATAAATACATGTTTATTTGGTTTTACAGTTGTATTTTTAAAATAGTTATGGTGTTCATAACCAATAGAAAGTGTTTTTGAAAGCTGCGCTGCATTTGTGTATCCATGGTTTTAGTTAGTGTTTATTCTCGACTTGAGGGAAGATTACGGTATACTATGCCATACAGGTGCATTTTTAATGAAAAGTTAAATTCACAATAGCAATTAAAATAAAGAAAAACAGTAAATGATTGCTGAAGATGTTGACTGGATATCAGAAAGCAAAAACTGTCTCCAAATGACAAGCAAGCTCAGATCACAGTAAAATATCTAAAGAAAATTAGAATGAAAAAACACTTCTCTCAGAAAATGTTGGATAAAGCTGAAACTATACAAGATATTTATAAAACTATTTCAAATCCTACATCGTGTTTTGGCTATGATTCACATTGCAATACGTTTAATATATGCAGTAAATAAGTTACACTTTTGAGAGGGTAAAAAGTAACAACAGATCTCTCATGCTTTATGTGTGATGACAGTTCTGCACCCCTGAAATTGACCTTCCAAATGCAAACAGCTTATTTAATATTAACATATGAGAGGGTTTATATAAATGTCACAGAACACCCTGAAGCTAATTATGCCCAAATAATGAACATGGATTTTCAGGTGTTACGCTGTGCAAAATAGTCCCCATATCCATCTACTACAAGCTGTTGTTGCCATTCATTCGTTTGGATGATTTATGCTTATTTTATTGTGATTTCCCAAAATGTGATTACTTTCTAATCACAGTTTTCTCCAAAACCTGAAGTGTGGAATAGATAATACATTTTAAATAATAGCAACATGGTGTTTGTAAACGTTTGGCTTCCACTCCAATGACGTTGCATGTAATATGTGCAGAATTGCTGGCTGACTCAAGTAGCACACAGCACCAAAGCTGCCTTAGATGCCTAAGGTTGAATGTAAAGAATGAATAATTTACACTCCACATATTTTACTGTATTGATGAAAGATGTTGAAGTTTTGGTATGGTGTCATGGTATGCAAGGACACAATGGGTGTTAAGAGAACCTTTAATAAAGTATAGTGAATTGCTTTTAACTGTTTGGTCGGTTCACATGCAAATACATTTTATTACTGAATATCATTTATGATATAAACAATTTGGCACTTTTCCTGTGAACACTTCCTACATTTAACATTGATTAATTCATTCTTTAGAGCCAGAAAATATAATTCTTCTTTCCTCCACTATTTAGACACTCCAATTACACTCCAATATTGTAACTAAGTTTCCTTAGGCTAAAATCTCACAGCTTACAGATGAATACACATCTGGAGAAACTGATACCGTTGGACTACAATACAAATTGGGAAAACAAAATCCCTGTAAGTTTTAATATTGGAATGCTTGCAAACTGCTTCAAACTGCTAGCTGAGACACTAGCTGTTAACAATGACGAGGACACTCCACTGTAGCTAATATTTCCAGTCATGACTGAATACAGCACTTCTTACTGTAAAACAAAAAACATAAACCTTTGACAGATCTCATATAAATGTACTAAAGCTGTGGAACTGTAATCTTCAGATCAAATGCACACCGTCACCATCCAAAATAACATTGTTGAACATTTTAACAGTTGAGTACAGCAGAAAAATATACTGTTGCAACACTAACTTATAGACACCAGAGAACATCTCCAACACAAATGATGTATCTGTCTTTGCATGGAATAGGAAGTGATGCTGCTTGTATGATATGAATTGACATATTTTGATTGATAACACATGGTACACGTTTCCCCAGAACCAAAATGCAACTATTGATAACATTGATAAAAAATATATATGTATGGGGTGTTAGAAACAATGTTTCAGTATACAGTACAGAAGACATTTTAGTTGCAGAAAATGTAAAAGTTACTACTGGTAATAAATCTACAAAGTATTGAATATAGAAGTGATATTTACTATATACATACAATGGAAGTTATCACCAATATAACAACAATGATATGGTAAAAGGATAAAGGACTGATGTAAAAGTGGGATATTCAGTGATTAGAGTTATTCTATGTTTCCTTATAGCCCAACAACAACAACATCAACAAAAAGTAAATTATTCAGTTTAGGTCAGATAAGTGAATGAAAACCAAAATATGCCATTGCCACCATGGACCATGATGGGCCACCACTCATTTATTCATCATTCAAAAGACTGCTTCCAAGAGCATCCCAGATGTTCACGAACCCCCAGCAATGCAGGTCTTTGAAAATAACTGCTGAGATCACCCTCGTCACTTTTCCAACACAATAACCCTCACATTTCTGCTCTCTGAATAGGCACCTTCGTGTCTGCTTTCACGGTGTTGTGTGGAGCACGGACGGACCTGCCGGACCGGCATATGTGTTGCGTGTTCTGGCTGAACATAGCCGCAGCCTTCATTCAGATCCTGACTGCCATTGTGATGGTTGGATGGATTATGAGTATATTCTGGGGGATGGACATGGTCATCTTGGCGAGTAAGTGCAGATTTTTCCATTTTCACATTGTTCCATTCTCCTTATTCTCCTTAAAACATAGCCTTTTACATCCAATCTATAAATTACAAGACTGGCACTATCCAAGCTGTTACACAAAAGATTGGATGTTTAAAGTGATATTAAAACCATAAGTGTCTTGTCTTTTCTAAGCCCGATTGTAGCCATGCCATCAAGTATCGTGGATCAGTGTTTTTTATTTAATATAATCCAGTGCCTAGGTCTTAATTTGTTAAGTCTTCTGTCATTCATTCCCCTATTTATATTTTTTAAAGGGTCAATAATTACAGTACATCCTTATTTTTAAATACTGTTGCAAAAAATCATTCCTTTTAGAGTATGGGACTTAGTTGTCATGTACTATAATGTATTAACCAATGGTTAAACATTATGACATTTTGCTGTTTGCTTGAAAAACAAATGGAAAATGTTCAGCAGATTTATTTGTACATTTAGCTTTGTTTATTCTGCACATACCATTTCTCTTACTCATTTCCTTTAAATATTTGCATACCTCAAGGAACAGAAGGGCAAACTATAAAGTTTTATTTATCACATGAAATTAAACCTTTAAACTTTTGCTTTTCTCTGCATAGGCTATAAAATATATTTATTTAATACATATTTTAAAATTGGATGACAGGGACATGATATCGCTTATTGATTAATCAAAGAAAGTTAAGAAGGAAATGTTCAACTAATTTTGATAATGTTTTGTCTACTTTTCTTTCTGGTGTGTTTGTAACCTGATATGTTAGGCTTTAACGTATCTGTGCAAATGCCTGTAGTATGATGTAGTATGTGTTTAAAAGGAGTAAACATCATCACAGTGAAATCAATGTAAAACAAATATTAAATGTGTCATTCTGTAGATTTGTCAGTTCCTCAAACTGAGGAACTATTACATTCCTAAAGATGCACTCCATATTACAGTGGTTGCTACAAACTGACCAACTGAAATTGAAATCCACACATACAGTCATTTATCTCATTACAGTTGTTTTGCTGACTGAATAGTATAATAACATTTGTCACACACTTGATCACAACAGAATAAAACCAATTAAAAATGCTTGTTGGTTACACATTTGAAAATAGTGTGTAGCTGTGTGAAGCAGAATACAGAAATGCCCCATTTTGTGTTCTTGAAAAGCATGACAAAAACAAAACAAAAAGACACAAAACAAGCTTAGCTTTACCATAGAAACCAATGTTATAACAGAGGATGTGTTCCAGGACATATAAACTCATAGCATACAAGCCATATTCACTACAAGAAAAATAGAAAATAAAATAGTGTACATACTTGCACATACAAATAATCAGAACTTGAAGTCTATTGACCACCAATACCAACCAGATGTTGACCTTTATCAAATCTTTTCAGTACTTCTTTCTTAAAAAAAAAATACTGCGCTGATGAGGCAAAATAAAACGACATTAAACCGAGACGTTAGACTACACAGAAAAAGTTTGTTCTCTAAATAATTGATGACACAGAAATGAAACGACGCTAAGAGGGCTGACACAAAATGGGGTATTAATGTACTATAACTTTAGTTTCTTTATGGTTAATTAATACAGTAATAACAGCAAATGCAAAATGTAATCTGCATAAGATTACAATGTAAAAACCTATTACCTGAACATAAATGAAAGCAAATATTAACTTTTGATAAACAACCCCAACTCCTAGTTTAGAAAATAATGTTCCTGTATATCAAGAGCTGTGAAGTATGTCACCAAATGCAATAGGATGGGAAAACCAAAAAGCAATCAATATACCTATTTTACAAAGCTGGAGAATTAGCAGAATCGTTTTCAATGTATGTAAGATTTTAAATATAATGATATTCTTGTTTCTCGTTAAAACGTATTCCGTAGGTATTGTATTTTGAAGTCAAATTTATTTTACCGCAGGGGTTTTCATTTCTTGGTTTCCTGATATGTTCATGAAATCACATTTCAATCTTCTTTCCTTTATTGATGTATTCTTATTTTGCTTTCACTTGGCTTCTTCCCTGGAATACATTACTAGTCTTTTCTAAAGGTGTATTTTACAGATAATATCTTTGTTTTGATATATGTTGCTTTAATCTAAAAATGTCCATATTTATTTTTTATGCAACATCACTAAATGGATCAAGTTTCAGAAGGTAGGTTATACATCCAACAATTCCCCTCTCTACAAATCCCACTGCTTTCTTTAATCTGCCACTTTTTAATTCACATTGAAACAACATACTCCTTTTACCTCATTGACACCCTTTTCCATGTAATACTTTTTTATTCAAATGCTGTCTACTATCATTCCACCACTTAAATACTGATGGTTTCAGGTTTTCTGTTTCCAGTATAGTAATAACCACACCACAGTGGAAACCTCTGCTGAAGATACTGTAGAACGTGGAGACACTTGCATTTCTGTGTGAATTGACCTTTACCTGTGATATTCACAGCATATACTTAAGACAAGTAACAAAATAAGTAAATTGGTATTTGGGGATTTGAGAATCACTGATGAAAGTTAGGTTACATTAGTCCTTTGTCCTTTTACCATATAATTGTTGTCATATTGGTGATAGCTTTGGTTACTGCATAAAAACTGCTATTATATGTATATAGTAATTTACACTTACACTTATACTATTTTTAACACCTTGTAGATTTACTAGTAGTAACTTTTAAATTTTCTGCAACTAAAATGTCTTCTGTACTGTAAACTGGAACATTGTTTCTAACACCTGCACTGCTTTTTTTGGTCTGATTATTACAAAATAACTTAACATAACATCTGAAAGTGCATCCAGCATGGCTCATCCAGCATGAGCATCAAGTACATGTTGTAAGTGTAATGAAAAAGTAATTATATCACTTTCTTACCCAACAAAAATAAATGTATATATATATCTACAAATGTTTACATTTGCAACTTATTAAATTATGTAAGCAGAAGGAGCATTAAATTGCTTGGTAAGGACTTTTTTTACTTGGTCTTTGGTTGTATTGTTTAATTTATTTTCTTTTAATGGATCATCTAAGGAAGCCACATTATGACTTTCTGCTCCTGTAAATTAAGCAAAATATATCTTAATATTATTGACACTTATTTGCCAGGTCAGGGTAAAGATACAAAAATATAATTTCGTATTCAGCATAAAATTTTGTCAAAGATGAAAGTAACATAACAAGTAACATAAAAGTACACCTCACTAAAAAATGGGCAGTTCCCTCCATTTCAAATAAGCAAAAATGTACATTGTTTTGCACCAAGGCACATAGACCTACAATAGGGCGGAAGATTAGCCTGCATACAGTGAAATGACTGCTATTAATTGAAGATTAGGTTCGAGTGCTCAGTAAGATGTATCGTAAACATTTAACAAAATAAGAATAAACAAATAAACCATGTACAAACCACAAGTCACGTGTACAAAAAAATAAATCAATAACAAATCTAATTAATATACCATCTCACAAACAGTAAAACTTTTTTGACAATGGAAGTTATACTAACTTTGTAAAAGATGTGAAAAGTGTGCCAAATAATCAATTATCACATTCCTAACACATTGTGCTGTAGTGTGAACCCCTGGTTAGCCATATGGGAAAATTCTTGTTGAACTTGCTAAATCACTCACACATCAAAAGGGAATATTTGTGTTGCTGAAAACATTCTAAACGTCCCATGTGTGACCCTTTTTTGTGTGGCATGGAGGATATCCATTTAAATATGTTCTCATTTCCCAGATATAATGACTTTTCATGACCAATCATGTTGTGAACTGTGTTTTGTGTGCTATTTACAGGCTACAGGGATCAAGGAATTCCCCAGCAGCTGTGATGGCGAAGAACATACATGAAGTAAGAATGTAGTCTTTGTGCCACCAATGAGGCAGAATTCTTGAAACGCCTTTAACATCACATTGGAGAGAGAGGCTACTTTTTCACAGATCTGTACTTCCAGTATCCTGGTACTTCACGGTCAATGTGCCAGAATGACGTCTGTTGACTGAGGAAACCTTTTCAGCACTCTGAAGTTTGAGCTGTGAAAAACGGGGAGGGGAAAGCGTGTGTTACGTGTGCTTAAAACTGTTTCCGACCTGTCAGGACTATTTCATGTTAGAGATTTTTATGGGTTGACAAAAAAAAAAAAAAATGTTTTCTTCTGAGCATTTTCAGCTGTTCAAATGGATTTGGGGTTTTGCCTAATGTATTTTATCAGTGCAACACAGTATCTGTGTTTAGCTCACACAGGTTTTATTATTTGATGTCAAGCCTTACAAAAATAGAAAAATGAGCTGTCCTTTTATATATAATGCATGTACATCTAGTTTGATGTTATTCAACTCTTTATAAAATGTGTATCTAAATACTCATGGCACATGACTTTTTAATTCTAATTTATTGGTTTTTGTGAAGCATCATTACCATACACATCATTATATTGTGTAGTTAATTGTTCTAGGCTGGTTGCCATAGATACTGTCCACTCTTTAAAGGTCTCTATTTGTACTCATGGGATTAAAGAAATTAAATTGGTGTTAGAGTGATGGTTTGTTTTATTGAAATTTCAACAACAAAAAAGAGAGAAGCAAAGAATTTGCAGGCGTGGTTTTAGGTTTTCATTTTTAAAAATGGTTTCATGTTATTGGGTTATTAGGGGAGAAAAATAATGACAAAATGCATGACATAATTAATTGAAATGTTGAAAATATATTTGTTCATGGCTTTCCAAAAACAAACAAAAATACAGGAGCATTACATGGGTACTAATTACAACCAGGAATACTAATGTTTACTGCATCTTTTATTTATATCCTTCCAAAGGACTTTTAGAGGAGTTTCTAAAATATATAGCTTTATACATTTCCCATGTGTCACAAAAACCATTTAAAGAAAGAGCTGATATGGTTTTTATGGTTCACAACCTGACAGGTATTTAAACATCCTAGCTTTAAATTCACCATGCATTAAAATGGCAAATTGTATTTCATGCAGATGTGCATAGGCTTGATGTCATGCTACAGAAGAACTATATTTCTGCTGGTGGTCTGTGCATGCACACCCTTGCACCAAATACAAGCTGACAATTTGCAAGTAAGCGTAGTGGTCTTAAAACTAGTAAGTTTACAATGTGGTCATAATGTGAACAAAGGAAATATATGTTGTCGGCACATCAATTTTAAATATTAAATAAATCCAAACGTGCTGGGCATTTCAGAGGCTACAAAAATGTGTGCTTCCCTTAATATACCAGAAGTGTCACAGGAATTGATTTTGTGACATCTAGTGCAAACTATTATTTCATGTGAGAATATATTTGTTCTAATTTCCTTCAACCTCACTCATACTAATTTGGAATGTATACTTTCCTAATGGTCATAATAAGTAGAATGTAGAATATATGTGCAAGAAGTCTCAAGGTCACTTTATTGGACACTTTTAGTACTTTTAAGAAAAGCAACTTTCAATTGCCCGTGAAATGTAGCATCATTTTGGGATTTGTAATGCTACTTACTATTTATACCAAGCTACTTGTAATATAACATAAAGGAAGGGTGCAGGAGCAATAAGAGAGTGTTATGAGATGACATTTTGAAGGCCTTTGGACATTGCTGAGAACCATATCAATTTCAAGTCAAATAAAAACAATTAAAAAAAAACAAGCTTTTGATTTAAATGTTATACTAGTCAGCAAACAGGTCACTGTATGTGTTTTCTTCATCGCAAAGTTAAATGCAACTGTATTTTAAAGGTATTAAGCTCATTAAGATTGAACGTTTTGAGTTACTCCCCATATTTAGAACTGTAACAAGAGGCAAGCTTTTATTATTTTATTTTTATTTTCCTTTTGCTTTTAACATTTCTGTACAGTACATTGTATACATTGTGTTATGACATGCACATTGGATGGTAATTGGAATTTAAAAAAATAAATAATAATAAAAAATAAAAATAATAATAATAATAATTCTGTTGCAATACAGTGCATTCTAAATTGGATCATATTGTTTACATTCACAGAAAGGGCACAATGGATGCAAGTCCATGAACAAAATCTAAAAACTTAAACTATTATGGGTAATATCAAGCTAATATCTTAGCTAAGGCTGCACTTTGGGCTGGGCGATATGGCCAAAATACAATATCACGGTATTTTAAAACATTTTTGACGGTATGAAGGTATTTTTAATGGCCATTTTATACTGTTCATAAAGCAAAAATAATAGGACACAACTGACATTGAATTACGATTCCTGTTCTGTGTCAGTTGTCTTGAAACCAAATCATGTCCACACTATCGACGACGCACCTTTTTTCGGGACAGATTCACTAGGGTCAATTTGCTGTGAAGTTTCTCCCACACTACTCTCCTCCATCTCTTCTTCATTCATTGTGCATTGATCACGTTTGTTTATGTCAACACGCAATACACATGGCATTTATTTTCGATATTTGGCTGAGGCGCATTCATTCCAGAACGAGGGCCGCGTTCGAGAAGCGCAGTTCTGCGCAGAGACTCAGAGATGCGTGTTACTGCAGTGTTTCTGCGCAGAATCGCACAGCGCAGCGCAGCTCTGAGAAGCTGCTGTGAGAGGAAAGCTGTGGCTGTGAGACACAAGATTGTGCAGAAAACAAGAGGGACTTGTTAAGTTGAATGAAAACTACTACAGCCCTCTTGTTAACTTTCATTACACAATGAAGCTGTGAACAGTTACTGTCAAAACCATAGATATAGAATTCTAGATCGACACTTGTCAATGCTTTATTAAATAATTACATCAATTATTTAAAAAAAATGAATGTTAATATATGATGTACAATAATTAATTTGTTATTTAAATGATTGACAATTATATTTATTAAAATAACTAAAATATAAAAATAATAAATCATCCAATTACATCGATTTCTGCAGGGTTTGTGAAGAAAGGTGATCGCGTTCTTGTAGCGCAGATTTGCAGGATCCAACCGATCCCATTGGTGGAGCTGTGCAGATCTGCGCAGATCTGTGGAAATTTGCATTGCACGAACACTATCGGCGTTTTTTGATCAGATGCGTCTCATGTCAGACAACGTAGTCTCAAGCAGCCGCGCAGCAAGTTGTGGGATACGCGAACACGATCCAGTTTATTGGTAGCTGAATGCTATGACCCAATGACACAGTAAATAGTTTATTCAAAACTTTAAAATACCGATATGAAGGTATAGTAAAAGTCCAAACCGGTCCGTAAATGAATACCGCTGATATATCGTTTTTTTACAGTATACCGCCCAGCCCTATCTGCACTTATCGATCTGAGATTCAAAACATAAAATCATGTATTTCTTGTGTATCTTTATTGAGCAGGGTATTGATAAGGTAAGACCAGTTCAAGAGCATGAAATGGAAACTTAACTTTGGTTAGACATTGGACTACTAAATTCAAAGGGGGGAACATACTGGATTTGAAGCCATTCTTAGATCATCAGTCTTCTAATTACATTATAGATGCACAAAGAAGAGGTGATAAGTGACCTTAATGTACTGAAGGTAACCAACCACCACTTATAGGCCTCTATACTGTCAGGTAATGGGAGATAAGGCAAGGAAATAATTATAAACATGCTTAATCGGCAAAGGCTGTGTGTAAAATAGACAAAGGCTTACATAAATGGAATTAGTATGTGTTTGAGAAGAGAATAAGTTAGAGCCAGCGTGTGTGAACAATAATAGCAGGTGCTGGGCCACTGCTATAGAATAATAGGTCTGCCCACCGTTGACAGAGAGCATGACATTTGTTCCTCATAAGCAAATCTATTGTTCAAAGGCTTCTGGCACTTCCCCACCGGTATTTCCATTACATCACATTGACAAATACATGACGGGGATAAAAAGGCTCTGACTCTGTACTTTATCATTCACCCATTATTGGATTTGACACAGAGGTGAAAGGGTTCACTGGGTTCATCCATTGATGATCAATTGACATGAAAAGAGGGGAGTGTTTATGCCCTGGTATTGTGGTACTGTCTATATATCAGGTAAGCAGAATAACAACATATAGAATGGCTGCCTGCTCAAGCACAGACGTTTAACCACAGCACCTGAATAACATTTGCACAAAGAGTCATTTTTTCTGATATTCTTGCAACTGCGATTAGGACAATGTCAGCCTAAACAATCTTTTGCCTAACATACTGCCGGATACATGTTTGGCCCACCTTGGACGATCTTCACTGAATTTAATCATATATGCAGACCATTTTCTGTGGTCAGTTGTGTTTATTGTTTGATTGTGAAAGAAAGGGTGTTCATCTGCATGAGCATTAGAAGTACATGGACAAGGATACAAGAATGAAACACCGCTCTGGATAGATGGGTAAATAGATCGGCAGATAGATTTAGGTACATTAATTATGTTTATAAATACTGAAACACCAATTAAGTTTAATAATAAGCAATAAGTGTACATGTGTGTCACAAGGCCAGGGTCAGTAAACTTATTTAATTCCAAAATGAAAGGTGGCTTTTAAATGTCAACATCAGAATACAATGAAAAAGAATAGCAGTTCTTCGTTTTTAGCGAGTCTCAAGTATTCTAACCAATCAAACTTTACATTCTCCAGAAACATCAAATGTAGGCTTTGTTCTCCCTTACAGATAAATAGCTCATCTGTATCAGTTCTATACCAGCCTGATCTCATCAGATCTTCAAGGCTTATTAAAGCTAGACCTGGTGTGTGCTTGGAAGGGTAACATCAATGGAAATCGGGATTGCTGGTGGACCAGTAGGTGACACTAGCTTTCAGACCAGTGCCAGTCAGGCTATAGATCCAGACTGTTTGACATTGAAGATCCTATTGCATTTACACAACAGCAGGGGTGTCGAAAAAACAGATGATCTCAGTGAGATTTCCTTGATAAACGTTTAATTATTGTGCACCTGCTCATTAAACTGAAAGACTGCTTCTGCTCAGGTCATAGAATTGATATATTACATGTTTCCAGATTAAAACATTTTATCTATGGGAAAATGAGCACAACATGAAACATGAAGCGCATAACGGTTTTGTGTTACTGGAGCACTGCACAGAACCTTTTTCAAAGAGTGACAGGATTTTCCCAGGACTTTTCTTTATCAGGACAATAGACTGAAGAGGGCAGCTACTCAGTTTACCAAAAAAAGAAAGCGAACAATTATGAACAATAATACACTTGTTACACAAATATTGCACAGATCTCTCCCTCAGAAGTGAACTGTTGTATGCTTCAGTTTTGTTTAGTTTTCCTTTTTTTCTCATGCTTAACAATCTCTCAGATGCTTCTGGTTGGATTATTTTCACATTCATTGAACACAATTTCCTCCTACTAATAATAATAATCTTGACACTTACTCCATTCCAACATATTTTTCTCAGCAAGGCAGACATTACTATTAATAACACTTACCATTTAATGTTTATAGTATTGTTGGAGTTGGAGTACTTTTTGTGTTGTGTCTGTATTCTGGCCAGTGATGTGTAGTTTATCTAACTCTTAATAAATTTACTATTTGTGGTTTCTTCCCAATTTTCACATGCAGAGTTACTTGTTCCAGACTCCCACAAAACTTTAAAGAAGTGCCTTATCTTTTCAGTCTTAAAATAACTCTTTATGGTTCACAACCTGACAGGTATTTAAACATCCTAGCTTTAAATTCACCATGCATTAAAATGGCAAATTGTATTTCATGCAGATGTGCATAGGCTTGATGTCATGCTACAGAAGAACTATATTTCTGCTGGTGGTCTGTGCATGCACACCCTTGCACCAAATACAAGCTGACAATTTGCAAGTAAGCGTAGTGGTCTTAAAACTAGTAAGTTTACAATGTGGTCATAATGTGAACAAAGGAAATATATGTTGTCGGCACATCAATTTTAAATATTAAATAAATCCAAACGTGCTGGGCATTTCAGAGGCTACAGAAATGTGTGCTTCCCTTAATATACCAGAAGTGTCACAGGAATTGATTTTGTGACATCTAGTGCAAACTATTATTTCATGTGAGAATATATTTGTTCTAATTTCCTTCAACCTCACTCATACTAATTTGGAATGTATACTTTCCTAATGGTCATAATAAGTAGAATGTAGAATATATGTGCAAGAAGTCTCAAGGTCACTTTATTGGACACTTTTAGTACTTTTAAGAAAAGCAACTTTCAATTGCCCGTGAAATGTAGCATCATTTTGGGATTTGTAATGCTACTTACTATTTATACCAAGCTACTTGTAATATAACATAAAGGAAGGGTGCAGGAGCAATAAGAGAGTGTTATGAGATGACATTTTGAAGGCCTTTGGACATTGCTGAGAACCATATCAATTTCAAGTCAAATAAAAACAATTAAAAAAAAACAAGCTTTTGATTTAAATGTTATACTAGTCAGCAAACAGGTCACTGTATGTGTTTTCTTCATCGCAAAGTTAAATGCAACTGTATTTTAAAGGTATTAAGCTAATTAAGATTGAACGTTTTGAGTTACTCCCCATATTTAGAACTGTAACAAGAGGCAACCTTTTATTATTTTATTTTTATTTTCCTTTTGCTTTTAACATTTCTGTACAGTACATTGTATACATTGTGTTATGACATGCACATTGGATGGTAATTGGAATTTAAAAAAATAAATAATAATAAAAAATAAAAATAATAATAATAATAATTCTGTTGCAATACAGTGCATTCTAAATTACATTCACAGAAAGGGCACAATGGATGCAAGTCCATGAACAAAATCTAAAAACTTAAACTATTATGGGTAATATCAAGCTAATATCTTAGCTAAGGCTGCACTTTGGGCTGGGCGATATGGCCAAAATACAATATCACGGTATTTTAAAATATTTTTGACGGTATGAAGGTATTTTTAATGGCCATTTTTCTCAGCAAGGCAGACATTACTATTAATAACACTTACCATTTAATGTTTATAGTATTGTTGGAGCCAGTACTTTTTGTGTTGTGTCTGTATTCTGGCCAGTGATGTGTAGTTTATCTAACTCTTAATAAATGTACTATTTGTGGTTTCTTCCCAATTTTCACATGCAGAGTTACTTGTTCCAGACTCCCACAAAACTTTAAAGAAGTGCCTTATCTTTTCAGTCTTAAAATAACTCTTTATGTCCACTTGTGTCATTTTGTCTACATGTCACTGTTGATTTTGAAGAAGGTTGGATTACATAGTCCCTATTTAATTTGCCTCTGTTCCAGCCTAAAGAGATTTAATTTAACTTGGTTCTATAGGAAAATAGTATTAGTATAACCAGTAATCAACTTAGTTGTTCTATTTTAATTGATTCCAGAAATGTTCAATATTCTAAATGTGGTCTAATTTGATTACTGTAGATAGATTCAAATACATATATATTATTTAAATGTATATCTTAAAGGGAAACTAGCACTATTCCTGAAATAAATGTAAAGTAAGGTGTATGGTATTTGTACAGTGAAATTCTATCACATAAACAATATTTAACACTTTAACACAAAATTTAAAACTCACCAAGTGATAGCAGATGTTGAAAGTCAGCATTTGTGCTAATTCAGGGTTTGAGGATGTGTTGTATCTTTACTTCCTGGATAACGGAAACACAGTGATTACAGTCATTACATTCAGTGGTGTTCAGTGGTGAATCTTACACAAAAGTAATGATATTCTGATATTTCAAATCAATTTTTTTATAAAATAAAAAATGTAAAAAATAATGTCACAAAAGGCAATTTAGCTTTAAATGATGTATTGTATTGTAATATTTTACATAATCCATAACGATTATTAAATGCATTTAGGTAATACTATTCTAACTCTTTTCAAATCCTGAACAAAACCAGTTTCATCATCAGATCAAAAGTAGCTGCTCTTCTGTGAACCTGTCCTCACGTTTTATATCATACCTGCTGTCTTTTAACATATT